>NC_045439.1:22999888-23134298 GCF_002776525.5 Piliocolobus tephrosceles
CAAAAAAAAAAAAAAAAAAAAAAAAAAAAAAAACTTCCTATCTCTAACCTTTATTCTTTCATCTGCAAATATCAGTTTCTGGGGATGTGAAGTTCTAAATCTGTAGGGCAGGCTAAAAATTTCAGCAAGTGTTGATGTTGCAGTCTTGAGTCTCAAGACAGTCTGGAGGGAAAAATCCCATCTTCCGGGACTTGTAAGTCTTTTCTCATGTGGTTTTCAAGTGAATAGATGAGGCCAATTATGTAAGGTAATCCGCTTTACTCAAAATCGACTGATCTAAATGTTAACCACATCTAAAAAACACCTTACAGTCACATCTAGACTGGTGTTTGACCAGACGACTGAGTACCAGGGCCAAACTGATAGATAAAATTAGCAATGACAGCAGGCTTTCAATAAATCTAAAATCTTTGCCACAAGCATGAAAGGGGATTGTTATCATTAGCATAAATAAACCATCCAAAATACAAACATTTTACACACACCCAAAAAGGAAATTCAAATGTCCATTAAAATATAAGGAAACATTGTTCAGGCCACTAATATTGCAGGAGAATAAAACCAAAAGCACAATATCAATTTAAAAGTGATAGATGTTGTTATTTGCAAAGTTTGTGTTGAAAGAAGAAGGTGGGGAGAGCTTGTAAGCCAGGGGCTAGAAACATCACATCCCATTCTATATAAATCTTGAAAATAGAGGATTTCTGTAGTACATAGACGGATATTATCTAAGATCCTTTGTGATCTAAGATCCTCTTTGTGATTAACAAAGAGGATAAACCTCAACATATCTCAGTTGAGGAGGTTAAGACCCAGTGACTTAAGGTGATTGTTCAGGATAGGAAAGAAGTAAGAATCACTTTAGCGTTTAGAATTTATGACATGTAATATTTTCTCATATAGAGAGACATCCATCCAGCACTCAAATAAATATAGCATAGATTACTTTCCCCTGGGAAATTAGGGATAAAAATTACATTATTCATATTGGTCCTCATATTTCACATTTCACACATAAAAGACTAAGAGGTGAGAAGGAGTTTGATGGTGGGACTCTAAAAAGGAAGAAAAGGAGAAAGAGAGAGGGAAATTTATTTTTCGTATGTTTTCAAAGTAAAAAATATACTTGTGAAATTTGTACAATTATCCTAAAGCTTTTCTAGATCTCAAAAGTGAAAGATATCATTTGTGTCATTTTTTTCACCAGCAAATTTTAAATATATTGTCTTTACTCTTAAAGATGTATTATTACATGAAGATTGATGATTTAAAATTGTGGCCACTCTTTTGTGTGTGGTATGTGCCAATATCAGAAAGGGTGAAGTCAGTGGAAAATGCCAGTTTCTAGCCAGGAAATTGAAATAAAGGAAGAAAAATAGAAGCACCAGAACTTAGACCCTTAAATCAGCCACAGTCGGGAATGTGACAGCCCACTTTTTTCTCTTCTCCTGGCTTTGGTTTGCAGATGAACTCCAAGTTGCTTTTGAAAGTCATAAGGTTTCATTTAAATAATAAAAGAAATGAAGTTGAAGCACAAATCAAAAAAC
Organism: Piliocolobus tephrosceles; assembly: GCF_002776525.5. Taxonomy (NCBI): domain Eukaryota; kingdom Metazoa; phylum Chordata; class Mammalia; order Primates; family Cercopithecidae; genus Piliocolobus; species Piliocolobus tephrosceles. The sequence goes on from NC_045439.1 coordinate 23,001,436, forward strand.
AGGGTTTAGTTTAACAACTAGAGCAGGAATGAATGAGAAAGGTTCTGGTCTCTCAGTAGATTCAACGCATAGATCTAATTTCTCTTTCTCTGAGAGTTTACATTTAGCCCTTTGAAAGTGTTAAGCTTAATTCTTTCAAACATAACTAAAAATTCATTTCCAGTCAAGGTGAAAAAATGTACTTCTTTAAAATCCATTTATTTATGATTGACCATAATCCCTTATTAAGTTTCAAAACAAGTGGAATTGAAATAGTTCAGAGATATGTCCCAAATTAGCTGTCCTTATAAGAAACGTGTGTGTATCTCTCTCTATATATATTCTATATGATATATTATACATATATATTATATAATTATTATATATCATATATACATATTATATATACATATTATATATTGTATTATATATTATATTATAATTATAACATATACATATTATATATTATATTATATATAATATGTAAGATATATCATATAGAATATATATAATATAGAATATATAGTCAAGGTTAACAAGTAATAGTTTTTAGGAGGATTTGAAATTCTTAGAACTATGGTAGTCACAAGTCCTTGCAAGACATTCAGAACAGTGAATCTGATTTATGACAACAGTGAAAAACATCACAGTTCCTATACAAATGAAAGGAATTCCAAAGTCTTGCAACAGAGAGAAAACAATTCAGCATACCCATAAACCACACCCAAATTATTTCACATTTAGTAATAAGAAATCAATTTGGAAATGTTTCACATGTGGCAATTTCGACCCTTTGGCCATAAGTTTCTCCATCCACTTTTTCTTTACTTAAGGAGTTTCCCTTTATCATTTCCATAGTCAGCATCCTTTTCCTTTATCTTTACTTTCCATTCACCATTACATTTTTTCCCCTAAGTTCCTGACATTTTTCTTGTTTTGAAGGATCTAATTTGATTTCCTAATTCTTTTTTCATAAGCTATACTCTCCGGCTTTAGAAAGAATTAGAATATAGTGTTTAGAGGCAGCAAAAGCTGTTTTAAAAAAATCCTAAGTATGTGGTGTTCCTGTCCATTCAGGATACTATAACAAAAATATCATAAACTCATAAATTGAATGGCTTAAACAACAAATGTTTATTTCTTACAGCTCTGGAGGCTGGGAATTCCAAGATTAAAGCACCTGCAGATTCGGTGTCTGGTTCATAGACGGCTGTCTTCTCTCTATGTCATCACCTGGTGGAAGGGACAAGAGAGCTGTCTGGAGTGTCTTTTATAAGGGCACTAATTCCATTCATAAAGGCTCTTTGTGTGCTAATCACCCCCAAAAGAGACTCTACCTCCAAATATGATCATGTTGGGGATTAGATTTCAACATAAACATTTGGAGTGGATGACTGTAAACATTTAGTCTATGACATATCAGGATCTTTTCATCCTCCTACCTCTCTAGTCTTTATTCTTTCATACTTTTGCTTCCTATATTAATGAGACAAATAATTTTAAATACATAGAGTAAAATCAAGTTACATTATGTGAAATCAACTGTGAAAAAATGTATATACATATATATGTATTTTTATACATACACATGTAAACATACACATATGTATATACATATATGCAAATATATTTTTATACACACACATATGCACATATACATGCATACACACACACAGAGGCATGAAATTTCCATGAAAATTGCTTTTGAGACAGGGGGCAATTTGAGAGGAAAAGTATGAGTCTATGCACTAAATCTTTCCTTTTGAAAATGTTCCCCAACTTAATTCTGAAATTTGTTTATTTCTGGATTAGATTATCAAAAAATTGCATACTCAACATAATTTTTTTAAAATGCAGAGTTTCATACATTATATTTTAAAAACTGCCACTAGTCTTACTCTATGAAAATAATGAAAAATTCCGTATCTTTAGTTAGAAAAGTATTCACTGAATATCCCTACATTTTCAAATAACCCTGGGAAAGCTTTGTGAGGGCCATAGAAGAAACACAAACACAAGTTGATGAGTGTCTGTTTCAGTAAATATCAGCCTTTGACTAGTGGGGAAGAAGCAGTGAGCAGTCCGTTACTTCAAAGTATTTAAAATTCAGTTTGAGAAGCAACATATCAAGGTGAAAAATTTAAATGATGTCTTAAACATAACACATTGTAACAGTGGAATAATTGTTCTATTGTTATGCATAATTAATATTCAGAAAATTGCCCTGAAAATGATTGCTATGGGAAATCAAATAAGTGCAAGAATCTTGGTCTGAGAAAGTTAAAGCTTTTGAAATTAGGTAGGTTTTGAGCTGGTGACAAAGACCAGATCAGATATGAACAGAGGCTGAATGTTCAGAAAGAACAAAACTGAGCTGTGATAAAAACATCCACCAACAACTTGATTGCCTGAGAGAGAATTCGTGGAATTAACTTAAGGACAGAGGGGAGATTATGATTTAAAAAATAAATACTAACTGAAGTTGGATCTTGTTTGCAGCATACTCATACCATGGAAAACCTGTTTTTTCCCTATGACTTCTGTACATTCATCTTACTATACTTAATTAATATCTAATGCTTTTTTTATTGAAGATTTAATAAAGAAAGACATAAAAAGAGAGAAAAAAGGATGTGGATGGAAGAAAATAACTTTATTTAGTGGCAGATGTTTTAATTATCTACATAAAAAATCCTAGATTGTCAAATGTCAAATCATAATAATGCAAAGGAAAATTTTTCAGGACTCTCAGATTATGATTCATGTAACAATAATGAACCATTATATATCAGTAATGACAAATTAGAAAATATAAAATTTGGAAAAAGAATATATTTTTAATAGAATCAAGAGTATTAAGATTAATAGTAATATGTATGAAAACTTAAAATTCTTGTCAAAAAATTATACAACATTATTGAAGGACAAAAATAGAAATGTGAATAAATGAAGAGATATAAGCATCAATTTCTACCCACATTAATGTATAAATCCAATACAATTAAAATAAAAATAATACATCAATTTTTTGGAACTCCATAAGGCATTTTACAAATTCATAAGAAAAAGCAAAGTGCCAAAAATTGCCGATAGATATCAATATTTAAAGAATGTCAATATTGTAATTAACGCAGTGCAGTCTGGCACTTACACAAATAGGGTAACTGTCATGCGTGTCCGTGTGAAGAGACCACCAAATAGGTGTTGTGTGGGCAACATGGCTGTTTATTTCACTTGGGTGCAGGTGGGCTGAGTCCAAAAAGAGTCAGCGAAGGGAGATAAGGGTGGGGCCATTTTATAGGATTTGGGTAGGTAAAGGAAAATTACAGTCAAAGGGGGGTTGTTCTCTGGCAGGCAGGAGTGGGGCATCACAAAAGTGCTCACTGGGGGAGTTTTTGAGCCAGGATGAGCCAGGAAAAGGAACTTCACAAGATAATATCATCGCTTAAGGCAAGGACCTGCCATTTTCACTTCTTTTGTAGTGGCATGTCATTGGTTAAGGTGAGGTAGGGCATTTGCACTTCTTATGTGATTCTTCAGTTACTTCAAGTCATCTGGGCATATAGGTGCAAGTCACAGGTGATGTGATGGCTTGGCTCGAGCTCAGAGGCCTGACATTAACTGAGTCTAGATTAAAGTTGGAAAGTTACGGTTAGATGTGTAACTCATAATAAGACAGAGAGGCAATAGCCAATAGGTGTGAAATTAATGGATTACTTAATATACGGCAGTCTACCTTTCATAACAAATCAAAATAAGTTCTAGTCTGAGATCCAGGAAGATTATAACGTAAAGTCGTTATTTTTCTACTCTCTTCTAGAAAAGTACTCCACGGCAAGGAGACATACACACACACACACACACACACACATGCACATACACACACAGTCCCCTTATATCTTTGAGAAATCTAGAAGACACAAAAATGTAAAAAAGAGTGCTAGAAACAATGACTATTTTGCAGGGTCATGAAACAAAGTAAACTAAAGAACACACAGAGCCTACAATTTCAGAAAGAGTTGGCAAAGTGTACTTCTCCAAAGATCCAGAGGAGGGAATGAAAGCAAAATTTCTGTCTTTGACCTTTCTTACAATAAAAACAAAGCCAAGCCGGGCTGCCACCAAGAGTTTCCTAGGGCAACTGTGGTCTCAGGAAGCAACTAGAATAGCTGTTTTTCCAAAGTAACTTCAAGATACGGCCCTCTATATTAGAAATTCTCACCCAAGTGTCACAACTCACTAATGTATCAAGTAATGGTGAAATATCCTAAGGATAAAACATCAAAAATTGCAACATTTTACCCTTTCTTAAATAAGAATGAATCGGAGACTGTTAATCATATTACTCTTTCACTGGATGTTCAAAGTGACTTTGGGTGATGCACATATATGAGTGTTGTCTGTTTATGTGTCAGAGCAGAACAAATAGACTGAAAACCATTACTCAGGGGTAGTTTTCCTTGTATGTTAAATGAGTTAATGCCAGCTGCCTTTCTAGTCAGAGACATGTATTTTGACAAGTTCTACATCCATATATTTCAGACTACATAAGTGGACTTTAATCCTTTTTCCTCTAAGACCCTACTGTGCAAGAGTGAACTTCTGAGAAGACTGGGAAAAATCCCTGACAACAGCAGCTTTTGCTCAGATGTCTGCAGGACAGAGGCTCAGCAGGAAGCTGGGCACATGTGTCTCTAGTATATTTCAAGAACATCCATAGAACTAAAAAAAAAAAAAAAATTACTGCATAATGAGGTGCTGTTTTGTTTTTTTTTTCTTTAATTCTCCTGAAGACTATTTTTATTACTGTGCTTGCAGCCTTATACCATTTCCTTTTGGAAGAAGAGAGGCAGCTAAAGAAAGTCTACCAGCTGAAGAATCAGTTATACCAGATATTCCTCTGTCAACACCTTGATTCCAGCAGAGGCTATTTCTGCTCCTCAAACCAGCACCAAGGGTTTGTAAGACAAACCTAACAGCAGGATGTCCAGGGCTACACACCTGAAAAGAAACTTTATCTTTCCCCTAATAAATAAGAAAGAAAAGAGAGAAATCAGGAATGTTTGTACATATCACTAGATCATTTTGATTGATTTATTGCTTACTTTTTTCCATCACTCCATAAAGAGTGGGAGAGAAAGCTGAGTAGTGAAGGCTGGTGAAAGCATTAATCTTTTATATCCATTCTAAGTGGTTCTTTATTTGAAGAAATGTTACCTTCTGGTGTGAGTGGTGTTTGCATATTTACTGATCTCCTTTTTTAATTGAGAAAGCACTAATGCATTATAGCACATTCTCTATCCACATGTAACTTTGTTTCTATTTTTCTGAATTTGGTGTTATGATTGGATGGCCTACGAAAAGCTTTTGATGGTATGAGATGGTACCATTAGGATTCAACACTGTGGTGCTGTGCACGTCTTAAAGAATAATTGCATTTTAAAAGAGATTTCTCTAGAATTATCAGTCAACCATACTAAACTTTTCCATTTACTTATTTATTCCATAAATAATATTGATTTCTTACTATGAGACACACCATAAACTTCACCATATGAGAAGATATTTTGCAGTTAAGTGCTTAAAAACTTGGTAATAAGAAAAAATATAATGTATATCCCTATAATGTCAAAATGATAAGCATAGAATAAGTGGCAAAAATGAGCATGGCAATTCATCTGGGTGGTTGAAGAATATCACCTGAATAAGAGTACACACAGACATATTATATATATATGGGTTTATACAATATGTAAGTATAGAGTCAAATGAACTTTTCTATCCACTGACTTGTTAATTTATCACAAGTAACACTAGATACTTAAAATACATTATTTATATAGTGGATTTGAGAATAAGAACATAAAAGTACTGTGGAAAAACAGGCAAATCCATAATTAAAAGTAAAAATGTTATAAGAGAAATGTTTAGAAGTTATTATAAAGCATGGTTAGGGTCAGGCCTCTGAGCCCAAGCCAAGCCATCACATCCCCTGTGACTTGCACCTATATGCCCAGATGGCCTGAAGTAACTGAAGAATCACAAAAGAAGTGAAAATGCCCTGCCTCACCTTAACCGATGACATTCCACCACAAAAGAAGTGAAAATGGCCGGTCCTTGCCTTAAGTGATAACATTACCTTGTGAAAGTCCTTTTCCTGGCTCATCCTGGCTCAAGAAGCTCCCCCATTGAGCACCTTGTGACCCCCACTCCTTCCCACCAGAGAACAACCCCCCTTTGGCTGTAATTTTCCTTTACCTACCCAAATCCTATAAAACAGCCCCACCCTTATCCCCCTTCACTGACTCTCTTTTTGGACTCAACCCGCCTGCACCCAGGTGATTAAAAAGCTTTATTGCTCACACAAAGCCTGTTTGGTGGTCTCTCCACACAGACACGCATGACAGTTAGCACTTGGTCAGTAACACCATATCCATTCCAAAAGTCCTTTTTTCTGTTCTCCATCCGTGACAGACATGGGAAAGAGAGTCAGCTTCTTTAGGAACTAGGAATGGCTGTAAGACACAGTTCCCACTCATGAGAGCTTAACAAAAATTAGGCTGATGTGCAAGACAAGGGAAAATGTTGGTTTTCCTGATAAGGGACAGGCACAGCAGCACTGTACCTTACCTTGTTTTTTTTTTTTTTTCCTTTTCCTCAGATGTGGATATAATGCTTAACGTTAAGCATAAGAATGAGGAAATGCAAGAGATCTTAGAGTCCTTAATGAATCAATAGAAGCAGCAGCCTCTTTTCCTGTGAGCAAAATAGATGGTTGTGGTACCAGTCACTTTAAGTTTTGTTTTTTGCCATTTTAGCCCATTGATTCACAATTTGTTAGAGGAGAAGGTTTCCGCAAGAACATATTAGGCAATGTCTGGAGATGTTCTTGGTTGTCACAACTGAGTGCTAATGTTATCTAGAGGGTAGAGGCTAGGCATGGTGCTAAACACCCTGCAATTCACAGGACAGCCCCCACAACAAAAGATGATCCAGTCCAAAGTACTGGTATTATTGCCAAGGTTGAGAAACCTTGGCTAAAAAAGTTATCCAAAAGAAATTAGCAAAACACCCCTAACTGATAAAGTAATCACATAATCTCTCTATTTTACCCCGCAATGAATGGCCAGTATGTTTTCTTGTTGTTCTACACTTAATACATCATAGTTTAATCAGTCCCTTCTATTGCATTTTTTCATAGCTGTACTATTCCTGTTTAACACCTGCCACTTGTAACACTTCAGTGTTCTAAAATTTGTAATTCTGTGTTTATGTTGGCTCACATGATCACTTGAGTGCTGGCTAGTGCCTCTGGACTGTGGGCCTCCAGAGCAGTGTCCAACCTGCCTTGAGAAACAGGAGAAAATTACTGAGTGAATAAATGCCTTGGTTCCAAACTCTTGGGATATCACAAACAAACAAACAAAAAACCATAATCTGGATGTGCCCTAATCACAAAAATAGACTTAGAAGATTTTGGTGAGAGAAACAACTGTGCTCCCTTGCATAGTTTATGAAATCTTGAGTAAATTTTGTTTCTTCTGAACTTAACCAAAACTTAACTTTTCCCTTTGTAGTAATGGCTGAGTCAGAATACTACAGTGTTTTGTGTAATTTTTAAATTCTTCTATTGTTGAAAGTAAATTAATAGAATCAAAGAAATAGTTTTGGTCAGATCTGATGTGTGATAAAGCTGCATAATTACTTTTTAAATTTTTAAAATATACTTGTCTATATCATACATACTCACCTATATTATGATGTAATCAAAATGTTTTAGGCTTGCACATCTCAGGAATCTTTTGTATTATCTTAGTAGTCTAGAAACTAGACATTATCTTTGAATGTTTTTACAGAAGTAAGCATCTGGGAAATGGGTAAAGACAAGAATTTGCATACCAATCATACTGAAAATTAATGAAAATATAAATATTGATATTTCACTCTTTTTGTCATAAAAACAGAGTAAAATATTTTGCCAGAGTGTAATATAATAATCAATAAGTCAGAATAATAGTACATTAACAATGAAAATTAGTCATGTTTTTTAGTAGTTACATTGTAGCCAGCACTTTTTAAGTATTCTGCATATATCACTTAACCCTCAGCATAGGTTTGAAGTAGACACTGATTATCCCTAATTTTAGAATGAGAAAACATAGATATAATTCATTGAAGATAACACCAGTAGTTAGCGATGGAACCAGTAGGCACATTCTTTTTACAACTGAAATATTACATATGATAAAAATATACCAAACAGAAGAAGTAGCAATAACTTGTTGGTAATCAGATCAACAGTCCAGGTCAGCAGGTGCATGTACTTTCTGACTGGGCCTCTCTCACCATGATGAAACCACCTGCAGTTTGACAGCCATTTCTCTTGATACCCTGTTTTGTTATTGTATTTCGATGTGTACACTAATAGTCACATATTATAGTTAGTATTTACATATTATTAATATATTGTAATATTTATATTATATTAATGAATATTAACTATATTAATAACTTTTGTATTTATTCATTTTAGTGAGGTGAATACTACATCTTTGACGCTGAGAAAACATCAAAATGGTATGAATTTTGAATTTGTATTCATCAAGTCTGCTTGCAAATTATGATTCTCACATTCATGGAGTTGGAGGGGTTATAATAATACTTCACCTCCCTGAGACGTTTCTACTTACTTGTAAAATGGGGAAATAAACACCATCCTGACTGACTGTTATCTGTAGATGAAGTCTCTAGTACATTACCATGGGCATAGTTGCTGATCAATATATGGTAACTATTTTTCATTATGCTTTCAGTCAGTTAATAAATATTAATGTTCAGTTCCAGCATAGCATTAATATTGCATCTACTATATTCTACTTATTTCAGATTTTACTATGTAATACTTCCTAATCACCTGATTATGTGTTTAATATATGGCTCACCATTTAACCCACACAAGTCAGAAGTATCAGTGCGTTTATAGGAATTCATAGCTCATCTGCAGGTGAGCATACTGATTTGAAAGAAAAACTGTAAGCTACATGGAATGTATACATTATCGATATTTAATATTATAATTCTTAAGTTTACTAAAAATGAAATATTCCTTTTACAAAAGATATTTAGATATTTCAAGCTGTATTCATAGAAAGCAGGTTTTCTAAGTGTTTTGGATGAGAAAATCATATTAAAAATAAAATGTATAATAACCCTAAAATTAATTATCTTGTTCTGGAAGTATATCGTAAGAAAGCTTATGAAGTTGACTATACCTTATTTACTCTAAATTTTTGACTGCAAGGGCAATTATACTAGATAAATACACCAGCTTATTTAGGTTAAATACGTAACTAATGAGGCAAACTCATATGTTTAATTGCATTAAAGGTCAATCAGCTTTGCTCTGCTCCATGGAAACACACTGCACTCCAAATTCTAGCTATCCTCATCCAAATGAATGAAAACAATCATAAGAAATTGCAAGGCATCGAAGCACTTAGTTGAAGTTCATCTTCACAACTAAAGTCTCCGGCATTCTATGTCAGTAATACCATCAAAATAGTACACAAATATGATGTTTTATTCTGGCTCACCACCTTTTATTTTAATGTGATTCTTTTAATAGATATAGAGCTTGTTATTACACATGATATAAAATATGAACAACTCTGCCTAGCATTCAAAGTCTTTCTGAGCTAATGCTCTACATTTCAAAGTCTTCTCTCCTTTATTCCTATTCTGGCTTCTTCATGATCATCCATGAACCTGTCATAATCGTACCTGGTTTTATTCTTTGCTTGACCTTTTCATCACTCTTTTTTTCTTCTCATAGCTCATAGCCTTTATTTTTAAATACATGAGCAATAATAATTGTTAACAAAGAACATAAAACTGAAATGTTACTATATTTTTAAAAATATTGTTACATAAATTAATATTCCTTACTCCTCAGAATAACCCAATTAATCAGGTACTATGGTTACATTGAATCAATTTTAAGGCTGGAGAAATTTAAAAAAAATGATTCTAATATCTTTTGTTACACTGAAAGTTACTAACGTCATCAAAGTCACCAGGAATCTATTTCTGTCTTATCTCCAAAATGTCGTGCTTGATGGCTGAATGGTCTTTATAAGAGCTGGGACTTCTTATGTCTCTTACATGGCACAGGAACTCTGCACTATGGCTTATAGGTAAACTCCCTTGGAAACCTGAGTAAAGAAGATCACTTTGCGAGCTTTCCATTAGTTATTTCTCAAAGGTACAGAATGTCTGGTCAAGAAAAAACTTTGGCCTATCACTAGTTGGTTTTCCCTGCATTCAAACATTTCCCATGCCTGCCAAATAATTGTTATCTCAAATACAGACACATTTCTCATATAGCAGATTCATTCAAAGTTCAGCAAGATTTTATCCTGATATAGACATTTTAACAAATTCCGAAATTTCTTGCCAATCAAATCATTGCCATGACCACAGAAGACACATATACTTACTGTTTGGATGAAAGGAGGCAAGATGGTGCACTTCCGGGTTCTTCCTCACAAACTTTTCCTGCGCCTGCGAAAATGCAGCCAGCCCCAGGGAGGGTTCAGACCAACCGGGCATGCGCCAGGTGACGTCAATCCGAAGAGACCAAGATTTACCTGGTCGCACCTGGTTGAGGAAGCTCCTCCTGCTCCCATGCCGCAGACGGACCAGGACCTGAGACCCGCTTCCCTCACTCTCACGGCCTCTCTGGGGTAAGTGCCCTTGTCTCCTCTTTACCTCCCTCTGCCAAAAATCCTGCGCAGGTCCGAGGTCCACTTTTGAGCCACCAAGTGGCTCCGGAGCCCCCTTCAGGACCGAGACGTCCGCCTGAAGGTAATCTCCACTTTGGCTCCATGAGCTTCCAGTCTGTCTCTGCTGGTTCCAAAGGACGCTTTGAAGCCAGGCAGAGATCCACTTCCACTTCCATTGTGTCCATTGTGTAAGTAAAGAGGAAACAAATGGGAAACCCCCCAGTCCAAATTTCCAAAGAGCACCTCCTTAGGGTGCCCCCTAGCCAATTTAAAAACCTTACAGCTCGAACAAGACCTTAGGAGGAAGCGGTTAATTTTCCTTTCCACTGTAAAAAATACTTTTATGTGAACACTTTATGAAGTGTTTCAGTTTGGGTTTGGAAAGGGGGAGTATGTTAAATAAATGTGGTAAATAGTAATTCTTCTCTAAGTGGATAAAAATATGGAGAATGGAAAAATAAAAGTAAAATTTATAACAAAATTTAAGAAAGAGGAGCTCTTGCACTCGTAAATGTAGTATGAAAGAAAAAGTATAAAATTCAAGAGGGGAATCTGAGGTTTACAAATACCAATTTTAGGGAAGACAACCTTCTCCAATTTAAGGGAAAAATGTAACTACTTTGTTTAAAAATAGAGGATGTCTGTGTGTATGAGTGTGTGTGTGTGTGTGTTTGTGTATGAGAGAGAGATTAAGAGAGAGAGAGAAAGAATAACTGAATTAACCTATTATAAAATAGGCACAAAATAAGGAAAGTTTTGATGAGTGCGGTATTCAATTAATCCTAGGTCTTAAAAAATTACTATTAGCAGATTGTGCTTTTTCTTGAAAAAAACAAAAGAAAGAAGTTGTTAAGCTTTCACTGAGGGAAGAGTGAGGAGTAATCACATACCTAACCTTTCTCACAGAAATTGGAGAAAAATGCTAAAGACAGACAAAAAAAGTTCAAATTTGAAGTCAGTTCTCTTGTATCAAAATTGATAATCATATATTGGTTCTAAAAAATATAAATTTTAACTTCTTTCTGTAATTGTAAATCTACGTTACAATATTTCAAATTAATAATATTTCAAAGTTAATACTTTGAAAAGTCAACCTCAGGCTTTAATCAATTCACAGATATGGCAAAAACAAAGGCAGTATTTCACAGCTTTACAAATAGCTGCTCTAAAGGTTCAATTTACACAGGTGTATGTGCTTTTCTTTCACCTATTAATCATTAGCACAAAAATGATGTAGATATGAAAAAAACTGGACCTCTAAATTGATGTCTGTTTCAAAAATAAACATATTATACATATGATTGGTTATCTTTATTTTTAAAAATGTATTAATATAAAATGTTAGGCTTTAAGTGAAAACTAATAAGGTGCTTTGGTATGTATTAATAGTTTTTTTTTTTAACTTATCACAGAGACTACCTGCAACTAATCAGGATTCATTTTAAATTTACAATATACGAGATTTCTTTTGATAACAAATTTTTAGTTCTTACAGCCTTCAGGGACCTGCTAACCCAAATTCTACCTTCCAGGCAACTGCACTCTTTGGAAATATGATCCATTAGTCATAAATAATCACAAACAAATATACAAGTGGCATCTAGTAGAATGGGATCTAAACTCTAATTTTCTTATTATCCCATTATTTTAATTTATGAAACAGATAAGAAATAACAGCATTTTATTTATTTGGCTAAAATTTTCTGGAGCTATTTATAAAATAATTCAAGAAAATTAAAATAGAATAGAGTTTTAAATTGTGCAACTATATGCTAAAGCTGAAATTTTCCTGACAACTTTAACAACAAAGCAATGAGTTAGCTATAGCAAGAAGAAATAAAGAAGATATCAGTAAAGAGTGAATTCATCAAATAGAAGTAGAAGTAGTATGAAAACATTTGTTCAAATATTGACCTGAAAGAGTGACTCTCTCCACTGGCTAACTGTCTTTGTGGAGTTGGAGGTTCAATTTAATTCAACAAATGATTTGAGTACCTACTAATTACTAAGCAGAGGGTCAATTCTACTGGGCATACAAAGAAAATATATAACTCTTTTTTTGTCATAACAGAATTGAAAAAGAAAAGTGTATGGGTACGTTTACCAATATGTAATAATTAAGCAAATATATAATTAAGTCATTATTCAACTGTTTTGTTGACAATAACATAATATTCATGGCAAGGCCAATATAGGATGTTTTAAGAATGGAACAAATTAGAGTTGGTTGACTGTTTAAGACGCTGTATGGAAAGTCTGGAGTTAAACTAAATTTTAACAGCATAAATGATTCAATATATACATATTTTTAAATGTTGTACTACAATTAGAAACATTTTACTAGAAAATACACCAAAATATACTAGGATTTTTGCAAAAGAGAGAATGGGTGATCCCTTTAAAAACTCTTAACAAGTTCTGGGATTGTAAATTGCTGCAAGCCAGGAAGATAAAGTGGATGAAAGGGAATTTCTAAATCAAATTCAAAAAGCCCAGAGAGGAAACAAAACCACAGGCAAGTTATCCCAACATCATGGCAATGAAGAGAGTTTTTTTTGTTTGTTTGTTTGTTGTTTTTCCTTTTAGAAGCTATCAAGATGGGGAAACCGTTGCACACTTGTGTTTCAGAAGCATTTTACATTTATTCACAGTAAACATACCTCTTAATTCCTACCCTGGCCAGAAACCATGCTTTCTTAAGATTTTCTCATTCTAGTAACTCTATTTCCAGTTGCCCAAGACTAAGACCTGTCATCAATTCCTCCTTTTCTTTCACGTCCTACATAGAATACATCAGAAGTCCCATTGTTTACAATTCCACAATATTTTGGAAATGGATTCTCTTTTCCAGCCACTCCCTTCAGCTACCCTAGTTCAAGTAAGCATAAGTTTCTACATTTCCAGCTGTAATAGCTGTTAAATGCTCTATCCAACTTCTAAAATGTAATCTTCTCGCAAAAGCCAAAGTTAGCTTTCCTGAACACACCCCCTGCACTGGAGAAGCGGAAAGTCTGTTTGCCAGAGAAGTTTCCGACTTTATGTGGGGTGGAGAAGAAGCAGAAAGGCCCGGGGAGCTTGCTGGGTCCTCAAGCAGCCCATTCCTGCCTGGCACCACAGGGATCCATCGGGGGGCGTGGCCAGAGAAGCAGGTTGTAAAACTCCACAGGGAGAAGGAATTCTCTAGCTGAACTTTGTAACAATGTGAATGGGGTGAGAAACCTCTTGGCCAGAACTCAACAGAGGGCTGGAATCAGGCATGCAGACTTCACAGGTGGGGGAAGAACTAAAGCCCTTTTCTCTCCCAGCTAGGAGGCGAATAGCCTCGACCAAATTTTCAAGCCTGTCTCGCCCTCCCCCTGGAAACAGATTCAGGAATGTTGAGGGGAGCACAGTGGGAGTGAGACCAACCCTTCAGTTTTCCTGGGAGGTGGGTTAGGCCTATGACTGTCGGCCTTCCCCCACTTCCCTGACAACCTGCATGATTCAGCAGAGGCAGCCATAATCCTCCTAGGTATGCAACTCCAGTGACCTGGATATCTCACGCCCATCCTCCACAGCAGCTGCAGAAAGACCTGTCCAAAGAGTGTCTGAACTCAGACATGCCTCACCCCGCCCCCACCTGATCCCTATCCACCCTGGTAGGGGAAGACAAAGGGTATACAATCTTGGGAGTTCTAGGGTCCCGCCCACCACCGGTTCCTCTCCACACTACTACAGCTGATGCTTTCTGGAAAGCACCACCTCCTGACAGGAGACCAACCAGCACCAAAATAGAACATTGAACCACCAAAACTAAGGACCTTCACAGAGTCCATTGCACCCTCTGCCACCTCCACCAGAACAGGCACTGGAATCCACAACTGAGAGACCCATAGACGGTTCACAACATAGGACTCTGTGAAGACAACTCCCAGTACCAGCCCGGAGCCAATTATACTCACTGGATGGCTAGACCCAGAAGAGAGACAAAAATCACTGCAGTTTGGCTCAAAGGAAGCCACATCCATAGGAAAAGGGGGAGAGTACTACATCAAAGGAACACCCTGCCACGGGACAAAAGAATCTGCAAAACAGCCTTCAGCCCTAGACCTTCCCTCTGACAGACAAGAAACCAAATGACAAGAAACCAGAAAACCAAAACTGGTGATATGACAAAACAAGGCTCTTCAACACCCCCCAAAATTACTAGTTCACCAGCAATGACACTGTCTTTGACACTGTGTTAGGTGCTTGGAACAAGTACAGAAGAAAGAGGTATGATCTGTCCTTTAAAGAGCCTCCATTTCAGTTGAGCCATGACCAATGAACTCAAGAACAAAAATACCAATCACAAGCTATAGGTTAAGTGCTAATTAGTGTGGAGAAAAACAGTTGTCAAACAGTTGTCAAACACAAACAAACGAAACATATCCCATGGATGGGCAGAATCCACGATGTGAAAATAACCATACTGCCAAAAGCAATCTACAAATTCAATGCAATCCCCTTTAGAATGCCACCATCAGTCTTCACAGAATTAGAAAAAAAAAAATTCTAAAACTTATATGCAACCACAAAGAGTCCACATAGCCAAAGCAAGACTAAGCAAAAAAGACAAATCTGGAGGCATCACATTACCTGATTTCAAACTACACTATAAGGCCATAGTCACCAAAACAGTGTGGTGCTGGTATAAAAATAGGCACATAGACGAATGGAACAGAATAGAGAATCTAGAAATAAATCCAAGTATTACAGCCAACTGATCTTAGACAAAACAAACAAAAACATGAAGTGGAGAAATGACAACCTTTTCAAGAAATGGTGCTGGGATAATTGGCTAGCCACATGTAGGAGAATGGAACTGGATCTTCATCTTTCACCTCAGACAAAAATCAACTCAAGATGGATTAAGGACTTAAATCTAAGACCTGAAACTATAAAAATTATAGAAGACAACATTAGAAAGACCTTTCTAGACAATGGCTTAGGCAAGGATTTCATGACCAAGACTCCAAAAGCAAATGCAATAAAAACAAAGATAAATAGCTGGGACTTAGACTTAATTAAACTAAAGAGATTTTGCACAGCAAAAGGAACAGACAGCAGAGTAAAAAGACAACCCACAGAGTGGAAGAAAATCTTCACAATCTATACATCTGACAAAGGACTAATATCCAGAATCTACAATGAACTCAAACAAATCAGTAAGGAACAAAGAATCCCATTAAAAAGTGGACAAAGGACCTGGATAGACAATTCTCAAAAGAAGATATACAAATGGCCAACAAACACACGGAAAAATGCTCAACATCACTAATGATCGGGAAAATGCAAATAAAAACCACAATGCTATACCACCTTACTCCTGCAAGAATGGCCATAATAAAAACAACAAAACAAAGCAAAAACAAACAATAGATGTTGGTATGGATGTAGTACATAAACTAGTACAGTTACTATAGAAAATGGAGTGAAGATTCCTTAAAGAACTAAAGTAGAACTACCATTTGATCCAGCAATCTCACTACTGAGTACCCAGAGGAAAATAAGTCATTATTAGAATAATGTAGCTACATATGCATGTTTATAGCAGTACAATTCACAATTGCAAAATTGTGGAACCAACCCAAATGCCCATCAATCAACAAGTGGATAAAGAAACTACGGTATATAAAAAGGAGTGAATTAACAGCATTTGTGGTGACCACTATGAGACTGAAGACTATTATTCTAAGTTAAGTAACTCAAGAATGGAAAACCGAACATCATATGTTCTCATTGATATGTGGGAGCTAAGCTATGAGGACTCAAAGACATAAGAACGATATAATGGACTTTGGGGACTTGAGGGGAAGAGTGGGAGGGATAAAAGACTACAAATACGGTATAGCATATACATGGGTGATAGGTGCAACAAAATTTCACAAGTCACCGCTAAAGAACTCACTTAAGTAACCCAATACCACCTGTGCCCTAATAACTTAGAGAAAAATAAAATAAAAACCACCACCACCACAACAAAAAGCCAGAGTTAGATTTTAAATTTTAAATCATTTCATTCTACTGTCTTAAAAAACCAAATAAGCTACTTTCAAATAGCTTCTTACTGTCTTAAAATGAAGTTCATGTTCTTGCCATGACCAAAAGGAATCAAGCTGACCTTTTCTCAGTGATTTTTCTTTCTTTCTTTCTTTTTTTTTGAGGCGGAGTCTTGCTCTGTCGCCCAGGCTGGAGTGCAGTGGCCGGATCTCAGCTCACTGCAAGCTCCGCCTCCCGGGTTCTCACCATTCTCCTGCCTCAGCCTCCCGAGTAGCTGGGACTACAGGTGCCCGCCACCTCGCCCGGCTAGTTTTTTTGTATTTTTTAGTAGAGACGGGGTTTCACCGTGTTAGCCAGGATGGTCTCGATCTCCTGACCTCGTCATCCGCCCGTATCAGTCTCCCAAAGTGCTGGGATTACAAGCTTGAGCCACCGCGCCCAGCCATCAGTGATTTTTCTGATCTCGTCATTTGTTCTGCACTTTCTGGCTCACTAATGACCACTATCCCCAACCCCATACCAAAATACTCAAGATTCGTTTCTTTTTCTTTCAAAGTATGAAGCCCTTTCTCTTACAGGCTTCATACATGTTTTTTGTTTGTTTGTTTGTTTGTTTGTTTTCCCTCTCTATATGCAATTCCACCACCACAGTTCAAAAGATTGGCTCAATAATACATGACTTTGTTACAATATGCTAGTCGTGCTTATTTTGCAAATTATATGGATGGAAAGAAAATTGTGTTTGGGCAGTCAAAAGCTGTGCTGTAGGCATTTATAAAATTATTTGCCTAGTTACATAATGGGTACTCAATATCAAATAGAAATATGTGGTTAAGGAATTTTAAAATTAGAAAGACATTAAAGTCAGTTAAGTGATAGTTTGTATTATAAGGTTCATGAGCATAAAGGACCAACATAATAAGATATATAGATTATGTATATATAGTGCATACATATATACTTGAGAAATATGTATGTTTATACGTAGGTATGCATAAATATAGTGTATATCGGTGAAGTGGTGTTTTTACAAATGTATATTAAATCCCAGAGGGTTTTAAAACTGTTTATTTGTTTGACATTCCAAGTATGTTAATACTGTCTAGTCAAATTTTCTAGTAATTGGCTAGAAAGTAATCAGTGTCTTCCCACATCAACCTCTGTGCTCAAAGGTGTTTCTTCTTTATCGTGGCTGATGAAATTAACTTTACCTTTAGATAAGACTAAACTGGTGTATATGTGGTTTCTAAGTGTGCCTGATAACATAATGTTTATTTGACATTACCATTAGATGCCTGCTGCATACTCTTGTAATTTAAACCTTGATGGCAAGTGCAGAGTTATTTTAAATATCATTCATTGCATAGAATGGATAGATACAACAGTAATTTACATGATTATGTAAAACGTAACATAGTTGATTTGCAAAATAACTCTGTTGATGAACCTCTCCGTTCAGGTTAGATAATATTAAACAACATAATTTTCCTCCATGAACTCATTACAATAGATTGAATTTATAAACCATCCTGTAATGCCTATTAAGAAATCAGAAAATTTGACTTTTCAAGCCTGATCATGTTCAAACATAAGAGTGTGTCTACATCTTAACTGATGAAACATAATGCAATTTCACCAGTTCAGAAGAGAATTAGAAATAAATGTTGCTTTCTAAAATGAAAACGAGTGTTTTTTCATTCATGAAACAAAAAGGAAAAAAATCATTCCACCCTTAATTTATCCTTCTGAAAATAGATTTTTATAAAGTTAAAATATTTACTATCATTCTTATTTTCTGCTATATATGTCTCTTCATATCTTATATATTTAGAAAATCGTATTTTTTTTTTTTACTGGCTAAAAGCAAAAAAAAAAAAATCATTTTAGTAACACTATCTGTCCTAAAATAAGGCTATGCTACATGATTTTAAACATATCCTGGAACTCAGATTTTTCAACTGTGGTATGTGGAAAATAATAACACAAATGTTATGGATTTACATTAGTTGATATATGCAAGTGTTTAGAATGATATGTGAGATCTAGTAAACACTCAACAATGTCAGCTATTACGGTTTACTACCTAGTACCAACCAACATTATCTAATGTATGCACTACCATTTTGGTAAAACTTTGTCTTTATTTTATAGATGAGTTAACCAAGGCATAAAGAGTTTAACTAACTTGCCTGTGAGCATTTGATGAGTAATTATTAGAGCAATGATTCAGTCATAAGAATTTTAACTGGAGCATGTGATCTCCCAATTTGGTGTAAAGTTGTGGAATTAATACACTATTAATATAGTGTAGTCTAAAGAAATGATACACCAACATTGTAAACAGGTCAAAAAAGTTAATAGAAAATGACAATTGATTTAGAACTCAAAGGACAGTTAGGCATTTGCCACCCAGACAGATGGAGACAGTTTAAGCATTCCTAGAAGAGAGAACTTGTAGCTTTAAGATACAGGTCATCCAGGTAAGACCAAATAAATAATTAGAAACAGAAAAATACAGTGACGTCTTTTTTTTTTTTCCTTTTTTCTTCATTTTTATTTTTATTTTTAGAGACAGGGTCTCACTATATTGCCCAGGCTGGACTTAAACTCCTGGGTTCAAGTGATCGTCCTTCCTGGGCCTCCCAAAGTGCTGGGATTAGAGGCGTGAGCCACTGCTCCTAGCCCATGAAGTCTTATGAACTGAGGATGTTGGGAGATACAGATGCCAGATTATAGACAGCCTCATAAGCCATATATATTTACATTTGACAACTGTTTTCCTCCACACTAATTAGCACTTAACTATAACTTGTGATTGCTATTTTTGTTCTTCTTTAGAATTTCTTGGTACTCAGGGCTCAACTGGAATGGAAGCTTTTTAAAGGCCAGATCATACCTCTTTCTTCTGTACTTGTTATAAGCACCTAGCACAGTGTCAAAGACAGCGTTATAATTCTTTCCATGCATTGATCGATTGCTCGCTCTCTCTTTCTCTTCCTCACTATGTAAGGACTTTTACCTTTTTATCTACTTCATTTAATATTTTTATATGGAACAGGTATTATCATTTTATCTCTACAGAGCAGAACGTTGGGATTATGGAGGTTTGTGTTACATACCTGACCTCGCTTACCTATGAAATCACTGAGTTGAGATTTAAACAAAGGCATTTACCTTGAATGGTCATGCTCTGGCCAAACAGCCAACAATAACATAATGTCTCCTGAAGTAGATGCATACAGCCATGTGATTAAATGGTAAAAGGTGAATAGGTAGTGAGTAAATATTTAATTAATTTGAAAGATATCTTTCTCTAGCTTAGAAAAATCCACTGCAATAAAATCAAAGATTGTTTTATTTTTTCAGATTGATAAATTCTGAAATTAGGATACATTAGATTAACTCTGGGGTCCTAACTGCAAAAAACAGAGGTTGGGTGTTGGGTGTCAGGCAACAAAGAAGCAGATATGCATATATTTGTGTTTCTGCATATGTAAGAAGCAGCATAGCACAATAGATAGGAGCATAGTTTTGAACTAAAAACTACCTTGGTTCAAGGCAGCATTTATTTTTTCTGTTACCAGAGAAAGTTACTTAACATTTCCTGCCTTAGTGTCCTCATATATAAACAGGGTTTGTAATAGAATCCACATAATATGCATGTTCTAAGGAATAATTGATTGAGCATTCATAATAGAGACTGGTTTATGGTCAGGACTATGAAACTGTTTGTTACCATTAGTATCATTATGTAACTCACATGTGCTGTGAATTTGGAATCATCTAACTTCTTTCATGTATATTTTAGAAATATTGTTCCAATGTTCACTAAAGGAAAAAATGACATCATGAATTTCTAGGAGAT
The DNA here is from genome assembly GCF_002776525.5 of Piliocolobus tephrosceles. Taxonomy (NCBI): domain Eukaryota; kingdom Metazoa; phylum Chordata; class Mammalia; order Primates; family Cercopithecidae; genus Piliocolobus; species Piliocolobus tephrosceles. The sequence goes on from NC_045439.1 coordinate 23,022,082, forward strand.
CATACTCAGGATTGTTAACCATGAAATGACGTGGTACACATTGTGCTAAGCATAGGGAAAGGACACTGCTTTGATTAGAGGCTGACATGTGAGAAAAAGGAGATCAAATGCAAGGCCAGATTTCCCCATGGGCCATGCCTCAACAAGGTGTTGGCCAACACAGCAAGTCAGGAGTAGGGGAAGAGAACTGAAGCCACCACAACCAGAGGAGTGCTGACTCTCACCAAGTTGAAACAAAATATTTTTGCTTCATAGGGAGCCAGTTTTCTCCCTGCACCATCAAGCTTGAGAGCCCACCTTAGAATAGCATACTTCCTCACAAACTTGTTTTCCAACACAAGAAATCTTTTGGGCCTAGTTTCTTTTCTGCTTTATCGATTCCCATCCTGATTTATGTGCCTTTGTTTCCCTTCCTGGATGTCTACAAGTTTTACTTTTGCTTTTTTGTAACTTGGTCACTGGCAGTGTGTAGAGAACTATTCCTCATGATTGTCGCTTGTTTTCATGCTTTGTGACTGTGAATTAGAGGCCCCGGCACAGTGCCATACCTGACCCATTCCAAAACCTTGTGACACCACAGTTGAGATCCGCCTTTTTTAGATATGCTCAATTTGGGGAGGGAGGTTAAAGCAATTGAGGGAAACATTAATGAGGTCAAGTTGGAATCATTATTTTTATACAATGAGACATAGTCTCAAAAAAGTGTACACATCAAAAGAACACAGCTAAGTGAATGATTGAAAACAAAACATGCATACAAAACAGGACATTACTTGGACCCTATCATGCCACCCACGTGCCTGCCTGTAATAAGCATGCCTTCTTTACATTATTCCCTTGATTTTATTATTTTTAATTTAAACTATTACTCTTTTACAAAGGTCTTAATAAAGTACTGACATAAAAATGATTATTCTTATTTTTAATATATACAGTTATAACTTGAAAATTTCCCCTAAATACAACATTGCTTGCACAACAAAGGGTTATAAATGCCATATTTTAATTTTCACTGAGTTCAGAATATTCTGTAATTTTGATTTTATATGCCTTTCATCCCTTGGATATATAGAGGTATGCTACTGATTTGTTTCTAATTATCTTTTATTTTTTGATGTCAATCTTAAATTTAGAGTGGTAACACAATATCCTCTTGCTTCGTTTCCCAGTATACTTGTGTTTTGGTAAATATTATTTACCAAAAATATTTTGTAATAAATATTACAAAAATATTTTGGTAAATATTACATTTAAAAAGAATTAGTATGCTTCAGTTGTTGGTACTGTTTTAGATATAAAAATTGGATTATAGGCCGGGTGGGGTGGCTCACGCCTGTAATCCCAGCACTTTGGGAGGTCGAGGTGGGTGGATCTCAAGGTCAGGAGTTCAAGACCAGCCTGATCAACATGGTGAAACCATGTCTCTATTAAAAATACAAAAATTAGCCAGTCATGGTGGGCTGTGCCTGTAATTCCAGCTACTCAGGAAGTTGAGACAGGAGAACTGCTTGAACCCAGGAGAGAGAGGTTTCAGTGAGCCAATATTACACCACTGCACTCCAGCCTGGGAGATAGAGTGAGACTCCAAATCAAAAAAAAAGAAAAAATTGAATTATAGTTGTCATTCAGAAGCAACTTTTCTTCATCCATAAGTTTTTCATTCATTTGTACTACCAGCTACCACAGGAAACAGATTATAATTTTCTAATATCATTCTGAACTTAACTATTTCTTATTTTAGTTTCTGACATTTTTCTTTACATATTATGAGTTAATGCTATTAGACACTTTCACATTTAATATTTTTATGTGTTTTGTTAAGTCATCCTTATATCACTTTGAGATATGCCTGTTTACCTTAGTAGTGTTGCTTTAAATTTTGTTTTGTCAGATAGTATTATAGCTGCGTGAATTTTCTTTTGGCTAGTATTTTTCCATTTCTTTGCTTTATCTCCTTTTCTTCTGTATCTTCATGTTGAAAGTGAGTTATTTGTAGGCAACATAGGATGTTTTTCCCTTTCAAACCCAATCTTACATTATTTACCTTTCAATTAATTAATCATTGACATATTTGAATTTAAGTGTAGCTTCCAACTTTCTTTTATGTTGCTATATTTAGTTCACAACCATTTTATGATTTTTTCCATCTATATAGTTAGCCATCAATTTATTTTACTTTTGGGGGGAAATTTCAAATAAAGTGGCATACAATAATGCAATTCAGCTCTAAATACGTAAATGCTTATATCATTACCTAAGGTTTAATAAGCCTTCTTACTGAATATCTCCTTTTTGTCTTGTCTACTTATAGAACAAACATTTTCTTTCTAATAGCTTTCTAGTTATTCATAATTTAGTGTTCTTTTCACAGTTGTTGTAGAGATTACAAAATAATTTTTGATATATCAAACTATATAATGTTAGTACTTTTGCAATGATTTTACAACTCAGTGACCTTTCATAACTTTAACTCAATTTGCCTATTTCTTTCTTGTGTGCTATTTTAATCACTTATTTTAATTTCATATACATTTTAAGCATAATAGACCGTTATTAAAGTATCTTTATATCTTGATTTGGGTACAAATTACTCATTCTGTGTCCCTTATACTTTCCTGTTTCTCTGTGCAACTAGCTAGAGTTCTTCTGATAAACACCTTTTAGTATTTCCTTTATTAAAATTATATTGTAGATAAGTCATCTCAGTAGTTTTTAAATCTTAATTTTTTTTTTTTTTTACTTTTGTTTCTTTTGGATAAAATCTTAAGCTTACAAGTGATGGACTGTAGTCACATATACACCCATGTAACTACTACCCGAAAGGGACATTTTTTTTTTTTTTTCCCCAGACCACTACCATTATCCATAGGCAACCACTTTTCTGATTTATATAATCATGTATTAATTTTCCCTTTTCTTGATCTTGGTAACGGTATCATAGAGTATATACTCTTTGTGTTCCATTTCATTTACTTAACATAATGTTTTTAAGATTCCTACATGCGTTACATGTATCATATGGATGGATGGATACATAGATAGATAGAATTAAAACTCAGCATTTTATCATGAATATTTTAGATATATATAACATTTGAAAAAATTGTACAAATAATAGACATATTCCTATCATTTAATTTCTATAATAATTATTATGTTTGTTTATTGCATACCTATCCGTCTACTCATCAATTATTACATCTTATTTTTGGTACATTTTAATGAAAGTTTCAGACAACTATACCCTGCACTTCTAATTGCATCAGCATTCATATTATTCATTACAATTTAATATTTGTTTATAGTTCTTTTTTCAGTAAATTTTGCATACAGTGAAAGACAAATTTTTACTGTACAAAGATAATTATTTTTTATTGCTAACAAATATGTCACAATGCAATTATCCATTTTTTGTATTGGTGGAAGTCTGGGTTGTTTTTAGGTTAGGACTATTATAAGTAAACTATTATAAAGATGACGGCCCAAATGTTTCTTTGGACATCTCCATTAATTTATCTTGGATAATCACCAGAAATTAGAATTGTCAATTTAGAATATATGTATGTTAAACTTTATTTTTTATAAAGCAGTGTTGTGTAGACTCACATGATTAGATCACTCTTTCTCTCTTTGTCCTGCATAAGCACATCCGTACATGAATATCAAAGAAGTACAAACACACATGTGGACACTGATTTTACAATGCATTGCTATCAGCAAAACTCTCAAATAGAATGTTGTAATCTATCATAATTTTTCTTCTTTCCTGGAACTCTGTATTATTCCTACTCTCTGCAAAACACTCAATTTTATTTTAAGCCTGCTATTATCATGTTTCATACCCTGATCTCATTTTCCACCCCCAGAGGAGAATAATACTGCTTTTTGAAAATGACTGTACTTGATATTTGTACATTTCTTAGAAGTATGATGCTTTGATCTTTCATCATTTAAACATATTGATTTTTATAATGATTTTCTGTCATCTCCCATCTCAGTTTCTAAACCACTATTTCCTCCCTTATGACTTTCATTCATGCAGTGATTAATATGTTCATTTTTAACAATAGGAAGCAAAGATCTCTTCTCAGTAGGCTTATTTTCTTTCAACATTGAGTGTATTATTACCTTGAATGTTTCAGGTAGAATTCATTAATAATTTACTTAAAAATGTGAGGGGGGCCAGGTGCGGTGGCTCAAGCCTGTAATCCCAGCACTTTGGGAGGCTGAGACGGGCGGATCACGAGGTCAGGAGATCGAGACCATCCTGGCTAACACGGTGAAACGCCGTCTCTACTAAAAATACAAAAACTAGCCGGGCGTGGTGGCGGGCGCCTGTAGTCCCAGCTACTCGGGAGGCTGAGGCAGGAGAATGGCATAAACCCAGGAGGCGGAGCTCGCAGTGAGCTGAGATCCGGCCACTGCACTCCAGTCCTGGCGACAGAGCGAGACTCCGCCTCAAAAAAAAAAAAAAAAAGTGAGGGGATATGAGCATATAAGCATCATATGAAACAGAATAATTAAAGTGAAAAACACAACTTAAACAACCAAAAAAGTACTACGAAAAAAAAAGTGTTATCAGCATGTGGAAATTAAGGCAGGTTTGAGAAACACAGGGCAACAAAACTATATCTAAAATACATAACAAAAACTAAATATAATAATAATTGTCTGTTGATTTATATACAAAGACAACATTGTTCATGGCACAAGTGTTTGCTGTGCATATATTTGTTATTGTTAGATGAAATGCCAGTTTCATGCTTGAGGTCCCAAACATAAGGGGTATTATGGTTTTTTTTTTTGAGACGAGTCTCGCTCTGTCGCCCGGGCTGGAGTGCAGTGGCCGGATCTCAGCTCACTGCAAGCACCGCCTCCCAGGCTTACGCCATTCTCCTGCCTCAGCCTCCCAAGTAGCTGGGACTACAGGCGCCTGCCACGGCGCCCGGCTAGTTTTTTTTTTTTTTTTTTAGTAGAGATGGGGTTTCACTGTGTTAGCCTGGATGGTCTCGATCTCCTGACCTCGTGATCCGCCCGTCTCGGCCTCCCAAAGTGCAGGGATTACAGGCTTGAGCCACCGCGCCTGGCCTATGTTTTTATTCAGTTATCAATTGCTTTCAATCAGAGACTGACTCGTGTGTGGGTTAACAGAGAGGTTTACATCTAGAGTTAATAATTTCTTATAAATATGTTAGCCTTCTTAATCACATGGACAAGCCCTAAATTCTTCAATATTAAAAATTAAAAAAAAAGATTCCTTAACTTGAAAATGTTTATGAAATTTATAATGAACTAAAATCCACATTATCTTTAGAATATTGGAATAGGCCTCTTCCTTTTAATCTTGATAATCTACAGGGAATTTTAGTGACCATAAGCAGATCCAAACAATCAAATGTATTGACATTCGGGGAAGAGGTTTTTGGGTTTATTGAAGTATATTTTAAATAACACTTCTTTAAGATAGAGTCTTTTGTGAGCATAATTTCAAAAAGCAATGAATGGATTCATCCAAATTTTAATATTACTCCTAGTCATGGGTACTACATGTATACATATGGACATTAAGATGGGGAACGCAGCCGGCCGCGGTGGCTCAAGCCTGTAATCCCAGCACTTTGGGAGGCCGAGGCAGGTGGATCAAGAGGTCAGGAGATCGAGACCATCCTGGCTAACACAGTGAAACCCCGTCTCTACTAAAAATACAAAAAAAGGAAATTAGCCGGGCGAGGTGGCCGGCGCCTGTAATCCCAGCTACTTGGGAGGCTGAGGCAGGAGAATGGCGTGAACCCGGGAGGCGGAGCTTGCAGTGAGCCGACATCGCACCACTCACTCCAGCCTGGGCGATAGAGCGAGACTCCGTCTCAAATAAATAAATAAATAAATAAATAAATAAATAAATAAAGATGGGGAACACAGAAAGACAGAAAGTTTTTGTGTGTCTACATATTTTGACAACTTGCATGACAAAGAATATTGGGAATAAAATATACTAAATCCTCCCCAAATTTTAGATACAATCACCACCAGCTGAACAAGCAAAGACAATTTAGCTAATTTAAGTAAAACTTTTAGCTACAATTGTCAGAGAACTTTTGGGGGGGGTGGGTGGAGGATGTCAGAGAGGCAATCCTTCAGTAACATACACAAAACTAAAGAATCATAAATAGGTGAAACCCTGTCTCCACTAAAAGTACAAAAATTAGCTGGGCGTCTTTGGCAGGCGCCTGTAATCCCAGCTACTCAGGAGGCTGAGGCAGGAGAATCACTTGAACCTGGGAGAGGGAGGTTGCAGTGATCCCAGATTGCGCCATTGCACTCCAGCCAGAGCAACAAGAGTGAAACTCCATCTCAAAACAAAAGCAAAAACAAAACAAACAAAATCCCATAAATAAATAAACAATGAGAAAAAGGGCCAAAATACTACCAAAGACAAAGGAGTATACAATTTTTTTTTTTTTTAATTATTGGATTCATGATAGACTCTAATAAGTGTTAACTCCTTCTCTTTTCCTATTTACTTCCAACTCATAACAGAAAGTTTGGGCACAGAATTTTTTCCCCCAAAGTATTTCAAATATAAAATGCTTCTACATGTTCTTTTTATATAGTAACCCTTAATGTATAATCATAAATGAGACATATTCTTTGTTGTCCATTTGCTGCGTTCCCTTAGGCAATGGATGCACTCAATGTTTGAACGGAGACATCCTACATATATTCAGCACTTTGCTTTAAAATGATTATATTTAAAACACAGTTTGTAAGAAATTGTGTCACTTGTGAAAGGGAGCAAATGCACAAGAGAGAAAACAGCTCCTTATTTATGCTGACTTCTCGATAAAAGGATTTTAAATTAATGGGAAATTTCAACATGAAAATAAGACAGACAAGTAATTTAGATGAGAATAGAGTTTCTAAAAAGTTCAAAGTGATTTCCTGATGGCATTTTAATTTAAATTCCCAAAAACAAGTCATTTCAAAATTACATTCTTAGCAGTTGAATCCAATTTCTAGTGAAATTCTAAACTAATTCAACCTAGTTACTCTTATGAGAAAATTCTCAATTGCATATGCCTGTTTTGTAGAAGTGAATGAAAAATGCTATTCTCAAATTATAGTATGTCTCAGAAGATTTCGTTTAAAGCAAATCTTCTTGCTAGTATTAACTCTTTTTTGTTTTTTGAGACAGAGTTTCGCTCTTTTTGCCCAGGCTGGAGTGCAATGGCACGATCTCGGCTCACCGCAACCTCAGCCTCCCGGGTTCAAGTGATTCTCCTGCCTCAGCCTCCCGAGTAGCTAGGATTACAGGCATACGCCACCACCCCGGCTAATTTTGTATTTTTAGTAGAGACGAGGTTTCTCCATGTTGGTCAGGCTGGTCTTGAACTCTCGACCTCAGGTGATCCACCTGCCTCGGCCTCCCAAAGTGCTGGGATTACAGGCGTGAGCCACCGCGCCCGCTGAGTATTAACTCTTATAAATATATGTGTATATATATAATTTTAAAATATCTATCACAAGAAAATCCTAGGTAAGAAGTAATGAGGATTAATAATTAAAACAGTTATCACTGTATACCTTTTAACAAGATGATATTTCAACATCAGAGTCACCTTTCTACGGAGGAAGAAAATAATGTCAGCTTTCCCAGTCTATTTTTGTACACACATTTCACTCTGTCAGTGGTTGCTAATTATTGAGTCACGAAATAAATCAAACTGTGGAGGTGATGATTTGAACATACCAATCTTCCTACTTCTCTCTTCTTTAAATCAGCTGAGATAGTGTTTTTCATGTTATTGTTTGAGTTATCTAAGAATTTTCTTAAGGTTCCATCCACCTTATTCTGAGTATATCATATTGACAATTTATGTGACAGTTTCGAGGGAAGAAATATAATACAAAAAGTTACCATAATTTTAAGAATATATGCAATTTTATATTTATATATTTTAATTATAGTACATTGCAAAATATGGTGTATGCTGCCAAAAATATTACAGTTTATCCCCTTTCCATTTGACATTGTCATTTCCATCTAATCAACTCAAACTGATTTTACTCTATTTCTATTCACTCTGAGAGCTCAGAAATAATTTTCAGAAAATGATTATGCCTTGTAGATATGTCTGCATTATTTATGAGATATTCTCAGATCTTCCCTGAATTTCTTCTTAGTAATTGCTGCTGACACCTTGTAATCAAGTCAAATAAAACCATCATGATTTCAAATAAAATTTTGTTTTAAAATTGTTAATTTGTGTCAATTATATAATACCATACACACAAATACATTAGTATTCATATAAGAATGTGTGTACAAGAATGTGAGTAATTATATATATGTACATATATAAACTTAATAATTTACATTTACATGTTTATTTAAAAAATAACTAACTTTATAATCACTGGTACATGAACTTTTATAGAAGAGTAAAACTTTAATAAACATTTTAAATCATTCAGATGATGTGACAAGAAAAAATGACAACTACTGTTACATATAACAATAATGCAATTATTACTAATAATTTACCAGTAAAATAATTTGTCAGTAAATACTATAAACACAGTAATGTTTTTTCAATTACCTTATTATATGATTCATTATGTTTCCCTCACTTTTCTAAGAATCAATCATTTAGATAAAAAAATTTGTATATTGGACTGAAAAATAGATAATTGACCATATTGAGATGTACCAAATACATTCAAAAAATTCTTATATAACATTTGTTGGTGAATGATATAGTTTGTCTGTGTCCCCACCCAAGTCTCATCTTTAATTTCTACATGTTGTGGCAGAGACCAGGTGGGAGTCATCAGGGCAGGTCTTTCCTGTGATGTTCTCATGAGAGTGAATAAGTCTCACAAGATCTGATGGCTTTTTAACGTGGTGTTTCCCTTCACAAGCTCTCTTTTTGCCTGCTGCCATCCACATCAGGTGTAACTTGCTCCTCCTTGCCTTCTGCCATGATTGTGAGGCTTCCCCAGCCATGTGGAACTGTAAGTCCAATTAAACCTCTTTCCTTTGTAAATTACCTAGTTTCAGGTATGTCTTTATCAGCAGTGTGAAAATGGACTAATACAGTGAATGAGCAGATTAATAATTAAAATAACTGCCTTCTATATATATGGCATACTCTTTAAAGAAACAATATCTCCTGGCCGGGTGCGGTGGCTCAAGCCTGTGATCCCAGCACTTTGGGAGGCCGAGATGGGCGGTTCACGAGGTCAGGAGATCGAGACCATCCTGGCGAACACGGTGAAACCCCGTCTCTACTAAAAAATACAAAAAAACAAGCCAGGCGAGGTGGCGGGCACCTGTAGTCCCAGCTACTCGGGAGGCTGAGGCAGGAGAATGGCGTGAACCCGGAAGGCGGAGCTTGCAGTGAGCTGAGATCCAGCCACTGCACTCCAGCCTGGGCAACAGAACGAGACTCCGTCTCAAAAAAAAAAAAAAAAAGAAACAATAATCTCCTTTAAAAATTCAGGAAACAATGTATTGATGTAACTTTTTATTAATATATATTTCCAACATTATGTATTAATGTCACCACAAAGCTAATTCACATTATTATTGATGTGGTAGAGAGGCAATCAATCCATGCCTTAAAATTTATGAGAAAATCACCTTTCTGCCTCTGAAATTTAACGTTATATTGAGTATGTATTTTCTATAACTTTTCCCCCCAGTAAAGTAGTAATCAAATTTATATCATAAATGCAGCAACACATACAGGTTACAGATTAATTATATATTTATATATAAATTTATACATATTTATTTAAATGCATATATATGTTTATATATTTATATATTCAATCTACATGTGTTGCTGTATTCACCATAAAATTGATATAGAATTATATATATATAAATGAGTGATCCACTAGTTAATATTTATTTTCTCTCCCTAATGTGCCGATTTCTATATGGAGGCACTATCTAATTGTGCATAACACCGCATAAATGTACTTCAGAAAATTCTTCAAGAATAATGACAAAAATATTTTGGTAACTTTTGCCACTAAAGGCATCACTTGTAGATTTTCCAGTTGTGTTAATTCGAATATATAGCATAAACTATTCCTAAATACATACTTCTTTACAGAAAAAGTCATTGTTGACTGGCAATGATATAAGTATATATTATTATATATAGAAAGAGAGAAGAGATAGATTTTTTTATCTATATATCAAGTACAACAGTTTCACACCATTCCTGTTTCAAACATGAAGATTGGCCATATAAGTTCCTATTTAGAAAATATTTTCATAACCAATCTGGCATGATCCATTAAATTTTGGTCATAAATATTTATAGAATATTCAGATATATATATATATGAAATTATAGATTTAATACTAATATCCATATAATTGTTAGAACAGAATTGCCCAAGTTTTACACTGGAATAATAGCATCAATGGAGATAAAATTTTAGGACAAGTTAAATATAAACATAGGAAAGAGAAATATAAGCAAAAATGTACAAATATACATACACATGCACACACAAACATATGTATACACATATACAAAATTTTACCAATTGTTTTATATTTTAGAAAATTGTTTCTGAAGTCTGATATAAATAATTAATTCAATTATACATACCATGTTTTATATTTTATACATAGGCACATTTAATACTAAAAATGAAAATACTATTTTACATATTTAAAAAATTAAAACAATGCTACCACACTGATAAGATTTAATTAATGGATATGCAAAGTTATTGGAAAGCTTTGCTATTCAAAGAGAAAACATTAGGACTCTAAATAGTAATAACTAGTTGATTCAACACCTCAACAATATTTATATTCTATTTATCTTTCTAAATTAGAGAAGGGTGACAGAGAAAAATAGAGGGGTATTTACAAACCCTTAAAAAGTGATGTTTATTGATATTTTAGTTATGTTTTTATGATTTATTACAATAATATAAAACAGGTTTTACCAAATTTTAAATCTGAACCTTATATGAAGCTATCATAATGTAAGTACTCTCTTTCTGCCCACCACCTAACTTTACCACTAGGTAAAGTCAAATGGATGAAAGTTGGTCTAATTTTTCCCTGGAAGAATGTTTTCTTCTGAAGTTGATTAATTTATAACTGTTTCATCTTTTTGGCAGAAAACTAAGGATGCCTCTATACTCAAATGATAACAAAGAAAAATTTGATTCAAAGGATTCTGGCTTTTCAATCATTTTGCCTACTGAATGTAAGCATTTGTAAAGATGATTAGACCAAATGTAATCTTTAAAAGTTGACCAGGCCGGGTGCAGTGGCTCAGGCCTGTAATCCCAGCACTTTGGGAGGCTGAGGATGGGGGATCACAAGGTCGGGAGATCGAGACCATCCTGGCTAACATGGCGAAACCCCTTCTCTACTAAAAATACAAAAAAAAAAAAAAAAAAATTAGCTGGGCATGGTGGCGGGTGCCTGTGGTCCCAGCTACTCGGGAGGCTGAGGCAGGAGAATGGCGTGAACCCAGGAGGCAGAGCTTGCAGTGAGCTGAGATCGCGCCACTGCACTCAAGCTTGGGAGACAGAAGGAGACTCTGTCGAAAAAAAAAAAAGTTGGCCAAAGACAATGCCTCTTTAAATTAAGGCCATGTAAACTCTGCCTGTTCCAACTACATTGTCTCATCTTGGTTGCAAGAATTTGAGTAAAACATTTATATCCAAGGAAAAATTAATCATGCACTAATCCATTGAGGAAGATGATTTCAGGGAGAAACTGCATTAGTTGTCTGAATATCTAATAAAATGTGTTTGGCCAGTATCAGCATTGCATAGTAGATGCATTTATACACAGATGTACCATTTATTGGAAGTATATATAAGCACCAGAAATACAAAGTATTTGCAACATCAAAGCAACATCATAAAGCAATTGATAATAATTTTCCATCCAAGAATAGTTGAGTTTGGTCTCTGGCCTATTTTTGTAAAATATGTGCCTGGATGAGGAGTGACTCATTACTATGCTTGCTTTCTTCTTTTCCCCAGCTTTACTGAGATATGATTTGTAAATATATATGGATACATTTAGGCTATACAACATGATACTTTGACACTATGTATACACTGTGAAGTGATTACCACAAATTAAGAAACATATCACATCACATAGTTACATTTGTGTGTTTGTGCGTGTGTGTGTGTGTGTGTGTGTGTGTGTGTGTGTGTGGTGGGAACAGTTATAATCTACTTTCTTCGCAAAAATCAGCACATTGTTATTAACTATGGTCACCATGCTATGTGTTAGAATTCCAGTACTTATTCATCTCATAGCTCATAGCCTCTATAACAAATATCCTCCTCTTTCTCCCTTCCTCCAGTCCCTGGTAATCACCATTCTACTCTGTTACTATGAGTTTGGTTTTTTTAGATTCCACATATAGGTGAGATCATTCAGTATTTGTCTTTCTGTCTCTGGCTTATTTCACTTAGCATTATGTCCTCAAGACTCATCCATGTGGTTGCAAATGACAGAATCTCCTTCTTCTTTAAGGTTGAATAATATTCCTCTGTGTGTGTGTGTGTGTGATATTTTCTTTATCCATTCATCTATCATTGGACACTTAAGTTGTTTGCACATGTTGGCTATTGTGGCTGCAACAGACATGAGAGTGTCTTCTTTCTTAGTGTTTTTCATGACTTTTGTCTTAGAGAATTCCACTAAAGTTCTCTATTGCTATAATTACTCCTTTACTAACCATTCTTTGTACTGTTTGTGTATCTTTATTAGTACCTTTTTCACTCTTTTACAGCTTCCTTGAGCCAAAATTTCCCCATTGAAACTTCGTTTTACCAGGAGGAAACATATTTTCTCTGAAAGTGAAGTTCTACACTTTCAGAAAGTGAAGTTCTACAAGATCTCCTTCTGTAACATGAATCTGAGTGAGTAGCCACAAACTTTCTGGCATTCTTCAGAGTGGCCAACATTATAACTCTGGAATTGCAATATGTATTATTGTTAGAAGATTAATCAGATTTTGCTCAGTCTTACTCCCCTATGTCTCAAGCTCCTGCCCACCAATTCATCCAATCAGGAGGATTCCACTAAAGTTCTGTTCCTCTGCTGGCTTCAAAGTGGCAGAGCTAAAGGAAAATATGATTACAGTTTCTTCTTAGAATATTAGAAAGAAGTTATAAGTGAGATGTATTTCAACTCTGATTATTTTGTTGATGGATGTTCATTGGCCTATGCACAATTGATCCAGGCAGTTCCACAGTGCTCAGCCTAGGCATCTAATTGAGCTTTTAGGGAACAATACCTAGTGCATTGAGCATGATTTGAAGAAGAAGCAGCAAAAACAAGATCCTTCTTGAAATTGTCCCCTATTGAATTTGAACTGGTTCATGATGGTACTTAAATTACTTTTCATGTCACCCAGTTTTAACTGTGCCACTTACGAAAGGGCTATGTTTGTTTCTGATTTGACTTGTGGAAACTTTTTTTTTTTTCTATTTTTAACAGTTTTAAAAAACTCTGGATAGTCTAGTTTTAAGAAAAGTTGAAAGCATTAGTTAAGATACTACCAATTAAAAATAATATGTAAAAAACTATATGTTTTATATACACACACAGCAAAGAAAAATTAAGAAATTCTGCATTTAAATAATTAAATTTCTTTGAAAGAAATGAGTGCAGGTATATATGAATGTGGAATTCAGGGCACCAAAAAAATCGAATGTTCTTGTGCTCTGCTCATACGCTTAACGCTTAATGTATTATTAAAGACAGCTCCAGGCAAAAGTCCTGCTCTAAAGATTGGAAAGGCCATTTCATGGACAAAAAATACCCAGGGCATAATCTGGCTTTGTGTACTCATATACTTAATTACAATTTGATATAACATTTTAAAAAATGTGATAATCCTTCAAATGTGGGATAAAAACTGCTTGGAAATGACTTATCTGGACAACGGTATTATTCTACAAGATACTTAGGGAATAAAATGTGCTGGTCAATCTTCAGTCTGAGGTCTTCAGCGTGTGGTCTCAACTGTATTCTTGAATACAATAGTAGACAAAAACAAAGCCATAAATGGAACATTCTTTGTGTTCCACGGAGAGTTCACATATATTATCTCATTAGATCTGCAAAATAATGCTAGAAAGTGGACATTTCTTTAATCTCAACTTCAAATATATAAAAAAATTGGAGGCACCCAGATTTCATTACTCTTGCCACAATACTTATTCAAGAGAATACAAACTGTATTTTCCATCACCAAACAGATTTCAAGAATCGTCTCTTAATATAATGTTAAGACATGTGGCACAGTAAAATTATTAGATATTTTGGTTAAAATCATGGTTTCACATTAAATAGATCTGAAAAGTTGAGGTTTTTACCTGACATTTCTGTGTCTTAATTGGTTTCTCTGTCAAATAAATAACAGAACATCTATAAAATATTGTTGATGTATATAATGAAATAGACTACATTAAATAACTCGTATATTAAGTTCAATTTGGAAAACAAATACTTTCTCAAAATTATATTTTCCTACTATTTCAACGAATGCAAGTTTGAAGACAGACTGATTAATGTTAATGTTCTTGGAAGCATCAGTAAAGAATACCATCACTTATTCTGAGACTGATAAAGGGAAGCCCTCCAAATCTAGTGATACTTACTGTTATCTGTGAATACTGTACCCTGGACTAGAGAGTAAAATAAATTGGCGGGGCGCGGTAGCTCAAGCCTGTAATCCCAGCACTTTGGGAGGCGGAGACGGGTGGATCACGAGGTCAGGAGATCGAGACCATCCTGGCTAACCCGGTGACACCCCGTCTCTACTACAAAATACAAAAAACTAGCCGGGCGTGGTGGCGGGCTCCTGTAGTCCCAGCTACTCCGGAGGCTGAGGCAGGAGAATGGCGTAAACCCGGGAGGCGGAGCTTGCAGTGAGCTGAGATCCGGCCACTGCACTCCAGCCCGAGCGACAGAGCGAGACTCCGTGTCAAAAAAAAAAAAAAAAAGAGAGTAAAATAAATTATCATAAGAAGGAAGAGATCCTGCTCTTGTCTCTAAGGACTACATTACATATTAATTGGACAACTTAGAAATGAAAATTCACTAGGTCCTCTTACTTGGAGCTCTAAAATGTGTAATCTTACTTGATTCACTTAAAACAAAGGATCTATCATGTAAATAGACACATAAAACACAATTCTTTGTATATATGTGTGTGTGTGTGTATTTGTGTGTGTGTGTGTATTTACAGATATAAACAGATGCACAAATAAATCAATGGATATTCTGCTTTTCAAAAAAAATAGGTATCTAATGTTAGGTGGCATTTAATCTTAACATATAACTATTTAAATGTTAGAAAAATAATTAAAATGTTATAAACACTGTATTTTAATATAGTGTTCACATATAGATTTGCATCAATCTCAATCTCAAGTAGGCATACTAATCTTGTGACTTCAAGCAAAAAAATAAACCCTCATCCAGTATCATTTTTAAAAAGTCTTTAATATATATTTTGTAGGTACCTATCTTGAGCCAAGCACTGTTATTTTATACTGATTAGATATATAATAAATATATCATAACTTAAAAATGAAGAAAATAATAAAAGAGGAAGGAGGAAAAGAAGAAAGGAATAACAGTGACCATGCCCTCAAGATATTAATTAGATAATATGTATCTTTGTAACAGCCTATATTAATTAGTATTAGATCATAAACACAATTCCTTGAATGCTAGATAAGAGGTAAAACTGGTCTATGGAAGTAAAAAAGTACTGAAGAAAAGAATGACATATTAGTTTTTTTTTTTTTTTAATGACTAGTAATTTTTATTATTTGTGTGTGTGTCTTTAGGCGTTTCTCTATAGAGGATTACGCTATCTGGAAATAAATATAGTTAACTTCTTACTTTCCTGTTTGTATGCCTTTTGTTTCATTTCCTTTTGTAATTTTCTTGGCTAGAACCATCAGTACAGTGTAGAATATAAATAATAAGAGAAGACTCCTCTGTGCTGTTTTTGATCTGAAGAATAAAATTTTCAATCTTCAACATTAAGTATAATGTTATTTGCGGATTTAGCACTGAAGCCCTTTATTATGTTGGAGAAATTTAATATCTATTCCTAGTTTACTCAGTGATTTTATCATGCATAGTTTTTGGATTTTATCAAATTATTTTGATAATCAAATATGTTTAATTGTTGCATCTATATTTACAGCTGGTATTGTTCTGTGGCTTTCTTTTCTTTTAATGTCTTTGTCTAGTTTTAATATCACAGTAATATTAGCCCCAAGGATGAGTCAGAAATGCTCATCATCTTCTATTTTTCAAAAGATTTTGTGAAAAATTGATGCGAATTCTTCTTTAAATTTTTGCTAGAATTCACAATTGAAGCCATTCATTCCTTAGCTTTTTCTTGTGGAAAGTTATTATTGTTTTAGGGTTTTGCTTTTCTTTAAATCACTAATTCACTCATTCTACTTGTTGTAAGTCTATTTTTTTTTTTTTTTTTAATTTTTGAGTCAGTTATGGTAGTTTTCTCTTTCTAGGAATTTGTCCATTTCAAAAAGGTTGTCTAATTTCTTGGCATACAGTCTTTACAGCACTCATTTAATTTTGTTTCCTTATAGAGGAGAGTAATACTCCCTCTTTCATTTCTAGCTTTAGTAATTTGAATCTTCCTCATCTTTTTTTTTTTTTCTTTTCTTGAGCAGTCTAGCTAAATTTGCTCAATTTGTTGATCTTTATAAGAATCAAATTTTGGCAATTTATTCTTGACTCTCAAATCTTTATTATTTCCTTACTTCTACTTGCTTTGGGCTTAATTTTCTCTTATTTTTCTTGATATGTAAGGTAGAATGTTAGCTTATTAATTTGAGATTTTAAAAATTCTTTAATGTAAGCATTTACATCTCTAACTTTCCTTCTGCAGATGCTTCCCATAAATTTTGATAATTTGGGATTTTGTTTTCATTCACTTCACAGTGTTTTCTAATTACTTTTGCTATTTCTTCTTTGACTCATTAGTTGTATAGGAGCTTTTATTTCTTTAATTTCCACATATTTTTGAATTTCATAAATGTTATTCTATTGATTTCCAGCTTCCTTCTATTGTGAGAATAACATACCTTGCATTGTTTCAGTCCCTTCATATCTATTGAGACTTTTCTTACGGTCTAACATATGGTCTCTACAGGAGAATGTTGCATGTACACTTAATAAGAATGTGTATTCTGCTGTTATTGGGTGGCTTGTTCTATAGATATTTATTAGTTCTAGTTGCTGTATGGTGTTGTTCAAGTTTTTATTTTATTGTTGAGCTTCTGTTTAGTCATTATATCCGTTATTGATAGAGGAATATTAGAGTCTCTAACTCTTACTGTTGAATTTTAAATTTAAACTGTAATTCTTTACAGCTTTTGCTTGATGTATTTTCGGGCTTTCTTATGAGTTGCATAAATGTTTATAATTACTATATCTTCTCAAACTGACACTTTTATTATCATAAAATATCCTTCTTTGTCTCCAGAAATTTTTCTTGTTTTCCTGTTAGGTTAGGTTACATTGTTTTTTTAGTAATTAGTATAGCCACTCCAACTCTTTTTAAATTTCAGTTTGCATGACAAATCTTTTCTTATCTTTTACTGTAACCTATTTTGTCTTAAAATATACAGGTTAAAGTAGGCACTATGTAGCTGGGTCCTATATCTTAATATATCTTCCTGCCTCAGCCTTTTAATTAAAATGTTTAAATTATTTACAGTTGACCCTTTAACATTGTGACAGGTAAGTGTGCCAAACCCCTCACACAGTTGAAAAGCCATGTATAGCTTTCAGCTACCACAAAACTTAACTACTAATAGCCTACTGTTAACCCCAAGCCTTACTGATATTACAAACTGTCAATTAACACATTTTATATGTTTTATAAATTGTATACTGCATTCTTAAGGTAAGCTAGAGAAAAGCAAATAATATTAAGAAAATCATAAGAGAAGATATATTTACTTTTTGTTAAGTGGAAGTGGATAACCATAAAATTCTTCATCCTCTTAGTCTTCACATTGAGTAGCCTGAGGAGGAAGTAGAGACAGGGTTGATTTTGCTGTCTCCGGTTGGCAAAGGTGGAAGAGGTGGAGAAGGTGGAACTTGAGGTAACAGAGACAGGTACATTAGTGTAACTTTTATTGAACAAAACTCGCATGTAAGTAGACACACATAATTTAGCCTCTGTTGTGCTAGGGACAATTGTATATTACATATAGTTACTGATAACGTAGGAGTTATCTGACATTTAGCTGTAAATCTGAGATTTAGCTGTCAATCTGACATTTAGCTATGTTTTTTCTGTATATCATATGACATTTTAATTCGTTGATACATCTATTCCTATTGTGTCAATGCATATTTTCAGTTATTTCGTTACTGACTGTTCTGGGGATTAACTTCTCAATTTGTAAGAACATATTTACATTAATACCAATTTAATTTCAACAGTGTTATGGTTAATATTAGGTATCAGTTTGAGTGGGTTGAGGGATGCCTAGATGGCTGGTAAAGCATTGTTTCTGGGTGTTTTTCTAAGGGTGTTTTCAGAGGTGGTTGATATGTGAATCAGTGGACTGGTAAAGGAAGACCTGTCCTCAATGAGGAAAAGCAGGGATCCAATGGACTGCCAATGTGGCTAGAACAAAGCAGGCGGAAGAGGAGCATTCTGCTTGCTGGGTTCCTCACTCTCTCCCATCTCCATCAGGGACTAATATGAATCATACACAAACACTTTGTTCATGTATAGCTCTGTTCTACTCCTTCCTTTATGCCGGTATTGTATTATAATATCTATATACAGTGTGTACAAACTTTACTTTTGTAGTTATTGCTTTATGCAGCTGCCCTTTATATCAGAAAAAAATAAAGAGGAGTCATAAATCTAAAGTCCATTTATGCTATTATTTTTACTTATATAGTTACCTTTACTGGTACTCTTTAATTTTTATATGGATTTATGTTATTTTCTAATGTTTTTTCACTTCAGACTATAGGACACATTTTAGCATTTGTTTTACATTGGTCTTCTAGAAACAGCACTCTCAGAATTTGGTTTATCCCCAAATATCATAATTTCTGTTACATTTTTTGAATGAAAATGTTGATACATATAGAATTATTATTTACAGTTATTTTACTTGCACATTTTAAATGTGTCATCTCACTGCTTTTTGGGCTATATAGTTTTTCATAAAAAATGATGATTAACCTTATTGAGGATTCTTGTGTGTGTTGAGTTGATTCACTCTATTTTCAAATATGTAATATGTATCATTTTTGTTTTGGCCATTTGATTATGATATGTGTCTACATATACTTACATATCTTTTTTTCTTTTTTTTTTTTTGAGACGGAGTCTTGCTCTGTCGCCCAGGCTGGAGTACAGTGGCCAGATCTCAGCTCACTGAAAGCTCCGCCTCCTGGGTTTAGGCCATTCTCCTGCCTCAGCCTCCCAAGTAGCTGGGACTACAAGCGCTCACCACCTCGCCCAGCTAGTTTTTTTTTTTTTTTTGTATTTTTTAGTAGAGACGGGGTTTCACCATGTCAGCCAGGATGGTCTCAATCTCCTGACCTCGTGATCCGCCTGTCTCAGCCTCCCAAAGTGCTGGGATTACAGGCTTGAGCCACTGCGCCCGGCCGTACTTACATATCTTTGAATTTGCCTTTATTGAAGCTTGTTGAGCTTCTTAAATGTGAAGATTAATAATTTTCATGAGATTTGGGAAGTTTTTTTTTTTATTTCTTCAAATAGAGATGCTCTTTGACTTACATTAGGGTTATGTCTGATTAAATCATTTATACATTCTATAAAATATGTATTCCTTATTTTGTGTGGCCACTGAAGTTTCTGCTTGGTTGCCTTAGTGGTCAGCTTATGACCGGAAAGAGAGTTGTCCTTAAATACCCCAATTCAATAAATTATCTATATTTTTAAAAAATGTGGTGTGCATGTCATGGTATACCCTTAACACTCAGCCTTGCCATTTACCAGTTTGCCTTAGCTATCAATATCCTACTTGTGCAGAGTGTCAGTGTCAACTAGAAGTGAGAGCTTGAGGCCTTTTCAGGTCTTTCCTGAGCGTGCATACGGCCGCACAAGTGATCATGGAATTCTAGATTCCCAGGAATATGTCAATGCTTTTCAACAGTGCTACAGCAACTGCTATAAACTCTATTGTGTCATCCTATCCCCAAATTCATATTTAAGCCCTGGCTCCCAGTGTGACTGTATTCAGAGAGAGGGCCTTTAGGAGGCGTTTAAGGTTAAATTATGTCATAAGGATGGAACTCTAATTCAATGGACTATGACCTTATAAGAAGAAGAGAGAGATCTCCTCTGTCTCCAACATGTGAGGACACAGTAAGAGGATCACTATCTGCAAGCCAGAAAAAGATCCCTCACCAGAAACCAATGGTGGTAGCACCCTAATGGCAAAATTCCTCCAAAACTATACGAGATAAAATTCTGTTGTTCAATCCATCCAATCTATGTTATTTTCTTATGACACACACCTAGGTTATTAATATAGCATCCCTTTTCTCAGCTTTTCCATTGAAGATTTTTGATTAATGTATTGTTTGACACAACTTTTATCCCTTACTCCAACAACTGCCAACATTACACTTGCCTGTAAATATTTTCAACAAATGCTCCCCGAGATGCTTCTAGTATAATGTGTGTTTGAACAATGTCTAAAAGGTTAAGCTTTTTATATGGGGAGTTTCCACAGAAACTCCAGACAGGTCAGATAATATTGGTTTTTTTTTGTTTTTGTTTTCTTTCTTTCTTTTTTTTTTTTTTTTAATTAGAATGAGTCTTTGAAATAACAGCAACTCTATTCTGTTGCCTTGGTATCAGGAACATGACTGTTCTAATATTTTACAAGTCTATACCTGGGCTAGAGAGCACTGCATAGGGTGAGGGCAAATTAAAATGTCATCCATCTCACTGTTCTTATCAGTATTTAGCCATTTTCAAAATGACTGTAGGGCAATGCCTAAGAGAAATAAAATTTCTCATTACGTAACAGCTCTCTCATTTAGATATTATTGCAGATTGTTAAAACATATATTTTTACTTGTGTGTGTAAATTTATTTAAAAGTAAATAATAGTTATTTAAAGTCCCTTTTCTCTCTTTTTAAACAATCCTTCAGGTCTGTGGTCTGAATGTAAGCAACCTGTGTGCTATGGTGTGAATATTTTCACTTTCCACTGCAAAAAAAAAAAAAAAAAAAAAAAGAAAATTATATATTGAGAAACCATCCCCTAAGGCAACGATTTTATAAAGTGGGGCTCTGGGGTGGTGGTTAACTCATAAGTGTGAAACCCTCATGATTGGAATTAGTGCCCTCCTTAAGGGGCACAAGATAGCTCCTTTATCCATGTGAGAACACAATAAAATGAATTCCTTGTATGAAGCAAGAGACAGGTTCTCCCCACAGAATCTCTCAATACATTGATGTTGAACTTCACAGCATCCAGAACTATGAGAAATACATTTCTGTTCTTTGTGAGCCACCCAGTATATGGTAACTTGTAATAGCAGACCACAATGAACCAAGACACTGTATCATTTAAAAAAATCTTAACCAGTAATTTAATTTAAAATGATCCAAATTTCTAGTGCATCCAGACAACTAAATGATGGTAAAAGAAAATGGTGTCCAAAGCAACTCAACTTCAACATATGCCCACTGAATTTCCATAGGTTCACAAAAGAATGAAACCTTATGTTAAAAAGTCACAAATTAGCTAAGAAAATAAGAAAGCATAATTGACAAATAATAAATCAAAATTAATACTAGAAGATTTAAAATCCTGATGATTTTGAAAGTAGAAGTGGATATAAACTAACATAATAATTGTTCACAGAGATAAGAAAGGCTTGTACATCTGAATAATAAAATATGTAGATTTTAGTATAAATTAAATTTGCTGAAAAATTCTTAAAATATATAAATGTATGTACACACACATGCACATATATTTATACATATAATTATTAAAATTATCAAAATGTAAGCATCAGATTAAAAATAAGGAATATAACAGGTTTTAAATAAAGAAAGCAAAATGGAAAATATGATGTGTTGAAGAGCCATGGATGTACAAGATAGTAAAGATGAATATACATTAAATAGAGTTCCAACAAATAGAAACAGTGAAAAAATATTTGAAGACACATTAACCAAAACATTTCCAGAATTTTTGAGAAACACTAATTTTTTAATATAGCCACCTAAATAAATCAATTAAAAATTTTTCTTAATCAGAATCCTGGGAAGCGTAAATAAACTAAAGTCACACCTAAACATAATATAATTAAACCACAGAATACTGATGGCAAAGAAATTATCTGTGAAATATCTAAAAAAAATACCTCCTTTCACATCCATACACCCACACATAGAAGAGGAATAAACGTTTGGCTGACAGCTAACTTCTTAACATCAATAGTGAAGTCAGAAGTCCAGTAGGATAGAAAAATAAGTTGCCTACTGACTTCCATGAATTGTCTTATGCAGAAAAAGGGGATGGTCTCAAATTTTGCAAAAACATGACATAATGTTTTTACACCCATATATAGTTTATCACAGTGTTTAGTACTACAAACTTTTGTAAAACAATCCATAGATAGAATCAGATTAATGGCTTTGTACAAAAAATTACAACTCATGGGAATTTATTTTAAGGGAAATAACATTTACTACTATTTTAAAAATTAAAATAATATAAATGATAATAGTCATGAATTTTAGCATAACAATGAAATATTGTACTGCCAGTAAAAATAAAAGCAATAAAGATAGTGTGCTGACATACAAAATGCTCAAGTACAAGATGAAAATAAAAATTATACAACTGCTACATTAGAATTATTTAATAGTAGGCATACATTTAAAGAAGGTCTCAGAGAGGAAGAAAAAATTTAATGCTTCATGACTAATTTCATATTATTCCATTTTTATTTCCAATAAAATTTTTATAGTACCTATTTCTCTGTGAATTATTCTTTTTGTAAATTTTTATGAATTCAGATAATCATGAGCAGCATATATTTGTTGAATAAGAAAATTTATAAGATTGTATATTCCATTTATATTTAGAATAAATTACAACTTTTTATGGAATATTTATAATCTAATGAAGACAAAAGACAATCAAAATATATGAATGGACATCTTAATTTTTTTTTTTTTACAAAGTTGCAGAAAATCATTCTGCTTAAGTTTAACAAAAGTAGAGTTTCTAAGACTGCTTTAAGATAAATTATGTGACAAGAGAAAGTTGAAGAACCATTGAGAAATGGACAAAACCAGTGCTTGTTTCAGAAATTAAGATAGAAGTCTTGTTGTATTAACTCTTTTTTTCTTTTGAGATGAAGTCTCACTCTGTCGCCCAGGATGGAGTGCAGTGATGCCACCTTAGCTCACTGCAACCTCCGCCTCCTGGTTTTGGGTGATTCTCCTGCCTTAGCCTCCTGAGTAGCTGGGATCACAGGTGTATGCCACCATGCCACACAAATTTTTGTATTTTTAGTAGAGATGGAGTTTCACCATGATGGCCAGTTTGCTCTCAAACTCCTGGCTTCAGGTGATCTGCATATCTTGGCCTTCCAAAGTGCTGGGATTACAGGCATGAACCACTGTGCCTGGCCATTGTATTAATTTTCTGTGATCAACTACTGTAACAAATACAAATTTAGTGGCTCAAAGCAACACAAATGAATTATTTTGTCATTCTGTAGTTTCAGAAGTCTGATCAAGGTTTCAGCAGAACTATTTTCTTTATGGAAGCCTTAAGGATAACTTTTTCCCTTGACCTTTTCAACTTTGAGAGGCTGCACATGTTCCTTAGCCTGTCACCCCTTGCTTCATCATTAAAGTCAACAAGATCAGGAAAAGCCCTTTTCACACTCTCACTTCTCTGGTTCCACCTCTTCTGTGACCCTCTTCTGCTTTCAAGGATCCTTGTGATTACATTATGCCCACCTAGCCACAGATTCTGGGGATTATAGCATTTATATATAGTATCTATATGTATTTATTATATCATATATAATATATTTAAATATGTATTATATATAATATATACATATATTACTAAACACATAATTATATATGCATATACTATCATATACAACATATATTTCCATATAATGTACATAATAAATAATATATATCTCATATATAATATACACAATATGTCATATATACATATGATGTATTGTATGTAAACATATAATAGTATATATGTATATACTATGTATATATAAATGTTCTAATCCCCAGAATCATATAATACATAATATATACAATATGTATTATATATAATATTTATACAAAATGTTCTAATATATACATATTATATGCATATATGCATATATACATTATGCATATACATTTATACACATATATACATAATATATATGAGCATCTTTATACATAACTATATATACGTATTGTATGTATTATATATATAATACGTATATAGTAGGCAAGGGATAGTGGTGCTGGTTATTCTACCGACCTAACTCAACAGTATTTTCAGGATGCTGTTACTGGAATAAATCAGCTCTTTATTTTTTTTTTGTCTTTCCACACATCATTTAAAATTCCAAGGAAGAAAACACAATTAACTCAGGTTGGGTGATTATAATCGATTACTGGCCCATGGGATGGAGTTGTGATTCTCATAATTTCTGTGCTAAATTAAAAAGAACTCCTTGAAGTAGATTGAGGTGTTGCTATCACACAGGACGAATAAATGAAACAAACCACAGAACAACAACTGTTTAATATAAGTATTAAAATGTAAGCACACTAGCTAACAAAGCAAATGGAAACATTTAATTTAAACAGTAATATCAATACTTATTTTCCAAAATGCATTTCTCAGTACATTAGTAGATTGGTTGATATGACTTTACATAAATTAGAAAAATATTATTGCTTCACAGTCATATATTTTGAGAGCTAGTATAAGCATATCCCTTTTTGGACATTTATCGAATAAATCAGTAAACTAAAACATTGTGAAATTTTGTGTTAAAAAATGCAAACCCAGTGATTCCTAATTTATTTGAGTAGAAAACTTTATTTTTTTAAAATTGTATTACTAATTTTAATGAAACACCCAAAAGGATACATTCATGGGAAAGGATTCCATAGAGTATCTTTTCTGAATGCCAATGAATGATAAAACATTATTTTACTTGCAGTACAATAAGATTCTGTGAAAATTCATAATTTGCATTTAAAGTAAAATTTTCATTATGAAAGTAGAAATCAATAACAGAAGGAAAACTGGAAAATTAATTAATATGTGAAGTTAAACAGCACACTTCTGAAAAACCAATTGCCAAAGAAAAAAAATCACAAGGGAAATAAAAAAAGATGCTGAGACAAGTGAAAATGAAAACACAACACACCTAACTTTATGGGATGCAGCAGAAACAGTTCTATGAGGCAAATTTATAGTGATAAACACCTACATTAAGAGAAAAGAAATATCTCAAATAATCTAACTTTATATCTCAAGGAACCGTATAAGTAACAAACTAACTCCAAAATCAGCAGAATGTCAGAAATAATAAATACTGGAGTAGAAACATTAACAAATGAAATGGAGACTGAAAAAAGCAATATAAAAATAAATAAAACAGTCTTTTTGAAAAGACAAACAATACTGACAAACTTTAGCTAGACTACAAAATAGATAAATAAAATTAGAAATGAAAGACTATATATTAATATTAATATAAACATACAAATAAATCAGAAGAGACTACTACAAACAAATATGCACAAACAACTTGGAAATGCAGAAAAATGGCTAATTCCTAATACCATACAACCTACTAAAGCTTATCTGGAAGAAATAGTAAATCTGAATAGACCAATAATGAGTAAGGAGACTGAATCAGTAATCAAAAACCTCCCAATGAAAATTCCTATTCTTAATAGGAATTTGGAGCAAAGCCAAATATCTGATGGCCTCACTGGTGAATTTTGCCAAATATTTAAGAAATAACAAAGATCAAACCTTCTCAAACTCTTCCGAAAAATTGAAAAGGAAGAACTCATCTTTCAAGGCCAGCATTACCTTTATATAAAAGTGGAAAACCGATAGAACAAAAAAAAAAAAAAAAAAAGAGAGAGAAAATTACAGGCCAGTATCTCTGATAAATATAAATGCAAAATTTTCAAAGTACTAACAAACTGAATTCAAAAAACACATTAAAAGGGTCACCTACCATAATCAAGTGAATTTATCTTTAAGATGCACTGATAGTTTAAACAGGTAAATCTTTTAAATGTGACACACCACGTTAAAATAATAATAGATAATGAATAATGTGATCATTTTAATAGTTGCATAAAAGGTATGTGACAAATTCAGTAAAGCTCCAAGTACATAATTAACATACAAAAATCAGTAGTGTTTCTATTCACTACTAATAAACAAGCCAAAAAGAGAAAGCAAGAAAATGGTTCCATTTATGATAGCATTACAAAACCCTTAAGAATGAATTAAATCAGAAAGGTGAAAGATCAATGCACTGAAAACTATAAGACATTTATAAAAGAAATTGAAGATGACACAAATAAATGGATAACCATTTAATAACCTGTGTTCATAAATTGGTAGAAATAATATTGCTAAAATATCCATACCATCCAAAGAATTCTACAAGTATAATGTCAAAGTTCCAAGGACATTTTTCATATAAATACAAAAAATAGAAAAAAAATAATATTCATAAGTTTTGTGTGGAATCACAAAAGACCTTTAATAGCCAAAGCTATCTTGAAAAAGAAAAAAAAAAGCTGAAGGTATTATACTATCTGATTTCAAAATATACTACAAAGCTATAGTAATTAAAACAGCATGTTGCTTCCATTAAAAGGGGCATATGGTCCAATGGTACAGAATAGAGAGACTAGAAATACATTTACACATTTACATTCAATTAATCTTCACCAAAGTGTCCAGGATCAATGAGGAAATTACAGTCTTCAATAAATGATGGTGGGGAAACTAGATGTCATTCAGAAGAATGAAATTGGACCGTTATCTCACCCCATATACAAAAATCACCTCAAAATGAATTAAAGACTTAAATGTTGGACCTGAAACTGTAAAACTACTAAAAGAAAATATGGAAAAAATACTTTTTGACATTAAATTTGAAATCAGTTTTTGGATATGATGCATAGGCATCAAAAACAAAAATAGACAAATGGGATAGCATCAAATTAAACATCTTTTGTATAAAAAAGGAATCAATCAACAGAATGAAGAGACCTACAGAAGGGGAGAAATATTTTGAAATCATATATCTGATAAGGACTTGATATTCAAATATATAAGGAATTCAGGCAACTTAATAGGAAGAAGACACACAACCCAATTAAAATATGGGAAAAGGATCTGAATACATATGTCTTAAAATAGAAAGTAGCCAAAAGCTATTTTTTTAAGTTTCAACATCACTAATCATCAAATAAATGTAAAATAAAATGAAAATGAGATATCACTGCACATGTGTTAGAATGACTATATGGATGACATGGTTTGGCTCTGTGTCCCCACCTAAATCTCATACTCAGTTGTAATCCCCATAATCCCCACGTGTCAAGGGAGGGACCTAGTGGGAAGTGATTGGGTCATGGGGCTGGCTTCCCCCATGCTATTCTCGTGATAGTGAGTTCTCGTGAGATCTGATGATTTTATAAGTATGACAGTTCCTCCTGCACACACTCTCCTTCCTGCTACCTTGTAAGACTTACCTGCTTCCCCTTCTCTGTGATTGTAAGTTTCCTGAAGCCTCCCCAGTCATGTGGAAATGTAAGTCAATTAATTCTTTTTCATTTATAAATTACTCAGTCCCGGGAAGTTCTTCATAGCAATGTGAAAGCAGACCAATACAATGGCTGTTATTGAGAGGAGGTGCCACCTGGGCTTCCTGGGTTGAGTAGGGCTCAGAAAGCTGTAAAACTCACTCATTTCCTGCATCAGGACTTACTTTGATCCTGGATGAATAATACTGAAGATATATGCTTAAAATATTCCTAACACTAGGATTTGTGCATGTGTTTTCTTCCCCAAGAAAGCTATGAACAGCAAAACTTTTGCTGTAAGTATCCGTGTGTCCTCTCTCCCTTCCCCCTCCCCCGAAACTAAAAGGAATGTTAACTGCCCATTTTTCTGTGACCATTGGACCTTACCATATTCCCAATTTCAATTCCTTGTAAACATACTTTGTAAAGTCCTTTAAGATTCTGTCACCTTTGCCATGCCGCTGCAAGGTCATAAAGTAGATAAAACCTAAGTTGTGATTTTCCTCAAAATCTAGGACATGTCACAAAATAATTTACTACCTTTGTTTCACACTCTGGTAACATCTTCCCGCCGCAAGTATTTCCCACCTTAAAGAGTTTAAAAGGCAATCGTATAATCTAACTCTGGCTACAGGTTCGGGACCCCTTCCATGCCTTGGAAGCTTTGTACTCTTCCTCTGCTCAATAAAACCTACTGCTCACTCTCTCTTGGTCAGTGTCTCTATCACTCGCCACAGTCAGCCACCATACCAACTCTTTGGCATGGTTGGGCAAGAACCTTAGGCATTACGTTATCAAAAAGTCAAAAGATTACAAGTGTTGGTATGATCTGGAGAAAACGAAACCCTTGGACACTGTTAGTGGGATTATGAATTAATATAGCCATTATGGAAAACAGTATGAAGACTCATCAAAAAATTACAAATATATCTACCATATGATTCACTGATTCCACTTCTGAATATATAGTACGTCAAAGAGAGATGAAATCAGTGTGTGGAAGAGATATTTGACACTTCCGTGTTTTGTGGCACTATTCCCAATGGCTAAGATATGGAATCAGCTGGTGTCAACTGATAGATGAATGAACAAAGAAAATGCATATAAACATACACCCAAACACACACACACACACACAAACATTTTCATCCAGCCTTTACAAAGAAAAATATTCTGCCATTTGTGACAACATGGATGAACCTGAAGGATATTATGCTAGGTGAAATAAACCAGACAAAGACAGATACTGCACAACCTTCCTTATAGGTCGAATCTAAAAATGTTGAAATTACAGAAGCAGAGAGTCAAATGGTAGTTACAGAGGCTAGGGGAGGAACAGCAGATGAGATGATGTTAGTCAAAAAGTACAATGTTTTGGTTATATTAGAAGAATCAGTCTGGAGATTTAAAGTACAGCTTGTTGAAAATAGTCAATAATAATAGAAGTATACACTAAAATTGTTAAAAGCATAGATTTTAAGTGTTCTCACCACCAGAAAGTACATGGGGTGATGACTATGTTAATTAGTAGCTTGATTTAATCATTTTACAGTGTACGCATATATGAAAACATCAGTTTATGTACCACAAATATGTACGGTTTTTATTTGTAAATCATCCCTCAATAAAAAAGGAAACTGATTCACAATACTTTTTTAGAAAGCCAAAAAAATGTAAAACATCAACATCAAAATATTTTAGTTAATGTGGGCAAGTGTGGTGTTATGGAGAGATGAAACAGTTTCACTGAAAATATAACATAAATAAAAATGACTATGCTATTTAATTTAGTATTACTTTGAAAGCTTTTTCAACATAACTGTATAAGTGCAACTGTTACCCTATTTAACTGATGTTGAACATATTTTAACAGCATTTTCTTAGTTCTAAATCCTCAGTGATACATGTACAATGGTCATCAAAGTTGCCTCAAAT
This sequence comes from Piliocolobus tephrosceles, assembly GCF_002776525.5. Lineage (NCBI taxonomy): Eukaryota > Metazoa > Chordata > Mammalia > Primates > Cercopithecidae > Piliocolobus > Piliocolobus tephrosceles. The sequence goes on from NC_045439.1 coordinate 23,051,925, forward strand.
TCATAGAGTTTATACGTTTGAACAGTGAAATGTAGTTATAATGTATTCTTTTGAATTAATAACACTTTCCTTAACATTGATTTAATTTGCATTTGTCTCATGTGTGATTTATTATTTAGCCTCTGGAAATAGATGCACAATGGGAGGAAGTCAGAGAACAAATCTAAATGTGTGAGATCTTAATTTCAGTTCATTAATCTACATTGCCTCCTAATGTTTAGTAAGATGAAGACCATATGAAGTTTTCAGTTCCTTCTTTTGACATTTGTTTATGAAATATTTAAGGTGTACAGTTTATGCATAAGACTTTGGGTTTTATAGGTTGTAAATACAGTAATTAAGATGATACCATCTCTGTGATGAAGTAGGTTGGACTCTAGGAGGACAGAGAAAATAATGAACAGCTAATTTTTGAAACAAGATATAAAAGAGACAGTGTTATCAAGATTCAGGACAGCAGAATATTTTTGTGTGTGTGGTGCACTGGGGTATTTTGGATAACAGTTTTTTGTTTTGTTTTGTTTTGTTTTTGTTTTTTAAAGACGTGTCATTAAATGGAGCAATGTTTAGTGAATTAGATTTTGACAAGCAGAGAAAATAAGGGTGTAGGTAAAGGAAGAAATAACTTGAATTGCTGGTAGACAGATAAGAAAAAGCAAGTGAAAAATCATATGGGTGTCCTTAAGGGAAAGGGTTATAGTTTAGGTAGCAGGGATATTTGATGTAAGATGGTAAGGTTTGGAAGAAAAGGTTATAAAAGCTGGTTAAGTCCATGGAATCTTGGTCTTTAAAGGTTCAGCTGACAAGTTGTTCGAGAATGAAGTATTGAGATTGCTTGGCAGAAAAGTCATATAATCAATAATATTATATCATTGGTGGGAGGGCAGTAAAATAATGGGGAGAGATCTAGTAGCAGAAAGGCAAATCAGAATTTATTTAGTCAGTAGATCATGTGACCTTGAGTTTCATGATGATGATAAACTACAAAATAATAGAAGTTGAGTAAGGTATAGTTGAGAATAACCACATGAACAGATTAACAGTTGACTGAATCTGATGAGGTGAAGGAGGAGAGATAGTGGGGATACCTAGAAATAACACATAAAGTCTGAACCAGGGAAGTAAGAAATTGATCACCTGAGGTAGGAGTTTGACCAACCTGGCCAACATGGTGAAACCTGTATCTACTGAAAGTACAAAAATTAGCTGGATGTGGTAACGCACGCCTGTAATCCCAGCTACTCGGGAGGCTGAGACAAGAGAAACCCTTGAACTCAGGAGGCAGAGGTTGCAGTGAACTGAGATCACGCCACTGCACTCCAGCTGGGGTGACAGAGCAAGACTCCATCTCAAAAAACAAAACGAAAACCAAGACAATGATTTAATTAGAAGTAGAAATGTTTGGAAACCTTTATGGTTGATTACATGGACAGATGACTTTGTCTTGGATATGTTGAGATATTAACAGGTATTTATGGAGATAATATTTATGTATTTTAAATTTATTTTTCATTCTTATAGGTTCATAGATGTATGTATTTATAAGGTACATGAGATATTTTGATGCAGGCATACAAAGTATAATAATCACATTATAGAAAATATTGGCGTATAGAAATGCCACTACTTTTAATGAAAACTGCAATCACATTTGCACCAACCTAATATCATCTGCAAACAAAGATAATTTGCTTTCTTCCCTTCTTTCCTTTCTTCCTTTCTGACTACTCCAGCTGGGACTTCCAACACTGTATTTAAAAACACTACTGAAAGTTGGCGTCCTTGTGTGTTCCAGATCCCAGAGGAAAGGCTTTTAGTTTCTCCCCATTCAGTATGACACTAGCTGGGGTCTGTTGTATATAGCTTTTACTATGTTGTCATGTTCCTTCTGTGTTCATTTTTTGAGAGTTTTCGTTATAAATGGATGTTTAATTTTATCAAAATTTTTTCACCATCAATTAAAATGATTGTATTTTTTTGTCCTTCATTCTGTTGATATGATTTATCACATTGATTGATTTGCATGTGTTGAACCACCCTTGTATCTTTGGGATAAATCCCACTTGGTTATGATGAATGATCTTTTTAATGTGTTGCTGAATTCAGTTTGCTAATATTTTGCTGAAAAATTTTTGTATTAATAGTCATCCAATATAGTGACCTGTAGTTTTCTTTTCTTGATATGTCTTTGCCTGGTTTTGGTATCAGAATCATACGGGCCAGGCCTCCTAGAATGAGTTTGGAAGTATTCTCTCCTCTATTTTTCAGAATAGTTTGAAGAGAATCGGTACTAGCTTCTTAAATATTTGGTAGAATTCAGTAGTGAAGCCATCAGGTCTGGGGCTTTTCTTTGCTGAAGATTTTTAATCACAGTTTTAATCTTGTTATTTGATATTGGTCTGTTTAGATTTTGGATTTCTTCATGATTCAATCCTTTTTTTTTTTTTTTTTTTTTTTTGAGACGGAGTCTTGCGCTATCGCCCAGGCTGGAGTGTGCAGTGGCCGGATCTCAGCTCACTACAAGCCCCGCCTCTCGGTTCACGCCATTCTCCTGCCTCAGCCTCCCAGGTAGCTGGGACTACAGGTGCCCGCCACCTCGCCCAGCTAGTTTTTTGTATTTTTTAGTAGAGACGGGGTTTCACCGTGTTAGCCAGGATGGTCTCCATCTCCTGACCCCGTAATCGGCCGGTCTTGGCCTCCCAAAGTGCTGGGATTACAGGCTTGAGCCACCGCGCCTGGCCTTCATGATTCAATCTTAGTAGGTGGTATGTGTCTAGAAATTTATCCATTTCCTCTAGATTTTCAAATTTATCGGAATATAGTTGCCTGTAGTAGCCACTAATGGTCTTTAGAATTTCTCCATTTACAGTTGTAATGCCTTCTTTGTCATCTCTGATTTTATTTATTTGGTCTGGCTAAAAGTTTGTCAATTTTTTTTATCTTTTCAAAAAACCTACTTCTGTTTCTTTGAACTTTCATATCCTTCCTGCTCATCCTTACTTCGCTCTTGCCTTTCCTGCCATCATCTCTTCTCTTCACTTCGCTTCTCTCCTACTTTTCCTGTTCCTTTGCTTTCCTTCCTTCATCTTATCTGTTGATATTCATATCCAAGTGATTTTGTCTAGTATCATGAGTAGATTCCATCTAAATCACCATTTTATCCTGAACTGCAGACACTTTAACTGCCACTGGGTATCACCAAACAAAAGTATTTTGACCCAATATTTCCCAAACACACTGCCTTACCAAAGTTACTGAATTCCCAGTCTTGCACATCTTTGTCAATGACAAATCCATCCTTGCAGAAAATTTTTGGTCATTTTGAATTGCTTTCTCTCACACGCATATCCAATCTCAGTAATTCTTTTGGATTATCCTTCAAAATGTATCAGGAAGGTAACCACTTTGCACCACCTCTACTGCCACTATTCGATCTAAGTAACAATCACTCCTTATATGAATTCCTGAAATGCTTTCTACTTAGTGTATCTTTCCCACCAATGGCAGCCAGACTTATCTTTTAAACAAGAGAATCAGATTCTCTGCTCAAAATTCTTCAAGCTCGAAATTTTATTAATGAGAAAATCAGAGAATTTAAAATAACCTACAACGTTCTACATGATCTCCCTACCCATATTATATTCATTATCTGATCTCGTCTCCTACAACCCCATTGCCCCACTTCCAGCCAGCTGTTCAAGCAACAACCTCCTTGCTGTCCTTCAAACACATCAGGAATCGAGAACCTTTGTATTCATTTCCCTTTAACTGGAAAGATTTTCCTAAGATAAAAAACGTTGCTCAATCTTTTTATCTTCTTTAAGTCTTTTTAAGGAAGCCAGATTTCTATTTATTGATGCAACTAGTTTCCTCCTATCCCTCCACCCCATTCTCATTCCTCACATTGCTTGTTATTCTAAATCCACACCAATTATCTTCTCCTATATTTCTATACTACAAAATGTATTTCTTTATTATAGTTGTTGTTTATTATCATGGACCAATTAAAACTTAAGATTTCTAAGAGTGCTTTTCCACACTGATGTAGCCCATGTGCCTGTAACAGTGTCTAGAACATAGAAGAACTCAACAGATATAACTTAATGGAATGTTGAATAAAGAACTATGTAGAAAGTAATAGGATATTACATTAAATAATCAAAGGGTAAGAATTTGTAGACACTTGAACTGTCAATACTCCTTGCATAACCTGACATATCCATTTTTCTTCCTGGCAACCAACACTTGGAAAATATCTTAAAAATTAATATCTGTATTCTTTGCATAAGCACTGAAGTTACAGCATTCCACAGGTCTTTCTGAATCCTGTTTTATGTGATGTAACAGGCATAGATGCTAATTTTTTTGGTGTTTACCTGTTAATGTACACATCAAATTAAAAATTTAACTGAAAACATTGAAGAATAACCTCTTCACATACTTTATAACGCCATCACCAAAGGTAGGTTACTGCCTCTGAAATACCATAACCACATACACTACAAATGGAATTGCCGATTACCGTTCAATTACCAAGGTACCTATTGCTTGGTCTTTGAAGCAGCACTATTCATTTTAAAAAGGTCTACTTGGTTAAGCAACATAATTTATTTGAGAAGGTTTCAAAAATACACATGGTGTTTATCTCTTCAGAATGTAGTACTTTGTATGTAACAGCAATGATAAACAAAACAATTAAATCCCCTCAACAGAAACAAAAGCAGCAGCTCGTAATAGTTCAGTTCCTCAGAAAATCTATTTATGTAGATTTCACTGAAGACAGACAGTATACCAAGTGCAATGTCCACATTCAAACCTTGCACACATTAATATCTCCCAACAAATTTACAAATTTGTGTTCCAAGTTTTAAGTAGGCATTCACAGTAGTGCATGACTGAGAGTATCCGGGCAATCTTAGGAGTTCTGAGACCGTTTACCAGGGAGCACTTTGAGTTTGGAAAGATCACATTGGCCTTTGTAGCACACTGTGTGTGCAAATAGGTTTCTTGTTCAAGCTTCTGCAACAAACTCTGGCAAAAGCTGCCTGCAAATTTGTTTCTAATAAGATAGCTTAAATGTGTTGCCACATGGGTATCTCTGATCTAGCTTTACAAGCACTCCAAAGGATGCTGCACAAAGAATCAAAGAATCTGCCAACAGTTGAGATGCAATCCCCAGGAAATGTCAAAGGCAGATTTCAACCTAATGTTCTGGTGAAACGGAGACATAGCCAAAAGAGTGAAATCCATGTGTCTTGTTTCAAAGGATCCCCTGATGCAGCGGTTATGTGCTTAGGGGAGAGCTAAGTAACAAGAATCCCCAGAGTTTTCCTTTTAGCGTGCATGTCTGCTTCTGCCTACTTTCCCAGGCATGACAACTGGTTTGCGAGTAGCATCTGCATCATAAAACTCACCCAGTGTTCTTGGCTGTGGGAAATCCCCTGAGGAAAGCAGAGACAGAGGCAAATACTCACATAGGCCTTCTCCTCTCTAAAAAAGCACAAACATTTTCCCCCCGTGGGATACTAAACTAAAACAACATTAACCGGAAAAAAGCAACAGAATTGTCTGATTCACAGGACATGTTTCAAAAGAGGACAAGGCAGAGTCATTTGCTTGTTTATAGTAAAGATGTGCAATTGGGAGTTAGGACACGGGTGAGAAGCTGTGGGCTGATGATGTGTTGACAATCTTCAGGTTTCATTCTTTTTTTTCTTTTTCACATCAGGATGCAGTCTCTCTGTCCACATGATTGGAAAGCTACACAAGTCATTCAGGTAGCCACGCTGAGTTTGAAGTGTAGAGACTGGCTTAATTCAGTGTCCTGTTCAAAGAACAGCCACTGGTCTTGAATGGCAGTGATTACGTAATATTCATGGAAGTATATATAGGGGAAAGTTGGGTTAACTGCAAGATGTCATTTTCTTAAACTTTTAATTAAATAAAATATATAAAAAAATTTTAACTGACAGCAATGACACATATATTCCTACCTACAACAAGCAGCTATTAAAAGCAAAGTGAGGGAGAGATTACACAAGGAAAAGGCAGTCAATTTTTCAATTAACTTAAAGGAAAATACATCATCTTTGAAACAACTTCCAAACATGAACTCTTGTGCAAAATCAAATAAGTTTTACTGCTACAATCGCTGATTTTTTAAGAGTCAAACACCCTCGTTCCATGAACGGCCATTATTTCTCCGTTTGAAACTCATTTTGGTCTTTCTTTCAAGCCTACTCGGACATTATTTGATTTAGGACTCTCTGTGTGTTTACAAGTATTTATTATATGCAATAGATGTAAATATATAAAATATACATATAAAACATATGTGATATACACCTAATATTTGTGTATTATTATTTCCTGTTTGTTTTGAGATGGAGTCTCACTGTATTGCTCAGGCTAGAGTGCAGTGGTACAATCATGGTTCACTGCAGCTTCTACCTCCTGGGTTCGAGACATCCTCCCACCTCAGCCTCCTTAGTAGCTGAGATTACAAATATATGCAATCATGCCCAACTAATTTAATAACTTGTTGTAGAGAAAGGGTCTCATCATGTTGCCCAGGCTGGTCTCAAACTCCTGGAACCAATCGATCTTCCTACCTTGGACTCCAAAGTGTTGGGATTACAGGCATGAGCCGCATTGCCTGGCCTCATGTTTTTTTTCTTAAATATTGACCAAAGATGGTTAGGGATTTGGAAGGCCTTGTTTTCCTGCTGGATAAAGTGTTTGATTATCCAGTATGGATTGCTGGAAAAGTCATTTACATTTCCCGAACCTCAGACTCTCTCTGTATGATAAAGGAATTGGGAAAAATGAGCTCTCAAGTTGGTTCTTAGTAGAAAAATTTGTTATTCTGTAATCAAATCTAGGAATTTTAGACTGTGAGAATAGGGCACTTGAAAGTTTACATAGATATGAAACATATCATTGCATTATGCTAGGATAGGGATAAACTTTTATTAACTGTTTTCTCATACACCTTCTTATAACAAGAAAGTGTATTCTGAATGGGACATACAGAGTCATTATTGCTATTTTTTGTGCCTTTGTTTTCGAATGAGAACAATGAAATACTGAATTAAGAATTTCAATCTTCTGTAAAGTGTTCTATATATACCTGCCTTAAACCTACCATTTCAAATATATAAGCTGTAACTCACTGTCCTTACATATAAATACAAATAGCACCTAGGAACCTAATTTATGATTTTTTTTTTGAGATGTACAGGATATTTAAGCATCTTATATAGACTGTCATATGCAGGTCACTGACTCGCTATATAGGAAAATTGTGTTTTGTTTGTTTTCCAAATGGGTAACAAAAACTCTGTGTATCGTTAAGAAGAATATACAGCCACGTCATTAAAAAGTCAACAATTTGTTTAACATATGTATGCCAGGTACTATATCAGTTTGAATAAGCTATATTATGTTGCAGCAGGAAGCTTCAAAATCTCAGTGATTTATTCTACATGTTCATCTATGATAAACTGTGGATTTTTCCAGAAAGTCTTCCTTGCAGTGTTGGCACAACTTCCATATAAACTATATCTACGTTCATGGGGGAACAGTGAGGGTATGGTGAAGTATGCATTGGTACTTAGCATTTCTGCCAAGACTTGGTAAGCACTCTTCTGCTCACATTTCATTTACCTAAACAACTTATGAAAACATTCTCGAGTTCAACAGAGTTGTGTTTTGTATTTAATCTGCAGGAAAGGATAATAAAATGTGATAAAGATTAAAACATTCTACTATAAACTTTTCCAGAATAAGCTAATATATTTAAAGAGATGGTAAAAATTACTAAGGTAAGAAGTTATTTAGATACAGTTTAAATGATAGTGTCATGTTAAGTTACAAGAAGGAGATGTCAAATGATAGGGTAAGAATCTCCAAAAGTCTTCCCCTGCATAAAAGTATTGATAATACTGGCAGAATTTTTATGAAATCAACATTTCTGAAATTTTGGAAGTGAATCAAAAGACTGCAATAATTCAAGAATAATCCCAGAATAATGCTAGAAAACATGAGTACATCTCAAGTGAGTATAGCAAGTTTAGTGGCACTTTAAATAAATCTTGTCCATCCCCTCTGGACATGTTCTTGGTGTCCTTGAAAAGCAACAGTCTTGCAATTATAGTAACTATGAAAACTAACATCCTAGTAGCTTTAGCAGTCATTGCAAAAGACCAAATGAATTTGGAGTAACTCAGAGAAGTCTATGCCTACACTAACAGGTATGAAAAGTCCCTGAACAGCTTTATTCTTAGGATTTGTCTGTGCTGATTAACTCAGAACATGCTTTCAGCAAATATATATATATATCAAAGGCATTTGTCAAAAATAGTCCCTGGCTATTCTTTAACATCACCTAAGCTTGAGGTAGTGATGCCAGTTGAGGCTGATGAGAGATTCACAAAAATATTAAAAGGACAAATTGGGAAAAAAGATGTCGATAGTGGGCTCTGAAAAATTATGATAATTTCTTAAAATTTAGAGGGTCATAGATATGTGCAGGACTGTTCACATGCCCAGAAATCACCTCAGAAATCCCTAATGTCTCACCAATGGCTGACCTTGAAATTCTGCATGAACAGCAAGTGAAAACTAAGGCAGACTTACAAAGTGCCTGGTCCACCCTCAGCAAGGCAGCAGGGCTCAAGGCATTTAGCACCATTGAGTGCTCCAATCAAAAGCTGCCCACTAAGCTAACGAGGCAGAGATTTCAGTTTCTGAACATAACAAAGAATACTAACATTACAGAAAGAGTCCAAACAAACAAAAAAGAAACCATTAACATCAACAATCTCAATCCCTGACTAGGTGTGCAATCTGATTTTCGTAGATGTCACACAACATGTTATTTAAAATGCTTAGTTTTCAACAGCAACAAAATTTGTGAGACACACAAAGAAGCAGAAAAGTGTGGCCCATTCTCACAAAAAAGATGCTGTTAATAGAAACCATCCTTTGATAAGCCAAGATATTAAGCTTAAGACATACTTTAAATCAGCTTTTATAAATACATTGAAATAACTAAAGAAAACCATGTCTAAAGAAATAAAGGTAGGTATGTAGGTATGAATATGATGTCTCATAAAACAGAAAAAAACTTTAAAGAGATAGCAATTATAAATAAAGAAACCAATAGAGATTCTGGAGATAAAAACTATAATAAATGAAGAGAAAAAATTGACTTGAGGGGCTCAACAATTCATTTTAACTGGCCAAAGAGAGTATCAGTGAATATAAGGATATGTGAGTTGAGCTTTAACAGACAGAAAAAAATATAACACAAAATGTACAAAGTCTTATAGATCTTTTGGAAACCATAAAGCATATCAACATATGTGTACTGGGATTTTCAGAAGAAGAACATAGAGAGAAAAAGAGGAAGAAAGAAAATTTGAAAAATAATGGCCATCTTCTCAGGGTTTATGAAAAATTTTAATCTATAAATACAAGATGATCAATAGACTCCAAGTAGGATATACTTAAGTGATCTAAATCTAGGCTCATCATAGTCAAATTTTTGAAAGGGAAATACAAAGAAATAAGCTTAAAAGCAGAAAAAAGTGGCATGTAATGTAAAAGTGATTCTCAATAAAATTAACACCTAACTTCTCATCAGAAACAATGGAGTCCATAAGTCCATGGAATGACATATTGAAAGGGCTTTGAAAAAAAAGACGGTTAACAAATAATTATATATCCATCCAAGTATCCATCAAAATAAAGGAGAATTAGGTATTTGCAGATAAACCAAAACTAAGACAGTTCATTACTAGCAGAACATCTCCACAACAAAGACTGAAAGGAGGCCTTTCGGCAGTAAAGGACAATAGATAGTAATTTAAATCCACAGAAAAAATAGGAAACATCAGGAAATGTAACTACATGCATAAATAGAAGAACAATGAGAAATGCATTTTTGTTTAGAAATATTGCCTTCTGCCTGGCTTAAATGACAACTACATAAAGCAATAATTATTAATCTGTGTTGATTAGTATGATGCATAGAGATCTAACTAGTATGTCAAAAACAGAACAAAAGAAGGGTGAAAGAATAGAACTATATAAACGTTTATGTATACTGGAGCAATTAAGTTGATATTATTCACACTTAATATTTTACGTTAAGGTGTTAATTGTAACCTTTAAAAAATTGCTAAGAGAGTAACTAGAAAAGTATAGTAAAATAAATGAGAGGGAATTTAAATGAATATATCAGAAATTTAACATAAAACATGGGTGTAACAGACAACTATTGGAAGAAAAATAACGTAAGACATAGAAACAAATTGGCAGTCATAAATCCTACCTTAAAAATAAATATATTAAATGTGAAGCACTAAACATTACAACAAAAGGCAAAAGTTGTTCTATGGATAAAAAACAACATATGTTTCAACAACATGCTGCCTACAAGATATGCTACATGTTAGATACAACAACACAAATAAGTTGAAAGTAAATAGATGTAAAAAAATACCACATGAAAAGTACCGAGCAGAAAATTTGAGTGGCCATACTAATAAGAGACACAATGTAAATAATCTGTTTCTAATAACGAAGAAAATATAGCAATAAATTTGACAAAAGATGGGTAAGGATATTATATAAAAACTGTAAAATATGAAAGAACTTAAATAATATCTAAATAAATGAGAAGATAGCCCATGTTATAATTTAGAAGGCAAAATATTATTATTGTATCACTACTTTCAACATTAATCTGTAGATCTATGCAGTCACCATTAAAATCCCAGCTGGTTTCTTGAAGAAATTGATGAGATTGTAAAAATTATATGGAAATGCAAGAAACTCAGACTAGTCAAAACAATTGAGAGTCTAGAAATAAATTATTACATTGATGGCAACTTTATTTTGACAATGTCAAAAAGATCTTCAATGAGAATAAAAAAGGTTTTTCAATAAATAGTTCAGGACAAGTGTATATTCATATGCAAGAGAAGGAAATTGAAAACATCGCTCCTAAATACTAACCTGAAATATACCAAAGACCTAAATGTAAGAACTCAAACTATAAAACTCTTGAAAGAAAACATTGGTTAAGTCTTCATTATCTGGGATTAGGAAATGATTTCTTACATATAATATCAAAAGCAAAAGGGACAAAAGCAAAAAATATAGATAGGTTGGGCTTCATCAAAATTAAAAACTTCTGGTACTTCACATGACACCGTTCAGAAAGTGAAAAGTCAGTCTATGCATTGGATAACAATATTTTCAATCCTTTACCTGTTAAGTGCCCTGTGTCTAAAATATATAAAGAACACTTTCAGCTTAATAACAGAAAGACAAATAGCCGGTTTAAAACTAGGCAAATAATTTAAATAGAGATTTCTCCTTAAAAAGTTACACAAATACTCAATAAACACAAGAAAAGTATGATGGTTTCTTTTATATTTCAACTTGACTGGGTTAAGGGATTCCCAGATAGCCGGCGAAACATTATTTCTGAGTGTGCTTATGAAGATGTTTCTGAAAGAGATTGTCATTTGAATTAGTAGTCGGAGTAAAGAAAATCTATCCTCGCCAATGTGGGTGGGCATCATCCAATCTCTTAAGGGCTCAAATCAAACAAAGAGGCAGAGAAAAGATGAAATTGCTTTTCCTTCTTTAGCTGGGACAGGCATCTTCTGTCCTTGGACATAAGAACTCTGCTGTCCTTCAGACTCCAGAATGTATACAAGAATCCCTTTTTCACCCCTTTCTCTCAGCCCTTTGGCTCAGACTGAGAATTATACAATTGGCTCTCCTGGGTCTCAGGCCTTTGTACAGTACAGTATTATGCCACTGATTTTTCTAGTTTTCCAGCTTACAGACAGAATATCATGGAACTTCCATAATTATGTGAATCAATTCCTATAATAAATTCCCACTTACGTATCTACATACACAAATCCTAGGTTCTGTTTCTCTGGAAAACCTTAACTAATATAAGAAGATGATCAATATTATTAATCATTAAGAAAATCTGATTCAAAATTCACTTTATACCTACTAGGATATATACAATACAGAAAAGCAAAGTAACAAGGGTTGACCAGGGTTTAGAGAAATTGCAACTCTTATACTTTGCTGGTGGGAGTGTAAAATTATGCAGCCACTTTGTAAAGCAACTTAGCAGTTCCTCAAAATATAAAGCACAAATTTACTATATGACTCAGCAATTCCACTCTTAGTTATGTTCCCAAGAGAACTGAAAATGTACCTATACAAAATATTGTCTTCATATTCATATATAAATTTCACTATTCAAAATAACTGAAAACTGAAAATCAATCCAAATGTCCAGCAACTAATGAACGAATAAAAAATATGTTACATCTATAGAGTTAAATGATGTTTATATATAGAAAATGAAGTCCTGATACATGCTACAGCTGGATGTACCCTAAAACATGATGCTGAGGGAAAGAAGCCAGATAGTTTAAATTTGAAATCATTTTTATAATTATTACTATTATTTGAAGTTATTTTATCTTTATTATATTTAACCAAATCATATTTCATTATTATATTTTCTTTGGCAAAGTTAATTTTTAGTTTAAGTGGCATACTGTAGTGGAGTCCTTGATTTATCATTGTAAAAGTCTACACTAGTATTTATTATTTAATATATTTATGATCTTTCATTGTTATGCAGTCATTTTGAAAGTTTATGTCAACATTTTTAATGATTAAGAAAGACAACAGCAAAACCCTAGTGAATCACATGGTGTACAAATTTTAAACTACAACTGTTACACTTCGGGGAAATTTTACTTGAAAATACAGAAACGAATAAAAAAACTATGAGGATTAAACAGGTAACTTAAGGTTTAATAATTCTTTCCCCATCTCTACTAAAAATATCTAAAACATTTCCCCACTGCCAGAAGAGATCTGGGAAATTTTTATTGCCCTAGGAAAAAAAGAAAATCCTTTCCACATGCTATACTACAAGACTGTTTAAAGTTAGATTCAAGGACTGAATTAATGTAAAAATAATTGCATAAATCAGTATAGGCTAAGTTGTCAAACAAGAAACATTTTTTCTCACATTCACACACGTTCCTCGTGAATTTCGGGGCTCTGCTCCACCTCTTCCCTTACTGCAACCTAGGCTGATGGGAAAGTCATTTTTTCAAATTTTTTTTATCATGTGCCACAGGGAAAGACTTGTGAATTGTTTCTAGTATAAGCATCAAGAAGAAAATAGAAGGAAAATATATGCAAGTTATATATATTTTGTTATGGGAAATTGTGTTTTGAAAATATAACAAGAATAATAGATTTGGCTGTATTAAACATAAAATTGCATAAAATTAGAATATTATGAAGTAAATTAAGATGCAACTGACTACTAAATAAAATACAACACATGAAGCAGAGATGCCTAACATCCTTAATCTAGATTAGCTTATATTAAGTAAAATATGAAAACCTTTAAAAAGAAGCTCAAAAAATATAATGAGTCTATTTACTAAAGAAATAAAAATGTGACTGAACATAAGAAACATTTAACTTTATTAGTGATCAAGTAAATACAACATAAAACAACAATGTAAAACTTTTACAATGTAAAACATTTACAAAAGAAATGAAAATCTGACCAAACACATGAAACATTTAATTTTATTAGTGATCAAATAATTACAACATAAAACAATAATGTAAAACTTTTTATGATCCAACTGGTGAAGGATAAAAAGATTGCTAATAACACAAGGCCTCATTCCTGACTTTCTAAATATTATAACACTATATCCATTTGCTTATATTTTTACATCTCCATTCTTTCTGTAGAACGCATGCCTAATAGCAAGCACTTCATCTAATTTTTCACTACTGTCTTATTGCCTGGATCTATGTCTGGGCCTTATATCCTTTAGTATGTACAATGGAAAATATATTTCTATCCTATCAAGGTTTTTTCTCAGTCTCACAAACTTCCCTATGGGCTTACGTCACTCTCCAGAGCAGCAGTCCCAATATGGTGCTTCAACTTTGCAGGCTGCTTTGCCCTTGAAGAACATCGGTATCATCAATACACATATAGAACCATCGTGGCAGGTGAGGAGACCACAGAGGTGATCATGACTTTCTGGTATCTTTTTACTGAAAAGTGACACCTTTTACTCCCCCTTATAATTTGTTGCCTAAAGTAAGTCATATGGCCATACCAACAAGGAAAGAGAACATGAAATACACAGGTCTACTAGAGTATGTGTTCAATATGTAGTTTTTTTTTCAAATTCCTGATGGAATGTTCTACACTGGGTCTCCAAGACTTCTAACATTACAGTAGAATAAGGGGATGCTGACACAGATGGTGCCACCCACCCTCTCTTCACTATTATAAACACAATTCTGTGGTCAGGAAAGAAAATGTAATCAGAACAGAAACAACGGAGGAAAAGTGAGAGCAGTAAAGAAAAGCTATTATGGACATTGGGGTTGATTCCAAGTCTTTACTATTGTACATAGGGCTGCAATAAACATACACGTGTGTTTGTCTTTATAGTAGAATGATTTATAATCCTTTGGATATATACCCAGTAATGGGATTGCTGAGTCAAGTGGTATTTCTAGTTCTAGATCCTTGAGGAATAGCCACAGTAAACTATCACAAGAACAGAAAACCAAACACCGCATGTTCTCACTCACAAGTGGGAGTTGAATACATGGACATGAGGAGGAGAACATCATGCACTGGGACCTGTCAGGGGGTGGGGGGCTAGGGGAGGGATAACATTAGGAGGAATACCTAATGTAGGTGACAGGTTGATGGGTGCAGCAAACCACCATGGCACATGTATACCCATGTAACAAAACTGCACGTACTGCACTTGTACCCCAGAACTTAAAGTATAATAATAATAATAATAATAATAATAATAATAATAATAATAATAGAGAAGCTATTACTTAGTCTTCCATAGAGATGTGGGTCAGTATCAGGCAGGAGAATTTTGTGGCTAGGTTTCTAAATTCCAGAGTTGTAAACATGTCATGGTACTATTAAAGGGCTGGGAGGGAAAATAAGTATTTTTTTTACTCTAGGACTATAACTGGAAATCATGTTTGTATTAGCCAGGGTTATCCAGATAGACAGAACCAATGGGATAAATAAATATTAGGTTGGTGCAAAAGTAATTGCGGTTTTTGTTATTACTTTTAATAGATAAGTATAGATATGGATATAGATATAGCTATATATAGATATATCCTATATATCTATATTGGATCTAGTAGGATAATTGGCTCACATGATTATCGAGGCTGAGTTACACAATTAAAATACAAGCCAAAGCTTAAGCTTCATTTTTATAAATCCTGGTATAGAATTATTTTTATTTTAATACAAAATCATATTTTTGATGACTTCATAAGTTTACATGTAGAAAATATAATGGTGAAATTGAACATTCACTTACAATTTTGAGGTCATTTTTCAGCTTTTAAGTTATAAAAATATAGAGGAATTAAAGAGAAATGACAATTAGCAGTGAGAGAACAAATTATAGAACAATTCAAAACTTTAAAAAAATTACCCAGATCTTATATTGCCCTGATCAATGTATCAGATATCAGTACCAGATATCAGTATATTTCAAAATTTTAGTAATAAAAATTGGACACTATAAGATTAGCTGAGCCGGGCGCGGTGGCTCAAGCCTGTAATCCCAGCACTTGGGAGGCCGAGACGGGCGGATCACGAGGTCAGGAGATCGAGACCATCCTGGCTAACATGATGAAACCCCGTCTCTACTAAAAAAATACAAAAAAAAAAAAAAAAAAAAAAAAAAAAAAGAAACTAGCCAGGCGAGGTGGCAGCGCCTGTAGTCCCAGCTACTCGGGAGGCTGAGGCAGGAGAATGGCAGGAACCCGGGAGGCGGAGCTTGCAGTGAGCCCAGATCCGGCCACTGCACTCCAGCCCTGGCGACAGAGCGAGACTCCGTCTCAAACAAAAAAAAAAAAACAAAACAAAAAAAAGATCAGCTGAGGAGAAAACCAAAGTCTCATCCAAAATTCATAGCACAAAAAGGATTTGAAAGCTAGCATAAATTTTGGGCAGGAAGTGAGAAAAATTACTTTCTAGATTTTTGTGGTTAAATCTGAGAAACTATGATTTAATGAACATATTCTAACTTATTTTTAAGAATACTAAAATATCTGATTATGTTGTCCAGAGCATTCCAGACAGTTACTAAATATACCTTTTGGAAAAACTAAGGTCAGAAATAATAAATTCTGTATAAATAAGTTACTGTAATTCACTTTGGGTAAAAAACGACTTTCTTCCTTATGGTTTATTCTTCCTGAAAGAAAAATATTTATTTTGCAGTCACAATGGACCAGGACCTTGTTCAGGTGATGAGACACTCGTGAAACAGAATAGCCAGGACAGAGATTGCCAATACTCCCGGAATTCATTATCTTCATTTTCCCTGAGCCACAGAGTCTTGTGATCTCTCCACAACCTATCACTGTGGATTAGCTGGACACACAGTGACCTAATTTAGAGAATAGGGTCTTTGGCCTCCATTTAAATGATGTGTGGCAGCATTGGAGTAACCTTCAACCAGTGAAACATGAGCAGAAGCAAGAGATGTGACTTCCACATAAAATTCTTCTAACAAAATTGTTTTTTGATTTCAAGTGACTTGAAGGAACTCTTTGTGTGAGTGGTTCTTTTTGTACTTTAAATAAAAACAGTTTTATGGAGGCGTGATTGACATAACATAGACTGCACATAAAGTGTACACTTGGTAAATTTTGACATATGGTTTCACGTACGTGTGAAACCATCACCACATTCAACGAACATAACGAACAAAACTATTGTCTCCAAAAGTTTCCTTCCACCCTTTTGTAATTCTGTCTTCTTTTCCCTTCCCACTTCTCTCTTCTTCTCCCTAAACAACCTTTTCTCTAACTGTAAAACAGACATGGTATTGGCGAGATGGTGTTGATCCCTTGTTCAATATAACATTTAAGAGGATGCCACAAATTCAACATAGAAGGAATCGGAGTTCTTATATAATTGCATCAGTGGATTGAATACACTTTGCTCATTTGTCTCTGGACTGTCAGGTGAGGGGAAAAAAATGACATAATTGAATGGGTGCACTCCATTTTCTGTTATTTTTTTTTTTTAATTACCTACACCACTAACTAGTAGAATCCTTTCTTCTTAATACTTAATACTCAAATGAATACTTTGTTCAAAATTAAATCAACAAAATGTGGGCACATTTCCTACTCATCGAGATATTTCTTGTTTTATCTCCCCAGGGCTCTCATTTTAAAAATTAAGGTCCTCATTTTACTGTGAAATAGTATCTATTCAACATATTTCAAGAAAATGTATCTTCATTATTATTTTCTTGTATTTTCAAGTTTTGGTAAATTTGGTTTTGAAAAGACTGATTAATATTTCTTTCCAGTGGATTTCCTCTCTTATAATAAGGCGAATTTAAATACATCTTTAAATCATAGTGGCATTAATTCTTCACAGCAAAATCCAATGAAGTTTAGCAGCATTTTTGACCTACTTTCAAAGTGGATTTTCTCTGTCTAAAGATGTAGCTTACCTAAAAGAAAAAAAAAAAAGAAAAGAAAAAGAAAAAAGAAATATTCAGAAAGATTAAAAATAAGTGTATGTTATGACTCTACAAGTGTAGGAAATGTTACTTTATCTCAGTCTCAAGTTCTTTTTATGTACATATCCAAATTCATTCAAATATGCTGTTTATGACATGTAAATGTGTAGATAAAATGGTATTTAGAAAATATTAAACAGTATAAATATATCATATATAAATGTATATTTTATTTTAATATTCACTAAACTTATTTTTAATAGCACTATTTAACTTATAGAAAGGGGATACAAAAATATTCAGATTAGAGCAAGCTGGTTAAAGCGTAACTTCTGGATCCAGAATGCCTGCTTTGCATTCGCTTCCTCTCAGCAGTGTGACCTTGGCCAAGTTTACCCAGACATGCTGTGCTTCAGTTTCCTCATTCATGAAGTGGGCAATAATAGAATCTTTTCTTAGTATAGCTGAGAAGATAAAAAACATTTTTCAATAAAATCACTTAGAACTTAGGCCAAAAAAAAAAAAAAAAAGCACAGATTGTCTCTGATTAGGATGAGGATGATTTGACTTACAAATTTTCAACTTTATAATGGTGTGAAACCATTGCAATTTCAACATAAGGTCTTCAATAAACTATATAACATAGTAAACACCTTATTACAAAATAGGACTTGGATAGATGATTTTCCCTAACTGTAGGCTAATGTAAGTGTGAGTACATTTAAAGTAGGATAGGCTAAGCAATGATGTTCAGTAGGGTAGGTCACATACACTAAATGTGTTTACCACTTATCGCATTTTCAATTTATGATGGATTTTTCAAGACATAATCCCACTGTAAGTCAAGTAGTATCTGTACATATTTTTTCCTTTTTCATTAAAATTATACACCACCTTATATTATAGGTGACTTTTCATTTTGGCATGGTATGTCCCATCACATCTTGTGCTCTGATAGAAAAAATCCTGACTGATTTACTCACAGTTAAATTAACTATCACACTAAGAATGATTTGAAGATGTTATATTCCATGTTGACTTTACAAAACCGCAAAGAGTCACTTTTAACTAAGTACAGGAAATACAAATTCAAATGAGTTTATACATATCAAAGCAATGTTTATAGCAAAATTGTTCTAATCTTGTACCAGAGTTTGATCATCCATCAGTTTAATTTGTGTAAGCATCAATTTTTATCGTAATAATTTCTTCTATTCTTAAAATATTTTGATCTTTTGTATAATTTATGTAATACATTTCACTAGAAAAATGAAAAAAATTTGAAAGGACACCAAGAATAATTATTTCCCATCTGCTTAATTAAATGAACAATAAAAATTATTATTTTAAAGCAGTTATTTTACTCTGTTGAATATAGAATTGCAAGGTGGTTCAATAACAAGGAATTAATAATTCAGTTACTCTAAGTGTCATTTAAAAAACCTACCTATGTGCAAAAATATTTATCTTTATAAGTAAGAATGTTTTGAGTCGAATATACACCAGCAAATTCTTTTTTTTATCAATCATGGCCACTCATCCGGTGGGGAAACAAGGACATATTAGACTATGGAGTACTATGTGGTCAAAAGGTATAGATTCTTGTCCAAGTTGGCCACTGCTAATTTGGGGATCTGGAGAAATGCTTTGATTTCCTAAGGGAATTAGTTTCCATCTGTAAAAATTAGAGAATTAAACCAATAATTTTATTGTTTTAATCTGAAGCTTACCCTTTTGATCATGAAAATCTTATATACCCAATAACATTACTGAGAGAAAAAAAATAAATGAATAACCCGATTATGAGCATCTTTGTCTCATTAGGTGATTATAATGAACATAACACAAAGTTCTTTTCATGAACCAGAGGCATTGTTGTGCACCTTGATCAGAGTATCAAGTTATACCCAATGACAAATTTTATAAAGACTAATGTGTTTAAAAAAATATTTGTTTCTACAACAAATGGTCCAGGGTAGGTATAATTTTCATGCCTTCTTTCTCACTCTTTAGTGTCTCTCTATTTTATTTATTTGTGTATCTATCTCTGACACCATCTTTACTGTCCCATTTTAATAGATTCCACTCTGAAACTATGTGAGCTAAGAAAGGAGGAAACTGATTTCATATAGAAAAATCAGTGAACCATTACTACAGCAAGTGGAAGGACGTACAGAATGCCATGGTTTGAATGTGTCCCCTCTAAAATTTAGGTGTTGACAATGTGATAGTGTTAAGAGGTGGAGCCTTTTAAGAAGTGATTAGGCCATGATGGCTCCTCCGTAATGAATGAGAGTAAATGCCCTTATAAAATGGCTAGATGGAGGTGGTTTGTCTCTTTCGTCTTTTGATTTTCTGTCATGTGAGGGCACAGTATTCTTTATCTTGAGAAAACACACCATAAAGTCACCATCTTAGAAGCAGTAAAAGCACTCTCCTCAGACAGTGAACCTGCTGGCACCTTGAACTTGAATTTCCAACCCTCCAGAACTGTGAGAAATAAATGTTTGTCCTTTAGGGGATATTCTACTCTGAGGTATTTTGTTATAATAGTACAAATGACCTAAGACACTGATAAAAACAAACAAGACAACAGCCAAAGCAAATAGCAAAGATTCACACACTCTAAAATAGATAGCATTTCATAAAGTGAATCATCTTTTACTTAATCCTAACAATATTGCAGAAATATCAAAATGATAACATTTTTGGACTTTGTAAACCTCGCAGGGATATTTTTCTTACTATATGGAAATTGCATTATTACTATTATTTCTTTTCCCTCTGTAAATGTGTGCAATGGTATGAAACAAGAGTGAATTCCTTGTAAGGATAATCATATTAGATCTAAATTAGTGCTCTTCATTTGCTTTTAAACAACTGTGTGACTTTGGTCATGGAAACGTGACTATTAATATCTCTCAATTGCAAAGGAAGATAATAAAGCCATATTTGTCTCAATTTTCACTTACAATTAATAAATATCCTGTTTCATACCACTAAGGTTTTAGTATCATGATTTCAAATGCCTGGGTAATACATGCATTCTGCTTATATGTGATGAAGGTGATTTCTCCAATCTTGCTTTGTCCCTAGAAGAAAAGTAGAAATGAAAGTCCCAGCACTCATCTTTGTCCTCCATTACTATATGTTTATTTCTGGGAAAAAAATAATAACTCATTTCTAAGTCATCCAGATTAAAATAGAGCCTCTCAAGTCACCAATTAACCTCAGCATTAAATTATTTTAATCTTCATTTCTAGTTCTCCAAATTTCAACACCAATCATGTTTGATTATATTTTCTCTGTTAGTGAAATTGGAAGGAAAGATTATCTGTATAATCTCCCCATATATATCATGTATATGAATGTTTATTTCATTATATTAATGTATAATATAAATATAATTATATTAATATGTAATATGTAATATAAGCATATTTATATTAATATATCATGCATATTCACACAGCGAATTTCAATGGACTATTACAATAAATTCTTAGTTTTATGACATATGTATATGGTCTAGAAAACTGACCAGTATTACTTTAATTCACAGCTAATAGTCTATCTTGGTACAGATGGTTGGTTGGTTACATGTGTCATTTTTCATTAAGTTTAAGATTAGATTAAATATAACTATACCTGAATATTTCATGAAAATATTTTAGGAAACCAATTGTAGTCTATTAGCTTCACTAGCACTTAATTAATGGAAGATTCTGGAAAACATAAAAAAGGAAGAGGAACATATACAGGTCATTTAACCTCCTAATGATGCAACAGAGTATTTCTGCAGATCATTAATATAGTCATCATGTTGGATCATTTTTCTATTGGAACAAAATTTTCTAAAGTAACAAACTTCTTCATAGAAATTCAGGCTGGGCGCGGTGGCTCAAGCCTGTAATCCCAGCACTTTGGGAGGCCGAGACGGGCGGATCACGAGGTCAGGAGATGGAGACCATCCTGGCTAACATGGTGAAACCCCGTCTCTACTAAAATATACAAAAGAACTAGCTGGGCGAGGTGGCGGGCGCCTGTAGTCCCAGCTACTCGGGAGGCTGAGGCAGGAGAATGGCGTAAACCCCAGGAGGCAGAGCTTGCATTGAGCCGAGATCCGGCCACTGCACTCCAGCCTGGGTGACAGAGCAAGACTCCGTCTCAAAAAAAAAAAAAAAAAAAAAGTTATTTTAACCAGTTGAGATTCATAACAGTGATAACTTATATCCTAATTCTGTGTAATGTAAATTTTAGGAGAACTTTTGGTTTCCAATATAATAAAACTTCCTAATATTTTAGGAATAAAGGGGTTGCGATTGTTGATAAAAACATACAAGGATGTCTCCTAAAACACAAGATCATGAATAAAATCTGAAATTCATACAGGAACCAAACTGTAAATGATAAAACTGTCATGATCCAAAGTCATTCTACCCAACCTTTCTTTTAAGGACATTTTAATAATTATGTAGTACTATAAGCCACAAGATCTTATTTTAGAAATTGAATATGAAAAAAGAAAAATAATTATTTGCATAGGAGAAATGCAGGTAAATTGGAATCAATGGGTGAAGGACAATTTGAAAGAACTTTCTATTTTGGTTGCATGAGCTCTGACTTCAGGATCTGATAGTCTATCTCTAGGACTGTACATGGTGCCTTGAGTTTGTTTGGTTCGATTATAGTACTTAAAATATTTGCATGAGAATGTAATGATTCTGATAAAAAATTGAGACCATATTTTGACTAGAGAAAAACTTTTGTTACTGAGGTGTCAGAAAAGTTCAAGCTGACAGTAAAAACAACTTATAACTGAGACCTACTGCTTTAATCTGCATTACTCATATGCTAGTAAAAGATTTATGCTAATGTGCAAAAGACTCTGGGCTTATCATAATTTTAAAAGATTTCATCTATATCTATTTTGAAATATGTGATGAGAGAGTACATGCTTTAGCATGATTATAATTAGTTCAGCCACATTAATATTTTTATTCTAAAATCTGTTTTTTGAGGATTTTGTGGGGCTCTTACCTTTCAATTTCTTTTTCATCACTGATAAGAGCATATATAAAATAATGTATATACCATCCTTCAGCCTCTTATCCTTCCCAGAGCATATATAAAATAATGTACATACCATCCTTCTGCCCCTTATCCCTCCCCCTAAAAAGGATCCTTAATCAAACTTAGATCAGTCCCATTCAAATAAGTATGAATTAGTAGGGCCTTATCTGTCTCCGGGAAATACTGACGCCAGAAGTTTTATAGGTTAATTAATTCTTACTTTCCGACTTTTTAAAAGAGTTAACATCATTGAGTCTTTAAAATCAAATCACTGTTATATATGATTTCTTTTCTATTCATTTACAACTGTCATTTTTAATTCATTTTTAGATTGCACTTAATTGAGAATAAAATCCAGACCTTGACTGTCATGAGGGGCACATTAATTTTAAAGTTCATTTGTGTAAGATTTGTTTTTAATCACAGTGATTTTTCCTTTTCATCTCTGTTTTAGGGCTGGGCAAAAGGGCAAGAAGAAATATTGAGTCCATCTAACTTGTATTGATTAAGATGATGTGAACAACTAACAAAGTTTCATTATCTAAACTGCTTACTCAATACTCAGAAATATGGACATTTAATTATGGTATTC
Organism: Piliocolobus tephrosceles; assembly: GCF_002776525.5. Lineage (NCBI taxonomy): Eukaryota > Metazoa > Chordata > Mammalia > Primates > Cercopithecidae > Piliocolobus > Piliocolobus tephrosceles. The sequence goes on from NC_045439.1 coordinate 23,075,220, forward strand.
CATTGGCTGAAACATTATAGTAACTTCTTGTGTTGACATTATTGCAGATGCATAATGGGGTGAAATTCTAAAGTTTTCATGATCCATGGCCTATATGGGTGAAGAAAAAGCATTGGAATATTTAAATGAAGGCAGGAGAAGGGAGCTACGCCATAAAATGAAATAGTTTTTTTTGAAACATATATCCAAACTATCCCAATTCGGTGCATTAAAACCCAATGATGGTGTTCTAATTCTGCTAAAATAAAAGGCAAAAATCTGTGACTGTCCACTTTGAAGTCACCACCAGTTCTACACTCTGTCCAACTCACTAGCCTCATCTTAAGTTACTTTTTACATCCCTTTGAAGACTCTGGACATGTAAGAGTTCTTTCAGATCCGCATTTCTCTAAGCTTTTAAGCAACCTAATTTGTTCCAGAATGCTTTTTCCCAGTGCCAGAAGTGCCTCCCTCTACTTTCTCATCCCTACATTGTATCTCCCTTTGCTTTGGGTAACTCTTATGTCTTCTGCTGTATCAGTCCCAACCCTACTTCCTCAGGATAAACTAGATGTTTTTCTTCTTGTACCTTTGCATCACCGTCTAATAGTACATGACAGAAACATCTTAACAGAGTCATGAATTTAGATTTAGCCAACTTCTGATTATAAATCCTATGGATATTATTTTTATAGAAGAAGTCACGTGCTTTTCTATTTCTTCTGTAACAAATAAGAATTAAGTAGCTTGAACAACAAATATTTATTATATCAAAGCTCTGAAGTTATTAGTTTGAAGTGAATTTTATGGGGCTAAGGTCAAGGTGTCGGTGAAACTGCTTTCCTTCTGGTGCTCCAAAGAAGAGTCTATTCCTTGCTTTTTCCAGCTTCTAGAGGGCGGCCACGTTACTTGGCATCCTGACTATAGCACTGCAACTTCTGCTTCCATCAGCACATCACCTTCCGTGACCTTGACTCTCCTGCTTCTCTAAGGACTATCACAGGAATTAAACAAGCATTTCTAAATAACTCATGAACCAAAGGAAAAAAAATAAAAAATTTTTAAAATTATAGCTACAGTGCAGTTGAAATTCCTTCTACTAGAACTTTTGAACTGCAATAAAATAGTGCTTAGAACAGAAATCATAGCCTTACGTTTTCTTTAAAAAATAAAGTTGAAAATTGTATGAATTACAAAAAGAAGAGAATAAACATAAAGACAATGGAAGAAAGAATGATAAATCAGAATGCAAAATCAATAAGCTAGAAAATAAAGTCAGAATAGAGAATAAAAAGAAGAGGAAGTTCTTAGAAAAATATAAATAAAATAAACAACCCTTTTGAGAAGGAAACCATGTATAAAAACTCCTAAGAATAAACAAGGGAATTTAACTACAAATATAGCAGAGAGTTAAAATTTGTAAAAAATAAAAATAAAATAATTTTACGCAATAATTTTGAATTCCTAAGTAGAATGGGAAATTTCTTAATAATTAAACTAGCAGTATATTGAAGAAGAAATTGAAACACCAAAGAACCTTATAGAATTAAACATATTGTCGTATTTTGAGATGTTAAAAGAAGGAAAAATTATCCCTTGAGCGATTTGTAGGTGGTTCTCTCAGATTTTCAAAAGTTATCTAATTTCAGTTATATAAAACTCTGAGGATAGAAAAAGTTGCACTTACTTTATTATTTTTAGATTAGCATAATGTTGTTACAAAACCATGTAAAAACAGTATAAAATGGAAAATTAAAGGTCAATTTCATTAATAAACATGAATAAAAATATCCCAAATATAATTTTTAATATTTTGCAGCCATGTATAATAGATACAAATCTAATCCAATGAAATTGAATTCAATCCAATGTGGATTAACATTATAAAATTTATAAACATGAGCATTATTGTTAATAATATCAACGGAGAAAAATTTATGACAAAATCAGTAAATAATGAGGAATTATAGTACACATTCATGATTAAGAAAATGTAAACCCAGAAAACTGTGAATAGAAGGTGACCCAATCCAGGATTACACATTGGATTTCCTTTTATTTCTCTTTAATATTTTTCTGTGTGAGACAGTTTATTAGCCTCTCTTTGTCTTTCATGATTTTGAAACTTGTGAAGATAGTTGAGTATTTATTTGGTACAATGTTTTTCAATTTCTGCTGGTCTGATGTTTTCTTGTGATTTTTCTTACGCATTTTGGAGGAAATTCCACAAAAGTGGTGTTATGTTCTTCTCACTGTAGCACTTCAGGAGACTCATGAGGTCTGGTGATGTTAACTTGATCACTGGGTATGGTGGCCTCTGCCACATTTTTAAGTGTAAAGTTAACCAATTTCTTGTTATAATTATGAGTATCCTGTGGAGAGATATTTTGAGATCTTGCAAATATCTTATTTGTAATCGATTAATTTAGTATTCTTTTATAATTCTTGTTGGCAGCAATTAATACTTTTGTGTTTGCCAAGGCAAACTTTCCTCTTAATAGTACAATTTCAGAAATATTCCCATAGAAATTTTTTAAATGGCGCATGCATTAGTTTCCTTGGGCTATCATAACAAAGTCCCACATACTGTGTGGCATGAAACAACAGATATTTATTCTTTCACAGTTTTGGATGCAAGAAGTCCAAAATGAATAGTTGGCAAAGCCATGCTCTCTCTAAAGCCTTTAGGGGATGATTTGTTATACCTTTCATTTAGCTTCCAATGCTGTCAGCTAATCTTGGGGTCCCTGGTCCTGTAGATCTATCTCTCCAATCTCTGCCTCCATCTTTAGATGGTATTATGCCCTTTGTATCTGTGTCTCTGTGTCTTCTTTTTTTATAAGGACACCAATTATATTAGATTAGGTCCTATCCAATGACCTTGTTTAACTTAATTATATCTGCAAAGACCCTATTTTCAGACAAATTCACATTTGCAGGTACCAGGGGTCAGAACGTCAATATATTTGGAGGGGGGCACAATTGGACCCATAGCAGTGTCAGTGGATCTTCACTTGTGCAGAAAATTGAATTTGTTGCACTAGCCAATACATGAAAACCAGCTAAACATTATCAGACAATAAAACATGGTAAAAAGTGTAAAGCTTTAGAAGAATAAAAAAAACCCTTACAGATAATATGAGTGTTTATGTGAAAATGTTTTAAATCTACAAAATAATTTTAGAATTATTAAAATAGTTTAGCAAAGTGGCTAAATAGAAATTATATGTTAAAATCAATTCCACTATTATAAACTACAGACAGAATGTGACACTTAAAATATATACCAATTACAATAATCAACACATTGAGTACATATGTGCTTCCTCTCTGTCATATCTACCTATACAAATATATATACAGAATAAACATACACATATAACCTTTACATTTTTAAATGTGTACTATATAATATGATGCATATGTATACATATTTGAGATTAAATAGGAAATTATAAATCCTTATTTGGCAACATTAAAGATTATCTAAATTGGGCCAGGCATGGTGACTCATGCCTGTAATCCCAGCACTTTAGGAGGCTGAGGCAGATCTCATTTGAGATCAGGAATTCAAGACCAGCTTGGTCAACATGGTGAAACCCTGTCTCTACTAAAAATACAAAAATTCGCCAGGTGACCGTGGTGTGAGCTTGTAATCCCAGCCATGTGGGAGGCTGAAGCAGGAGAATCACTTGAGCCTGGGAGGTGGAGGTTGCAGTGAGCCAAGATCGCGCTACTGCACTCCAGTCTGGGTGACAGAGGACAGAGTGAAGTCCTGTCTCAAAAAAAAAAAAAAAAAAAAAAAAAAAAAAAAAAGATCTAAATTACTGCTGAGCCAGATGTGTGAAAAATAATAAATACACAATTTTATTTACAATTATAAAAGGGACAGTTCTATCCCACATCTTCATCTTTTTGTTATATTTAAATTTCCATGATTTAGAGAAGAAAGCTTGAGAAAAATGTACTGAAATTGCTAGTTGGCTAAAACAGACATTCCCAATCCTCTTCTCTTTTATTCATCTCACATTGTAGACTAAGGTGAAGAACTGCCATTCTGAAATCCTAACATGGCTAAGGGTGTACATGTGACCACGACCTACTCAATGAGGTAAAAGAAGCCTGTTCTGGGGCTTGTGGGAAAGGTTTTCTTTCTACTTAAAGAGACAGAGCTTAGGAAGGAAAAAGTATTTTTTTTTTTTCTTTTCTTTTCTTTTTTTTTTTTTTTGAGATGGAGTCTCACTCTGTCACCCAGGCTGGAGTGAAGTGGCATGATCTCGGCTCACTACAACCTCCACCTCCTGGGTTCAAGCGATTCTCCTGCCTCAGCCTCCTGAGTATCTGGGACAGGCATGCCACCATGCCTGGCTAATTTTTGTATTTTTAGTAGAGACAGGGTTTCATCATATGGCCAGGCTGGTCTCGAACTTCCGACCTTCTGATCCACGCGCCTTGGCCTTCCAAACTGCTGGGATTACAGGTGTAAGCCACCCCGCCTGGCCGAGAAAGCCTTTTTGACCCGTCTTTTGCTTCCTGCCTTTGGACCCAGCAAAGGAATGTGACACTAGAGTTGCTGTAGTCACTCTGAACACAGACAATAACATGAGGTGAACAACCAACACAGGCTGATGAAGCCGGAACTGGAGGAAGAGTTGTCCTCAGTAGCCTTTTTGAGTTGATGACCCAGCCCTGAAACTACCTCCTTCCAGTGTTTCTAAGTGAGATAATAGATGTTGCTGCTCACATTCATTGTGAATCTGGAAATATCTTGTTTACAGAAATGCATCATAAAATGTGCATATGTGAAACACTATAGAGAAAGAAATGAATCAACTAACAATAAAAATACTGAAAAATGAGAAAATTGTGATAAACGTAAAAAAATAAAACCCAGCTTCTTCACAGCTATATATTCTTCTCTCTTAAAAAAAAAAAAAGGTACATGTGTTACAGTGACAAATTTTACATTTATTTTTGTAGAAGAGTATTTTCTTAAGACCAAATATTTCATAAGAGTTAAATATATGAAATGGAAATAAAATATTTTGCTATTATCCAGCTTCCTAGAATTTCTAGGGCTCAGAAAGACACAATTAACCATTAGCTCTCTCCTGCCTCTGGCCTCCATTCTACATCACAACGCACTATGGATGAGGGATTTCAGAATAAAACCAAGCGGAGGTTTGAATTCCACTTTTGTAGTTTGATAGCCATTGATCCTGAACAATATCGCTTAATTCCACTCAGCTTCAATTTTATAATCTAAAAGTGGTGTTATATATCTAACCTTAGATATTTATTTTGGGGATTAAATGAGATGATATATGTAGTTCACCAAGCATATGCCTGACACATTGGAAAAGAGTTAAAAGAAATTTCCTTTCACTATCTCCCTTCATTTTTAAAATTTGATCATTTCTATCATTTAGCAATTTTCTAAGTAGTAAAGAACAAAGTAAATCATATCTTGAACCCCCTTGTCTCATCGGAAGTAGAGATATAGATTCCTGAAGAAAATGTTTTATAAATGTAAGCACCAAAGCAAAAGTGTATTTCTATTGGTTAGTGTACACATTGTACAAACTAGAAAATCTCTACAGTGAATATTCTCTGAGTGGCTTTTCTTTTCTTTCTTTTTTTTTTTGATACGGTGTCTTGCTCTGTCACCCAGGCTGGAGTGCAGCGGCCGGATCTCAGCTCACTACAAGCTCCGCCTCCCAGGTTCACGCCATTCTCCTGCCTCAGCCTCCCGAGTGGCTGGGACTAAAGGCGCTCATCGCCACCTCACACGGCTAGTTTTTTGTATTTTTTAGTAGAGACGGGGTTTCACCGTGTTCGCCAGGATGATCCGGATCTCCTGACCTTGTGATCCACCCGTCTCGGCCTCCCAAAGTGCTGGGATTACAGGCTTGAGCCACCGCGCCCGGCCTCTGAGTGGCTTTTCAATAGAATCTGTTTATATGTGAAGATGCAGAAGTGAAACGGCCACTAACACACAGATAAGTGCATCTTTGTTTGCAGACTGTTCCCCTGCCAAGTTTCAACAAAAGCCCCTCCAAAAATAAGAGCAGGGCTTTCCATCGTGGTTGGTGTCACAAAATGGGGAGTTCTGTTCTGGGAACAGTAATAAAAAACAAATGCCTTCTCTAATTGCATGAATCAGTCGATTTCCATTCAAGACTCTCTTATCAATGAACCGACTGATAATATTATACTTCACTCTCAAAGGTAGAAAAAAATCAAACAGAAATAAAAATAGATAAATATGTAAGCCCAAGACACAAGGAAAGTGAGACAAGTGTGTGTTTTACTTAAAAGACCTGATGGTATCCAAACACATATACCTAATTTTTTTTTTTTTAATGTCGTTACAGAGGATTAGGATAGCTCTTTAAAATCATACTTCAATATAGGCAGTGGTGGTGCAGCTGTCCATAGCCTCACTCACTTACATAGCATGGCATGGCATGGCATGACATGGTATGGCACAGCACAGCACAGAATAGCATATCATAGCATAGCATAACATAGCATGGCATCAACTTTAAGTTTTCAAACATTCTAATTTTAATTTTTTTTATTTTCCTGTACCCACATACTTATAATTTAAAGGAAGCATTAGGCTTAGGTAGTTTTATTTTACTATCTGCATCTTTTGTTGCTAAATTCCGATGAAGGTTGACCGAACTTCATTCGGACTGTTGAAGCTCCCCTCTCACTATCCGTGCACATCCTTGTGAAATACTGCAATGCCGTTTTAGCTAAAACTCTGCTGATGTCTTTTAGCCAGAATCTCCAATGCTTCGTAAGTGATCATCCTAGATATCTCATCAAATTCCTCATTCCCCAGCATTCCCCAAGTGATGTCTGGTCTCCCTGGCCCATCTTCTGCAAAATCCTGTTAGGTTGATTAAGCCGACATCCCCCTTTATACTTGATGTTTCCTCTTAGTAATTTCCTACCCACTGATCACCACTCTGTCCTTGGCTATCGATTTCCATATGTCTATGCTGTATGTAGAGCTGGGCCCACTAATGTACATATCTCTTTTCCCCTATTGCAATAGTTCTGAATAACATCTGTTTTTACCACTTTAACTACTGTCCAGCTCTGATTTTCTCTGACAGTTATATACTAAGAAGTTATCTGATGTAGTAATATTAAATTGCTTTTTGATAACAAAATGTGATCCATTGAGGAAACAGTTTTATTAGATTTAACAGAATTACTGTATTTTTCTTGTTGTGTTATAACAATGTGTAATTTTATTGAATAATGAGCATTTAAAATCGTTCCTGTTTACTTCATTTTCATTTCATTGAACTTGTAATGGAGTAAATTGAGTCTCATCCTCTACATACAAACTCCCGTCCTTCCTGCGTCAGTTGTGGACATGATTTGGAAACAACAGGCAATAGCTAATTTTTGGTGGAATGGGAGTAACACCTGAATGGCTTAGGCATGAAAGGTGATTTTTCAGGGTCTCTGAAGAAAATGAGAGATGTATGAACTGAAAAGGGAGAACTTCGAGTTGCTTGATGAAGAAGTTTATGAGATTTCAGTAGAAATGGCAAGTTGTAAAACCTGTGTCTCATCTCCTTACTAAAATGCTTGTGATTTATTAATGAGTTAGAAAACTCGATTGGTTGTTGTGATGTGTGGAACAGCAGTATTCTGCTTTAAAATGGGTTAATATTACAACAACAATTTCCCTGAGAGTTTCTGCTACTCCTAGTTCAACTCTTCAAAGTAACAAGCTATTCTCTTTCAAAACCTCACTACACTGTATGGATAATTTTCTAATTGTCATTAGTTGTTTTTATGATTTTTTCCTCCTGTTAGTCAGTCAGTAGAGTAAGGTTAGAGGAAGACTGAAATATTTTAAGTACAAATTATATTACCGGATCCCTAGACCCTTTACACGTTATAAAAATAAGGAATGTTTTCCACAAGCACAAGAAAACAAACTAAAAACTAATCATGTCTTAAACAAAGGCTTTATTTTTCTCACCACACACGAATTCTAGAGGTAATAACCCAGGGTTAGCTCAAATATTAAAAGATGTTTATTAGAAAACAAATTATTTTCCTCATTTGAGCTCCACCATCCCTAGCACATGGCTTTTATCCCCTGAGGCAAGATGAATCTTTCATCTTTTTTGATATTTGGGGCATCAAGAAGAGCAACAGGCCCAAGGCATACCCAATTCAGCCTATTTCATAAACAAAACATTCTCAGAAGCCTTACCCAGACCTTGACATGCATCTCACTAGTCAAAATCCAATAACTTGTCTACTTCTAGATGCAAGGGAATCTGGAAAGGAGAGTGGTTTGACTTAGTCCACATAGAAGAATAAGTAAGTTAATACTTAATAAACTTCCATATATATATGATATATATGATATATCATATTTATCTCCTATTAGTTCTTTACTTCCAGAGATAATATTATACTTCTAGAGAACCCTAATTCAGTGGTCATACATCAGTTACAGGTATAAAAATGATGCATTAAAATATAAAGACATAGTAAAAGAAACAGCTCTTTTAGCTTAAATGTAAACATAAAAACATGAATAATATTTATGGAGTGATTAGGAGGAAAAACACATGAAAGATAAATAAAGCTTCACTTCCTACATTAATTATATTTTAAAATCGTTATCAAAAAATTGCATAGAGGTTTTAACTCAAGTTTTTCTTAAAGCTTTTCTGTTATCCATCTCAGTTGGTCCAAAGACAATTCAAAATCTCACTATTACTATATGTACTTGCTATATCATAAAGTATCAGGGAACAGGGGCCATCGAATTCTGCTAATACTATTGAAGCCCTAAAAATACAATTTACATGTTTCCATAAATTCCTATGATAGAACATCTAATTCAGGTAATTCACTAGCAAAACTAATTTAAGAATTAAGTGACATTTGAGAAAGAAAGTATAGGGATGTTAGCAGATAACAGAGCTTTGTATCCTTCAATCCAATAAAGTTGACACTCAGTAAAAACCATCACAAGTTCACCCCTTGCCAACTTGAACCCATACACATCTCCTGAGATCATGCATAATCTTCAAATAAAGACAGTAATAAGGTCAAAATTACACCTAAAATAATACAACTATCTTTTGTACAACCAGAAGTACACTAATCCCCAACCCAAATAAAGTTAACAATACTTAAATGCTAACATGAAGTCAATAAATCTTACGTCACATTATAAAGGAAAAGGGAGTACCATGAAGATATTTTCTTAGTACAAGTGTATACATGCACAAACATGTTTTTAACAAAATAAGGAGGAAATACTCATGACTGTTACAGTCCTTGTTTCTGCAGCTGGTCACATGGTCATAGCTGGTACTGTTGACTACCTTCTACCAACCCATTCTGTATTCCTTTTGCCTTCAGCAAGCACCTCAGAAGGTCGTGATTTTTTTCCTGGTGGAGTGAACCAAATCTTGATTCCTGAGGCGTCTGGATCATTTGTAATCCTGTCTGAATCAGGCTGTTGTAGTTTCCCATTGACCTTACTCACAGGGCATGGTAATACAAAGACGTCTTAATGGATCTCCTGTATTCCATGCATACTCTTCCTTACTGCCATTATGGAGTAGTTGACTGATTTCATCATGATAGTTTGAGTCAATCACCCCAGTCAATACTATAACTCCCTTCTTAGTAAGAGGAGCCCAAAGTGTCCAGGTGGCAATTTTAACTTCTATTTTAATGGAATCATTGTAAATCTGTATTAGTTAAAGTTCTCTAGAGGGACACAACTAATAGGATATATATAGTGTCCAGGTGGTAATCTTAACTTCCAGTTTAATGGAATCATTGTAAATCTATATTAGGGTTCTCTAGAGGGACAGAAGTAATAGGATGTATGTATGTGTATATGTGTGTGTGTATATATATATGTAAAGAGGAGTTTATTAAGTATTAATTTACATGATCACAAGGTCCCACATTGGGCTGTCTGCAAGCTGAGGAGCAAGGAGAGCCAGTCCGAGTCCCAAAACAGAACTTGGAGTTCGATGTTCAAGGGCAGGAAGCATCCAACATGGGAGAAAGATGTAGGCTGGAGGCTAGGCCAGACTCCTGTTTCACATTTTTCTACCTGTTTTATATTCTCTGACAGCTGATTAGATTATGTCCATCAGATTAAGGGTGGCCTTAATCTGATGGGGTGGTCTGCCTTCCCCAGCCCACTGACTCAAATGTTAATCTCCTTTGGCAACACCCCCAGAGACACACCCAGGATTAATGTTTTGTGTCCTTCAATCTAATCAAATTGACACTCAATATTAACAATCACAACAACTCTCAGATTAATGTTCTCATTTTAACTTTACACTTAGGTTATCTAAATATCACTATTATTTGTTGTTTTTGCTTTTACACATAGAGACACACAAAAAGACAAAGAAGAACTCAGAGAGAGAGAGAGAAACACACAAAGAGGAACAGAGAGAGGGAATTTTACATATGTGATATATATGATAATATGCGATATATGATATCACATTATTTTGGTAACATAAAGTAGGGTTAAGTTTTGGAACACATGTATACATAATGTCAACACTAAAATAAGGAGACGATGTGATGTTTTATTTTCAATTTCATCAGATGATTGGCCTCTCACATTTGTCCTAATTTAAGTCTAGAGACAGATTAGTGCAGAAAAGATAATGATCTAATTGAAAAACTAATGCCTGAGTCTTAAAATCCAGTTTCTCATTGATTTTGCCAAGTAGACAAAGTGTCATCTCTAGCATATTATCTTTCTCCGTAAAAGCTTCTCAAACCACTTAGACTCACTTGGCCAATTGAAAACATTCCTCTTCTGCTTGAAAAGACTGTGATGAACTTCAAAACCAGAAATGTAGTGCATCTAAAATGGCCTATAATTTGTAGCATGTATTTGAAGGAGAGCAGATTTTTAAAATTGATATAATAGGTAAAAATGTTATGACCATTTCCCTCTCTCAGGTTTTATTTTATAAAAATAATGTATCAAAAATCATTGATTATACATAAAACATTTCTGTTTTTTTTTTTTTTTTTTTGAGACGGAGTCTTGCTCTGTTGCCCAGGCTGGAGTGCAGTGGCCTGATCTCAACTCACTGCAAGCTCCACCTCCGGGTTTACGCCATTCTCCTGTCTCAGCCTCCCGAGTAGCTGGGACTACAGGCGCCCTTCACCGCGCCCGACTAATTTTTTTGTATTTTTATAGAGACGGGGTTTCACCGTGTTAGCCAGGATGGTCTCGATCTCCTGACCTTGTGATCTGCCCTCCTCGGCCTCCCAGAGTGCTGGGATTACAGGCGTGAGCCACCGCGCCCGGCCTACGTAAAACATTTCTATAAATTCATCTTAAAGGGCTTAGACAGCATGTCCCTCCAACCCTCCAAAATATTCAACAAATATATGAAAAAATCACTGAATAAGAAATGCATTTCTTATTACCCTATAAAATACTTTCCAAGTACATGGTTATGCAATGCGGGAACATTGCTATCAAGGATTATACAAGATATTATTTATTCTATTTTTCCCATGGCTTCTAGAATGATCACCTAAAAATATAAATTGGGTAATATCCAAGATTGCAATACTCATAAGTTTTATTTCCCTCTAGGAGAAAATTGTAAATCCTTCTCTTGGGACATACATATTGTCTGATCTTACTCCTGTCACACACACTTGCTTCTCAGTGTTTACTTTGTGTAAACTTGTAATAAAATGTACATTCACATCCAAATTTAAATTTATTTCCATGTCATCAACTAGTTTTACCATGTTTATAATACTTTAGCCCTGAAAAGGTATTCCATATTCTACCATCAGGTCAGGAGTCCAAAGATGTTCCCTTTCATCAGAGTCACATGTTTGGGACACATAAATAGTTGAAATCCCTAATCACATTCTTAGCAAGATTTACAGTCTATATAGAAATTATCTTCTATTTTCCTACAAAGTCTATAGTGAAAGCATGTAATGTCTGTAAGGAAATTTTTCTATATACATATAAGCAAATACACATGTACAAACACACATGTACATACTTTACAAAAAGTAGTGCTCGTTTTCATTTTCCCTTCCTTCAAACTTTGATGATAACCATGAGATAGATTTTACCATGTTTAAACCATTTCTACGTCACTTCTATTCATATTCTACCCTTCTGAACTTTAAAGCAGGACTCTTTGAGGCCATCTCTACTATTGCCCAGTCCTATCTTATTTCCTTCTCTTGAAATATCGTTCATGATTAGTTTTTTTTGAGACGGAGTCTCGCTCTGTCGCCCAGGCTGGAGTGCAGTGGCCTGATCTCAGCTCACTGCAAGCTCCGCCTCCTGGGTTCACGCCATTCTCCTGCTTCAGCCTCCTGAGTAGCGGGGACTACAGGTGCTCGCCACCTCACCCGGCTAGATTTTTGTATTTTTTTGGTAGAGACGGGGTTTCACCGCGTTAGCCAGGATGGTCTCGATCTCCTGACCTCGGGATCCGCCCGTCTCGGCCTCCCAAAGTGCTGGGATTACAGGCTTGAGCCACCGCGCCCGGCCTGAAAAAATTTACTTTCAAGCCAAATTTTTCTTTAAAAATGTTTGCTAGGTAATTATTTCTCTTTCCAAATAGATTCACATTAGTTTATTTACTTATTCTACTGTTAAGCTGTAAATCAGGAATATATTTCCTATTCCTTAATCCTATGTAGTTATCATTGTTGTACTTCTTTCTACTCAAAAGTCTAACTAGATGAAAGGGTATGATTAGTATATGTTCTTTCAAGGACATTAAAACATTTCCATATAGATAGATGGATAGGTAGGTAGATTTCAGATTTCTTCTGGACTAATCTATAGGTCCTAAGTAAGTGAAGTAAGCTTTCTGATTATCTAACCATTAGCAAAAACACAGCATCTTAAATACATCATCTAAGAGGACAATTCTCTTTGTTAAATAAACCATGCTTTCAACACATTTTGTACTTATTTTTATGAGATATTTAATAATTAAAATTTACCTAATAAAATTTATCTAATTTAAAATTATCTAATACCTCAGTGTATAAATTCATTAAGTACTATATTTTGTTACTTCTTTAAAATATCTGGAAAAACACTATGCTGAATTTGAAATACTTCCTATGCTTTAATATGCAGATTTCCTCGCATATTATTTTCTTAAAATTTTATATTAAATTAACATTGCCTGTGGCAAAGTTCATTCTATTAAAAAATAATAAAGTAATAACCAGAAATCCAGAGACCCTGGTAACAAAGTTACTTAAAACCTAAGGGAAAACTAAATCAAGTATCAAAGGAATTAAGCAAGTTAATGTTAGCATTTAAAATATTCTAGAAAGACATAACGAAATGTATTTTTCACCTAAAATCTCAAACTTCATTACTTCTAACGGAACTCCCATTCATATCACAGACCCAAGACTATGTGATACCAACTCAAATCAGTATTCTTTTTAAATTGAATTTTTAATACCTTTCAGATAGATCTCATTATGATTATATGAAGGGATAGAGAGAGAGGCAGAGAGAGAGAGAAAGAAAGGGACAAAGAAATTGATCTCATTATGATCATACGAAGGAAGAGAGAGAAAGAGAGAGAAATTGGCCATTGCCTTAAAATATTACTGACTTGGTCTGAAGTAAAGAGGAAATGCTTTTCGTCATGTATAAGCATCCTGTTAATTGTGTCCATTTTTGCTACCAACCTTATTCTTAGAACTGCCAAGTTTTAAATATTTCTCTTAGGTTTTCCTCAAATTATCTTTCAGTGACCTAGAAATAAAAATTTCAAATAAGCCCATCTTTGTTTTAAATTCACCAATGTTTCAGATGATTACATAATACAAATATTAATTATATAATACCAATTACATAATACAAATATGGATTAGTTTTTAAAATATATACTGTGCATAAATCATAAGCAGGGATTAAAGTAAGATAAATGCAGTTGAAGATTCAAATATGCATATGTTTTAACACCAAATAGTCTTTATCTCTTTAATGGATATTAATTAATATTCAACATTAGGAATTAGTCTTTTATTACTGCCTACCTGCTAAGGCATAATTACTAGACTGGAACTATTCATTTTTCTGATTTCTTTGTGTATTTGTTTAGTACAAAAATAAAATCTCATATTATTAAAGAGGAGATTTACAGTATGTTATCAGTTTAAAGATTCAATTTTCCCCTACATCTTAACAGCTCTGTTACTGGTATATGTCTTACAAATGATAGTATTGCCATAATTTCACTGGCTAAGCTTGGATCATTTGATTTTCTTTCTTTTTTTCATACTTAGTAGTACATAGAATAATGATGCATCCTTTGATTGATTGGCAGAATCTTAGATTTGATGAAACATGGTATTGTCTTTAATTCAAACAACATAATGTTGGAATAAGAATACAATATATATTAGAGAAAGAAAATCATATGCGGGCTAATAACATGGTCGAAATCTTTCTGACCACGTATTGTTTCTATCTCTAATACAATGTCAGAACAGACTAGGTCCAGGCTCCAGTCTCCAGGGCAGCCAGATATTGACAATAAGATACTGCCATACAGATTGTTTATAGAAGTACCCAACCCACCACCATACAGAAAAGGTTCTCTTCAATGCTAACTAAAATATCTTGTCAGATTTAGTAGTCAATTTTCTGCCTTTGATTTACTCAACTTCCCATTATAGTTTGTCAGTTAACCACAAAATTCTTGAAATATTTTTCGTATATTATACAACATGCTCCTGAGTTTCTTCCTGTGTCGTCACTCTCTCTTTTTTCTCAGTCTCTTTTGAGGGATAGAGTTAAGCTTCACAGGGTCTAAGTGCTCCCCTTAACCCTCCTCTCTGCCATTTCTGCATGCCTTACCTAGATGATTTTTCACAAACATATAGGTATAAGTAAAGAAATTAATACGGATATAGATGTAGCAATAGATATTACATCCCTAGTCTTGGACATTTTTACTCAGATTCCTTTTGGACTCAAGAGTTATTGACAGCATTACTTTAAAACTATGTAGATGTTTATTATTTTTGATTAACTGAACATTGATTCTATATTAAAATTTGTCGTTATTTTCTTTTATTTTATACATTATTTTATGTTATTGTTACACTTAGCACACTGGCTGTATTCATGAATTATAAACATCTGACCATTCATTTATCTATATATTATAAATTAGAATTATGATATTAATTAACTCAATTGCCAAAGTCACCATATAGCATCCAAAAATAAGATTTTTTTGTATTTCCCTGCTGTTTAAAACTTTAATTCAGTTAATGTTTTTGGATAGGAAAGTTCAAGATTATAATGAATACTGGTAGTCACTCATCATGCAGTTACTTAATCTCATTTATGGAAAGCCTATTTTCAAAGATTTATCATCAAAAATGATGTTTTTTGTAGGTTTTTGATAGATATCCTTTACCTCTTTAGGGAAATCTCCTTCTACTCCTTTGTATGTCAAAAAAGGAAAACTTTAGCGTGTCTTAAACTTTTTAAATTCACTATCAGTATTGATTAAATTTTTCCATTTCACTGTGTTGAATTGTCTTACTATATTGTTTTGTTTGAAAATCAATGTAAACATTGACAGAAAATTGTTTTTAACTGCTTAATCTGTTCATATTTTATTTAGAATTTTCATTTTTTTTAGTAATATTTGTCTTTAATTTTCTTTATGTGTAATATCTTCCTCTGGTTTTCATACCAGGGTTACATTTGGTTCTCAGACATATACAGAGCAGAAGCATCATCTTTTGCCTCCTCTAGAATTTAGGTAAGTGAAATGTTAAAAGAGTAAAATAATAACAACATTTTTAAAATAAGGAAATAAAGAAGCGGTAGACCAGGAAATTTGAAGACAATCAAGAAAATAACTGGTACTGCAGTAGTCTCCAGAAGAAAAATCAGTCATTTCCAAGATGGTTCAGAAGAAGGTATAAACTTAAAAGAAAACAACAACAACAAAACCTTTTATAAGCATTAGCAGGCATTGGCTTTCAGGTAATCAATGATCATCCTGCAATTGTAACAGCTAGGTTGGCTGGCTTCTAAAAAAATTGATAATATCAATTGTTGGCCAAGATATAAATCAATAGGAACTCTCATTCATCGCTAAGTGGAAATGCAACTTATACAGCCATTTTAGAAAACAGTTTGGCAGTTTCTTAAAAACACAACATACTTCTAATATATAACCCATCAATGGCATATCTCTCTATTATCCAAATGACTTTAAAACTTATGTCCACACAAAATCATGGATTCAAAGTTTCATTTATAATTGTCAAAATCTAGAAGCAACAAAAATGTCCATCAGTAGGCCGGTGGTTTTATAAATTGTGGTTCGTTATACAATAAAATATTATTTTGCCATATAAATAAATGAGTTGAACTATCAATTCATAAAAACACATAAAGCAACCTTAAACACATATTACTAAGTGAAAGAAGCCAGTCAAGAAATACTATATATCATATGATAACAATTATATGACTTTATGGAAAAGGTTGAACTGTAGAGACAATAAAATGATTAGTGAGTACTAGAGATTTAGGCAGCATGAAAAGGGTCGACTAGGTGAAGCACACAGAATTTTTTTAGAGTGATGAAATTGCTCTGTATGATATTGTAATTGCAGATACATAAAATAATGCATGTATCAATGCCAGCTGACATTTAAAGAAAAACTTTAATGCATGCAAATTGAAAAAAAAAATAATTTAAGAGGTTGAGGGAATTCAAAGATAGAATGTAGAATATGACAAATCAATCTAATTGTATTATAGATGTACAAAAGAGCCTCACTGAACTGTGTTGGATACAGTGTCAATGTTGGCAATGAGGGGAGTCTTAAAATCTAATGGCAAAACAAACAGTGCATAAGGGCTGCACTCTAGTTGAAACCTGGATGCTGTACAGGTTATTCACCTAATAGATTTTGAGAAACGTCTTGGTTTACAAGCAACTGTAATGATGTGTGCCATTCATTTTTACTTTTGCTCCTCGTAGTCACCAAAGAGTGTCCAATGAACAAACTAAAAATAGAGAATTGATTTACTAGAAATCTAGTTAGAAAATACGATTTGGAGAAAATAGTCAGCAGGAAGGTATTTTAAATGTGATGGAATAAATTCCTTAATCCCCATTAGTAAGAAGTTAACAAAAGTAAAAATCACAATCAAGAAATTGAACAATTATATATTTTAATGTGATTAGCATCAGAAGCCAAAATAATGAGAAAACAGGAAAATTAAAAAATTTTAAATTTCCTGTTTGTTACATCTGATCAGTGGGACTAAGTGTGGGGTCAAGAAAGGATCATTTTAATTTTGGCTTATTTATACCATGTGTTTGAATAACTTCATTTGAAAATTATACTCATATAGGAAAAATTAAGAAAAGTCTCTTGAGTAGTCATGCTAAAGGGGAAACCTAAAATTATATTCAAATTATTTCTTTTTTTCTTTCTTTTTTTTTTTTTTTTGAGACAAAGTTTCGCTCTTGTTGCCCAGGCTGGAGGGCAATGGTGCAACCTCTGCTCGCCTCAACCTCCACCTCCCAGGTTCAAGCAATTCTCCTGCCTCAGGCTCCTGAGTAGCTGCTGGGATTACAGGCATGCACCACCACGCCTGGCTAATTTTGTATTTTTAGAAGAGATGGGGTTTGGTTTCTCTGTGTTGAGGCTGGTCTTAAACTCCTGACCTCAGGTGATCCACCCACCTCGGCCTCCCAAAGTGCTGGGATTATAGGCGTGACTCCCGGCCTCAGATTATTTCTAAGGCAGTATAAAAGAGAATACATCTCAAATACATGGGAAGTCATGAACACATAATTACATTTAATTCATAGTATTGAAATATTTACCTGCAAACCAACAAACATTGAATATACTTACAATTTATTCAAGCCAATATATTGACAAAATATCAAAATCAATCACAAGAAACACAAGATGTTGGGAAGAATAATAATAAAAGAGAAAGACTGTAGAAGAAAACATTACAACTGTTAAATATGATAAATGTATTTAAGAACTGGTTTAATGAAAACATAAAAATAGACAAGATATGTTACAATGGTTTAAGAAGACCATTTAGAGTAATGTGTAAAATATATAATATATAGCTGTACGGAAATAAATAAAAACATATCAATGAAATCAATCTTTCAGAAAATATAAATTACTAAATTTTATTCTAGAGATGACTACAAAGAAAAAATTAAAATGTTATGTTAAAATAACAGAAATAAAAATGTTATCAAATACATATTTTATTTATTCATTTATTTATTTATTTAATTTTGAGACAGTCTCACTCTGTTGCCTAGGCTGAAGTGCAGTGGTGCGATCTTAGCTCACTGCAACCTCCGCCTCCCGGGTTCAAGCGATTTTCCTGCCTCAGCCTTCCGAGTAGGTGAGATTACAGGCATGCGCCACCATGCCTGGCTAATTTTTGAAGTTTTAGTAGTGACAGAGTTTCACCATGTTGGCCAGGCTTGTCTCAGACTCCTAACCTCAGATGATCTGCCTGCCTTGGCCTTCCAAAGTGCTGGTATTACAGGCATGAGTCACCACGCCTGGCCCCAAATACACATTTTAAAAGGATTTTTTGCTAAATTATACCTATATTTTGATTAAAAAGTTATAGATGCTATATAATTGCATGTAAAGTTAGTTAAACACTTCACAAAATGAAACTATTGAAACCCATTTAGAGTATTCTGCTCAATACTTACGTGCTATGGGACAGTATTATGAGAATATCTAACTCTACATATTGGTGCATTAATGCAAGGAGAAAAAATATAACATTTTGCATACCAAAAATAAAAATTATTATTCATCTCTCAAAGAGCAGTTTAAACATATTTTATTTGTAGTGAATCATCAATACAGTAATAAAGATTTGTTAATTAAAAGTAAGGGTTTAACTGAACTTGACTATTTTAAGTTTAGAGATTCATGGCTCTTACTTTTTTTCAGAATGATCTGTGGACTACAGAATTTTAGAGATGGTCAATATTTCCAGAAAGAATTAAAATAATGTTCCATAAGTCATAGTCTCAAAGGGAATGGTAAGCTGTGATGTTACTTTTATCTGATGGGACCCTTCTTGGCTAGATTGAGGAGGAACACAATATTATGAAATGAGAAAACACTTCAAAGTCAAATAAACCTGCCTTTGACTTCCACCTCTGTTTCTTTATAGTTGAGGGACACTAAAACAAATCATTTAGTCTGTGAGCTTCAATTTCCTCATCTGAAAATGGTGATAATTTTCCTCTGACTCATGGGTTTTAATCAAGTATGTAAAATGTGTTGTATAGTGCCTGACACATATTACCATAAAGGATAGCTATTGGCTATAATACACACATTAATCATTCATGGGTGAAGTCACTTAACACACATAATTGAAGTAAAATGCAGTTCCAGTTCAGCTGTTCTACTATACCTGTACCCATAATAGTATGCAAAAATTGGCTTGAACTCTGTCCTAATGAAGTATATACAGTATTGAAAATGATATTATTAACGATGTTTTAGAAAACATCCTAAATATTCTCACCATATTCCCAATGGTAGATATTATTATGATCTCTACTTTATAAAATAGGCACTTGAAGCATAGAAGGTTAACTTAACCACAGTAACATGAGCTAGTAAGTAGTAGTGTAAAATAAGTTTTTCATTGTCTGAGATTACACCCGGAGTTCTTCGTCCTACCTCCAAGAAAATTAATGAGCGCGGACACATAGGTGAAGTTGGAGTGAAAGTTTAATAAGCTAAAGAAGAAAGCTCCGCCGGGCGTGGTGGCTCAGCCTGTAATCCCAGGGCACTTTGGGAGGCCAAGGCATGCAGATCACAAGGTCAATAAATCGAGACCATCCTGGCCAACATGGTGAAACCCCGTCTCTACTAAAATCACAAAAATACAAAAACAAACAAACAAACAAACAAAGCCGGGCATGTTGGCAGGTGCCTGTAATCCCAGCTACTCGGGAGGCTGAGGCAGGAGAACTGCTTGAACTCGGGAGGGGGAGGTTGCAGTGAGCTGAGATAGGCCACTGCACTCCAGCCTGGGCAACAAGTGAAACTCTGTCTCCAAAAAGAAAAAAAAAAAGACGAAGAAGAAAAAGAAAGTTCACTGACAGCAGAAGAGAGAGTTCTGAATGGGAGTACCCACTATGAGGCCTGTTTTGGGTTTTTATCGACTGGAAAGGGGAAAGAATGTGCTTAGTCTGCGGGCTGTCTTAGCCAATGCCTGACTTAGCTTGGCCAGGGACCTTAGCCCAGGACCAATCAGGAGCTGAAGTAATGATTCACAGATGCTGCTTAGCTTGACCTAATACTATCAGAAGCTGAAGTGAATGTCTGGTCCGGAACTTTGGCCTGGGACCAATCAGGGGCTGAAGCGATGATTCATAGAAGCCGGAGGTAAAGTTCTAATAAAGGAAAGTACAGTGTCCACCAGAACCTACCCGGGCCCACTATGCCCATACCCATAAAAAAAGAAGGAACTTTTCCTGGGAACCTGCTGACTGTAAAAAGGACAAAGACATTTCTATGCCAGGCCTTGTTCCCTTATCTGAGTGAGCTGGAGGTTTTGTGCAATTTTTATCCAAATGGGCTAGAGGGTTTTTGTTTTTGTTTTGTTTTGTTTTTTAATCTGTGCAGCCGTGGGCCTGTCTCTAGGCACAGCAGCCTGTGCTAGTTCCGTCACTGGTGCCTGCAGCCTGAATGTTTTTCCCATGCTGCTTTTTATGTTATGTGGGGATGAGGCATTGACCCCTGGGTCAGGGGCTACTCCAGGACCCTTCCTTTGCTATGTACCTAAGGCAAGCTAATTCCTTTCAATAGAACCAAGATTGAAACACGGCACCTTGTTACATGGCCCAAGAGCCTTACTGCAATGATGTATCATTGATCAGAGAGGCACTCAAATACACAGCAAACTGTATCTGTAAGATTCCAACAGCAGCATTTAGCATAGAGATATGATTAAGAAAACAATATGCTCATGGAAAGTTGCCACAAGGATATGAAGATTTGCTGAGACAGGCATGAAGATCACTAATTCTTCCTGGATACATACATAAAAACCTTGTATCTACAAGGTAAATTAATTTTTGCTTTCTTCAGAATGAGAATGTGAAATCTAGCACATTTGGGTAGGGTAAACTAATAATCAAATCTCCTGGGGATAGTTAGACATCCTACTTTCGTCAACTCAACTGATTCATAGCTTAAACATATATAAAAAAGGCAAGAGTTCCAAATTTTGCTTATCATCATTTAGAAACTGTATCTCTTGAGAACCATCATAGGGAAAGAGCCGAATTAAAGAAAAAAAAAAAGAATTCAAAATATAGAATCAGAATTGTGAAACTTTTAATGCAATATTTTAGTTTAATATCAGTTATTTTCATAATGTGCATCAACATTAAATTTTCCTAATCTCCTCCTTTATTCCATCTTATCCATGTGTGTACCATTTCACCTCTTTCCCTACTGCTTGTGAAGAAAAACTATACTTCTCACTGTTGAGGATAAATTTAACCTGCCAGCATTCATCTCATTTGACCTACTTCCTTTGAAACTAGATTTATCTTTTATTCTTCTCTCTTCCTTGGGATCTAAAAGTTCTCTTCCATTTCTTTGTAAACCATGATCAAGTAATGTTTTATCTCCTTCTACTCAAAAATAAATCAAGATAAAAGGTTGGCATCTTTTTTTTCCTTCGGCCTTCCTCTAAATTTAGTCTGTGTGCTCTCCATTATTTTATTATGTCTATTTCTAACTCACTCTGTGTGAGTGTGTTGTGTGTGTGTGTATGTTTAATAATGATCACCTTAACGGGTTTAAATGGCTTATTATGGTTTTCATTTGCATTTCTATAATGATTAGTGGTGTTGAGCATCTTTTCATGTGCTCCTTAGCAATTTGTATACCTTTGGAGAAATGTGCATTCAAGTATTTTCCCCCTATTTAAAGTTTTTAATTGTTTCGTGTTGAATTGTAGAAGTTCTTTATGTATACCGGATACAAACCCCATATTAAACATACTTTACAAAAATTTTCCCCTATTACATAAGTTGCCTTTTCACTGTCTTGATTTGTCCTTTGACAGTAAATATTTAATTTTGATGCAGTCCTTTTTATTTCTCTTTTCTTGTCTGTGCTGCTGACGTTATATTCAAGAAATAATTGCCAAATTCTATGTCATGAAACTTCCCCACTTTGTTTCCTTCTAAGAATCTTATAGTTTTAGCTCCTATGTTTAAACCTTGATCTATTTTGGAAAAGTGTTTTTTAAATAATCAATTTGTTATTTGTTTTCCTTATTGTTTCTGGACTTTCATCTTAGTTAAGTTTTCCGTACTCCTAGGATTTAAAAGGATTCAGCTGTATTTTTACATTATTATTCTTATGATTTTTTTTTTGACTTAAATATTTGATATTTGGTATTTCTGTTGTTGTGAGGAATCAGCTCATTCTATTATTTTCCAAGTGACTATCTAGTTATCACAACACCAACTATTAAGTATTTATATTTTCAGCCAGGTGCGGTGGCTCAAACCTGTAATCCCAGCACTTCGGGAGGCCAAGACGGGCAGATCACGAGGTCAGGAGATCCAGACCATCCTGGCTAACACCGTGAAACCCCTTGTCTACTAAAAAAATCCAAAATCTATCCGGGCGAGGTGGCGGGCGCCTGTAGTCCCAAGTACTCAGGAGGCTGAGGCAGGAGAATGGTGTAAACCCGGGAAGCAGAGCTTGCAGTGAGCTGAGATCCAGTCACTGCACTCCAGCCTGGGCGACAGAGCGAGACTCTGTCTCAAAAAAAAAAAAAAAAAAAAAAGAAAGTGTTTATATTTTCTCGCTGAATTTAAATTTGAAGAATGCCTTTATTATATATAAAACATCCATATAATATTTGGTCTAGTTTTCCCTTTTGTTATGTTTGCTTATTCAGACACTAATATTATTCTGTTTTAACTAAAGAGACTACATATTATACTTTAATATTTAGGGTAGTTAAACTCCAATTTCCTCTTCTTTATAAGGGTTTTCTTACCTACACTTTCTAATTATAATAGCATCCACTTTGTAACCAAATTGTATATTTCCAAGAAATGGAAAACAATGGGTAATCACTCATAAATGTTTTTCTATTGTCTATGATGTTTATCCCTGTTCTTAATATGAGATATTTATTTTCTTCTCTCTGCATGGTTTTAGTTTGTTGTTTTTTTCCCCTAATTTCTTAAGTTGTAAAATTAGATTGATGATTTGAGATTTTTTTTAAAATATAAGTATTTATAGCTATAAATTATTTTCTTAGCACTGTGTTCCATAGATTTGGTATGTTGTATTTCTGTTTAAATTTGTCTCTAAGTATTTTCTAATTTCCTTTTTGATTTCTTCTTTGATCAATTGGTTGTTTAAGAGTATTCTTTTTAATTCCCACAAATTTGTGAATTTTTCAGTTTTACTTTTATCTTCACTCCATTATTTGGGACATATACTTTGTATAATATTTACCTTTTTAAATCATTGAGACTTAATTTTTGGCCTAATAAGTCATCTATTTTAGAAAATGACCTATATGCATGTCATTGCTGTGAAGTAATGTTGTCTATATGTCTGTTAGACCCAATTGGTTTGTTGTGTTGTTGAAGTCCTCCGTTTTCTTTCTTATCTTCTGTCCATTTTCTCTGTCGATTATTGAATGTGGAGTACTGAAGTCTCCAAATATTATTGTAGAATTATTTATTTCTTCTTTAAAGTCTGTCGGTTGTTTCTTCACAAATTTTGTTGATTTGTTATAAGGTACACAAATGTTTATTATTGTTATATCTTCTCGTTTTATTAAATGTTTTATTAATTATAATATCTTTGTCTCAAACTTTTTGATTTATGTATATTTTGTTTACATGTGTATAGCCACCCTCGTTCTATTTTGGTTAAAATTTGTGTGGAATATCGTTTCATTTTCAACCTATTTGTGTCTTAGTAGCTAAATTGAGTCTCCTGTAGAAAACATATATTTGGATCATATATTTGTATCAATTTCACTAATCTGTATCTTTTGATTGGGAAGTATAATTCATTTACAATTAAAGCAATTGCAGATAAAGACTAACATACTTCCTTCACTTTGATATTTTTTATTCCTCAGTGCTTGCATTACCACCATCCTGTGTGTTTAGTTTATTTTTTGTTATGTTTTGATTTTGAAAAGTCTGTGTAATTTTTATTTTCTTATCTACATTCTATAAATATTTTATTTGTGGTTACAATAGTAATACATGTAATAATATAAAGCTATAATCCTTAATATTAATTTATATCAATTTAAATTCAATAGCATATAGAAACTTTACTTTTTTTATCAGTTTTATCTCCACTCCTGTAAGTTGTTGATGTCAGAAAATTGCACCCTTATACATTATGTCTCCCAAAACATAAACTAATAATTATTTTAAATGCATTATCCTCTTAACTTAGAAAACAAAATTTAACTAAAAAATTAAGTTATAAGCTATTGTTAGAATAATACTGTTTTATAATTGTCCATGTATTTACTTTATTGAGACATATATATCTTTATATGGTTTCCAATTATTATATAGCACCTTGTATTTCACCTTGCACACTGCTTCCATTATTGCTCACAGAGCAGGTCTAGTGATAACAAACTCTACCACCTTTTGTTTATCTGAGAGTGTCTTAATTTCTTTCTTACTTTTGAAGGACAAGTTAGGCAGATATAAGATTCTTGATTCTTGTTTTTCTTTTAACATTTTGTATATATTGGCCCACCGTCTTGTCATCATCAAAGTTTCTGATAAGAAATCTGCTGATCATCTTATTAAAGATCGCTTGTATGTGACAAATTGGTTCCTCCTTGATGCTTTTGAGCCTCTCTGTTTTTGGCTTTAAACGATTTGATTATAATATGTCTTGGTGTGAATCTTTTTTTAGTTCTTTCTGCTTGGAGTTCTTCGATGTTCTTGCATGTCCATATTCATGTCTTTCATCAAATTAAGAAAGTTTTCACCTATTGTTTCTTTAAATATTACTGCTGTTCCTGTATCTCTCCTTTCGTCTTCTGAGACTGTCGTTAATACATATGTTGGTCATGTGATGGTAGCCCACAGCTCCCTTAATCTCTGATCATTTTTACATAATACTTTTTCTCTCTTTTAGTTCAATTTGATTTGCCTATTGTCCTATCTTCAAGCTTACTGATGTTTTCTTCTGTCTACTCAAATTTATCTTTGAATCCCTCTAGAAATTTCTTATTTCAGATATTTTATCTTTTAATATTGATTTTTATAAGGTTTTCTACCTCATTATTAATATTTCCATTTTGTTTATACATCATTTTCTTGACTTTCTCCACATTTTCCATTTGTACTTTGAGGAGTTGTTTTAAAGGCTTTGTCTAGTAGGCTTTTTATCTAGTCCATCATTTAGAAATTATCTCTTTTTATTATTTTTCCTTTAAATGTTCCAAACTTTCTTTTTTTTTTTTTTTTTTTTTTTGTATGCCTTGTGAGTATTTTTCAAAAACTGGACATTTGAAGCTGTAGTAACTGTGGAAATCAGATTCTTATCCATCACCAAAGTTTTCTGTTTTTATGTTATTATTTTAGGATGGGAGATGGTTTCAGGTTATCTGTCTGCCAAGGATTCTCCTGAGATGTAAAATTAATTGTATTTTCAAATATTCTGTAAACTTTTGCTTTTACCTGGATATGTGTGGTTATTTTCTAATTTTTCCCATATATGTAGTTGTTATTGAATTTTCTAATATTTAATGTCTGACTCCCAAAAATGAGAAAAAGAGAAAAAATTTAGAAAGCAAAAATGGAGGTCCTGTCCCTTTAAAACCTCTGGGAAGTCCCTTCAGCTGAAATTGGAGCAGCTTGCAACAAAAGGAGCAGTACAACCTCATTGGCTCCCAACTTATTTGTCTTCACCTCAGTATTCAAAAGCAGCAACCAAAAATCAGAGCATAAATCCCCAATACTTGGTGGAAAGGATTTATTATACCTGTATTGCCCTACAACAAAATTTGTGCATGATTTCCAGAAACATGTGTACAGGGTGAGTGCTAAGAACTGAAATTAACCTCACTTTATAGTCCAAGTCTTCTTTAGGAAATTATAAGCCTGAAATAAACTCAGAAATTCTAAAATGGTTATATCAGACAGATTCTACTTGTGTAATAGTATAAGCATAGAAACAGATTTGTGGTGCCTTCTACTCTGCCATATTCTGAGAATCTCTAACTCAGAGTTTTTAGGAAATTCTATTAAGTGCATAGCTCTGTATTTCAGTGATTTTCTTGTTATTTAATTTGCTGTTATAAAAGTGATCCTCCTTCTGCTTCAGGTTCATTCTAGCTTTTGTTAATACATGTAACTTAATTTATTTTTATTTTTGTATGTTGCATTTATTACCTCTTTTCAATGGTATACTTGGTTGTATTATTTGCTAATTTCTGTGGACAATTTCAGATATTCAGTATTTCATTCAGTGGTTCACAAAATTCCTGAACTTTTAACCATACACTCTTACAAACTAGTACAAACCAGCTCCAGCATTGTTCTGCCTTTTACTTCAGTAAATTGTATTTGCAATAGTTTTTTTTATTAACTAATTCTATTGAATTTCCAAATGCATAATTATACTCTTGGTAGTTTTACACTTTCTATTTTTACAATTTTAATCTTTTTTATTGTTTAATTGTTGTAGTTAATATTCTATAATTTCTATAAATTGTTAGATGTTACTGGAGATGTTAAACAATCATACCTTGTTGCCAGTTTTGTAGTGAAGCTTCTTGTGTTTCCCACTGAATAAGCTTCTGGTCCTTGAACTCATGTAGATGTGTTTGTTTATGTGTGTGCTTGTGTGTATAATTATGCTAATGGTAACCTAGTAAATTCTATTTTACTGAGTGTTTTTAATCTAAATTAATCTTTATATTGCTTTTTGTATGGTGCTTATGTGCATCCATACAGGATCTCTGAAATAATAATCATATGATTTTTTCGAAGTTCTATTAATGTGATTGTATTAATAAATGTCTTAATAATGAGCCACTATTTTATTTTTGGCATAAACTCTCTTTGGCCATGTTTTGCTTAGTACTTACTCTATTTGACTGTGATTCTGTGTTTTATGACATACTATACTATTTAAGTCATTACATCAGTATTCCCTAATGTGATTGGTCTATATCTTATTTTTAGTTAATTTTTGAAGGGCTTTAAAAAATTATCAAATTTGGAAGAGTTATCAGTATATATCTTCAAATTGTCCAGCAAGATGGCCAATCTAATTTAAATTCATTCCTCTCTTAAAAGAAAACTGATGGTTGAGATCTACACTTAAATGGTAACAATCCTTTATTTAGGAATAGTATATCACAGATGATGTGAACTATGCAATTATATTCTACATTTATCTTTTGAAATCAGTTACAGAGGCTGTTATTTCCATTTTAAATATGGGAAAATAAATGAATGACTTGAGATGTTCATTTGGTTAACTAACAGAAATAAATTCAAATTTCATTCTCTTGACATAAGAGAAAAGTTATCTACAATGTTTTGCTGCATTCCCTTTCAGAGAAAATAATGGAGGACACTAAGCCATTCACTTTCATGCTTATTGTTCTTTCTTTAGTGAATGGTTTGAAAGTAAAATCTGGAATTACAGAATGGAATTGTTTTATCTGTCTTGATGGCTAACTAGACAGCAAAGTTACAAAGTGCCCTGTATATCTGGATATAATATAGCCAACAATTCTTAATGAATGAACAGATGATTTTTATCATTCGAGATTTACTTTGTAATTTTTTTGGACCATGCTAATTTATAATTTAGCTCTGCTATTTGAATTGAGGGAGGAAAAAAGAGTAGAAAGAAAAATAATATCTAGGGTAATTTGAAAACAAACATTATTTCCCATTTGATTAAAAGTAAGTTTTTTAAGGAAAAAATTGACAATTACATTAATTATAATTAATCAATTTTTATTATCATGATGCAATAAAAGCAGGTAATATTACCAGCCCATATATTAGCACAAGTTAAGAAAAATGACAATAAGCTTTAAATAATATCTTCAATTAAAACTATTTAAAATGGCAGTAATACACCCCCTCAAATTTTCTTTTGAAAATAAAGGTGTTAAATTGCCTTAACAACATTTAATATAATTCAAAAACTACTGTGAACATACTAAATAACTGCAAAAAGACCATTATTATTTTAACAGATTTTTTAAAAGAAAGAATTGGAAAGAAAAAAAATGCAATAGCTGTAGACAAATAAAAGATCCTTCTTCTCTCTTCCCATGCATTTATTACCAAGGGCAAAATGGGAATCCAGAATGATGAGTACTTTCATTTTAAATTTTGGTTGGGAAGAAAACTTTACTCTTCCCAATCTCATTAACAGGCAGAATATATTCCAAGTATCAAGACAGTGAAGTCTTGTGATCATAGAAAAAGGGAAAGGTTAATTCTTTGTGTCTCCAATCCCACCTCTTTTTGGATTATTTAGTAACCTCATGCTCTGTTTTCCGTCTCAATTTTGTCCTGATTCACTGCTTCTATTTACTTTCCCAGACGTATTTTCTTTCTCACAAGTGGAAGCTGATTAGTTTTTGTTACAATTATATGACTTGATCTCTGTGGAGACTTTGGGGGAAGTAGAAAGGTGCATAATAAAATGATAGGTTGCTTCTACTGGGATTACAAAATTAAATGTAATGCAAAACTTATGCAAAAATAATGCAATCACTTGAATGATTTGAAGGAAAGTTGAGAAATAGCAGCACTGTGGATGGCTATGAAGTTAATCTAAATTAAAATATATACAAAAATTAATTTTCTCTTCTTAGATATCAGAATACTTCTTGCTATTTCCCCTGCTTGTTTTGTCTTAGAATTCTAAATAATGCCCTCACTTTCAAATGCATACATTGCCAACCAAAACAATCTCCCAGAGAAAATCTGTTAAGCAAATAACTTTTCCCAAATTGTCATAGTTCCCCATTAAGGCGAATGAGTCAGGAAATTTCAGAGGATTGACCACTTTTTATGGGTACTAAAATGAATGTTTGATAAGAATTTTAGAGCACATTCAATCTTACTCCCATAGGCATAAACTAATTTGATTAAGTTAAGCCTAAAAGAAATCTAGTTGAAATGAAATGTTAATAGACAAGCTATGAAAATTTGCATTAAAATATTTATAATTAGTTTTAATACAGCAACATTTTAAATACAGAAGACAAAAACTCCATTCAAATCTTGCCCTTTTTGGATGCCTTTCTTAGCAAAGTTAATCTGGACGACAATTTATTTCATTTTAATCCTTAAAATAATTACTGTTACTGTACCCAACTTGAAAAGATATACCTTTTCTATTGTTTATCCCATGTTGTTTTAAATATTAATTTTTTTTCTCATGTCCCTAGTTAAATTGTAATTTCTTAGAAGGATGAGGGTTATCCTTACTTTTGGAAACTTCGTGTCGATCAAAATTTCTTGTTGTGCATATCAGGCATTTAATAAATATTTTATATAAAATCAGTTGAACTGATAAGCTCTCCAAATTAAAGTTAACTTCAATGTACCTAAAAATAATCTGTACAATTTATCAAAATTTTCATTGGTCAGGGACCACCTTAAACTGAAATTCTATTTCAGTAGGTCTGGGTTCAAATTTACAATTCTACAGTTTTGATATGTGTGTGTGGTCAAGGCAACACATATGAAGAAACACTGTATAAAAGGACTAATTTAATCCTCACAACAAACATAGGAGATAGATACTATCATCTCATTCATGATACTTATGTTAAATTACCAATAATAAGGCAGATATTTGAACTTGGTACCAATTGTAAAAATGGATAATGCATCCTTGAGAAGTTCAAATCCTAGTGCATTTGTTCTGTCCTAGACAAAATAAGGAAAAGTATAATTTTCTTGCTGAAATTTTTCCTACCTTGCCTCTCTTCTCTGCTATGGTAGCTTTATTCCTCTTTGTGGTTCTTATTTGTATCTCTATATCATTTGTGTGATTTTTCCATAGAGAATATAGTTAGTTCTGTACTATAATTTGATAAGGAAATTAGACTGCTTATTTTCCTTAGTTTATAATCTATGTTTCTAGCTTTTCTAGTAGTTATTTAATGTGAGCATTCAAGTAATAGTTGTTAAAGTTGGAAAAAAAAATTTTAAAAAAATATGCTGTGGTAGTTTTTAGCTTAGTTCCCTTCTATCCATGCTCAATAATCTCACTGGTAGTGACAGAGCAGGAGCACCACCATCTTGGACAAACACCACCATTTTAAGTTTCCCTTGATTAAAAACTGGCTAAATTCAGTCTGAAAAAAATCAGCCTAATGACTAATGTCAGTATGACCAAAAACCACAAGTGACATTTCAGACCAGAAACCTGCTAACCAGGAGATAAGCTCCCCTCTGACCAGAAACATGTCAACCCCCAGATAACCTCCCTTTTGAGCAAAGACATTCCAACCCCACAATAAAACTCCTCCACACAGAAACATTCTGAGCCTGCAATAAGCACTCCCTTTCAAACCCTTAAATACCCTTAGTCTGTAAGAGAGAATGCTCCTAATCAAAATCGGCTGAAAGCCCCTCTCTGGTTTATTCTCTAAAATAAATCTGTCTTTGACTGCTTAGCCATTTTTCATGTTTCTTTCTTCTTTAGCTCTTGCAAGTAGTAGCTATTTTGTTGGAAATAATTTTCACTGCAACTCTCATAGGGGAGTCTGAAGTGTCTTGTCAAAAGACACGTTAAATAAAATATTCCCATAACTATTACAGATCAATCTCTTGATAGAAAATAGAAGACAGAAAGCAAAATAGGATTATATATTTTTGTATTTACTTCTGTGGATCCCAGCTGTTGTTTTAAATTGCCCCTCTTTTGTTGCCTGGCTTTTCATTTGCATCTCTGCCCAGCTTCAATAGGGGCATGCTCATCCAAGGTCGAAAGACAAAAACTAATGTGTCAGTGGTTGACCAACTATTCATTATCATTAAGAATGACAGTCATAGTAAACACTTCAAAAGCTTGATTCACACAGAGAACAGAGCAATAAGAATGACTAATTGTGAAAACTATGGATGCAATTTTTACTGTGTTTCAGAGATAATTTTTTTTAAGTATAAGGTGATAGTCCTCCGTATTCTAATTCTCTAATATCCTTTTTTAAAACCTAGAAACAAATGATCTCTCCCTGCAATTCTTTTAATACCTAATAGCTTGTATTTCATTATTCTACCCTAAAACAAAGTCGAACTATTTTAAGTCAGTAAACTTTCTAAATGGAGATACAGATATAAAACAGTTTTTCTGTAATAATCAAAATCTGAAAATTCCACAATCAAAACACTGAGAGCAGATTGGCTGTATCAAGCTTTGTTCATGTCATTCACTATGTACAAGAGCTCTGTTGAAAATATTTACCAACATTATCATTCCTATAAATATAAATATAAAAAAGCAGGTAAATGCTTATTCAGAGAAATGGAATTACATAAAATTATACTAAGTCTGCCATCTTTAATGGAGCATAGAGCACACTTTCCATACAGACACAAATCTCATGAAATCGTATATTGTATTATCTGCTATACTTATCCAATTGCCACAGAATCAAAGGTGGTTAAATGATGCTTAGTCTCATGGTGCATTTTAATGTCTTGCAAGCCATGGCTTCAGAAATTTATTGTCTATGACAAATTATTGACAGACCATAGAATTACAAATTGACCTCACATGCCTATCATATCTACTCTGTTCTCTTTATTTCTTATAATCTTCAAAGAGCATATAGAATCTATAGTTAATTTGTGTTCAAATAGTATTTATCAAATCAAAGTTAATCAGATGTGCTTTCCTTTTGTTTCCCCCTTGAAATACTAAACTACAAACAAACATATTCTGAATTAACAATCTATTTGAATGCAGAGATAATTAAACAAGTCACTTCTCAGTACCACAGAATGAAGTTCAGATAGGGCCACATAAAACATGAAAACTTTCTGAAGCATTTGGAATAGGAGAACATAAGAATTCATGGACAAGGAACTGAATGGAGGGACAAAGAGCAACCCCCACAAAGCTACAACCAGAGAAACAGATCAAGGTCTCTTAGTCATTGAAATATGAAAACTTCTTTGCCAACACCACAAATTGATGGACTTTCTAATTATAGAAATAACAACAAATGAACCCTGACTTCTGGCTTCTAGTGGAATGGCAGAAAAAAAATCAGGATAAAATATATATTTTTTTAAATCAACACTTTCAAAATAATGCATTGAGGAATAATCACAAGCAAAGCATGCAGAATCCAGAAGAGAATTAATAGCTGAAAGATGAGAACTCTGCTGGATAAATTGAGACATTTGCAGAGGGCACTCTGAAACCTAAAGGACCAAAGTAATCAGAAAAATGTAGTTTACTATCTTGTTGGAAGGCAGAGTATTAAGGTAGAAAAGTTGCAAAATTAGGGAAAGAAATCTAGAAGGGAGCGATATGCAGAAAGGGAGAGCTCCATCCTATTCGTAAAGTCTCCGCCAACATCTATGAGTCACTGCTAACCTATGAAGTTGTGGGGACATCACTAAGTGCCTGGCATAAAAGGCAGAGCTGGAAGCTGAAAGAACTGAGAAAGATTACAGTGCTACCTCTAGAGATTTCTCTTTTGATACATAGGTGATTTGCAAGTAGATTTCTTAATTTGCAAACATGCAGTGATTTTCTGGTTATCTTCTAGATTATTAATTATTATATCAACTGCTCTGTGATTAAAGAACAGACTGTTAAGTGTTGATGATCTCACTTCTTTGAAACAGAGATTCATTTATTTGA
The DNA here is from genome assembly GCF_002776525.5 of Piliocolobus tephrosceles. NCBI lineage: Eukaryota > Metazoa > Chordata > Mammalia > Primates > Cercopithecidae > Piliocolobus > Piliocolobus tephrosceles. The sequence continues at coordinate 23,108,205 of NC_045439.1, forward strand.
AAGTTATAACAATTGTTCCACAGTTTAACAAATGGTTAATTTTGGGTAGACATTTCATAATTATTTAAAAAGTATATATTTTATTGTTTTGGCATACATATAAGTTAGGTAATGTTTATTTTGTTCTTTACATCTATACAATTATTGTCTGTTTTTTTTGTTGTTGTTGTTTAGTGAAAGAATAATTCCAATGTGATTATGGATTTGTATAGCTCTTATATTCTTGCTGATGCTTATTTTATATATTTAAGCTATATTAATAGGTATATGCATTTGAAATAATTTTGTCTTCCTGGTTAACATTTAATCATTTTGAGTTCTCCATTACTGCATTAAAAGGTACATTTTTAATATGAAGCTAATACTACTTTAACCTTTTATTAGGTTTACATGTTATATATATTTAACTTCTTTACTTTGTCTTTTTCTATCCTTCCATTTTATATATGCTTTTGGAAAAGAACCATGATTCCTTTTTTTCACTAGGCCAACTATATTATCCTTAATGTCATTATTTAATTTTTATATTAATTAAATTACTATTATATAAATGTGAGTCTTCCCTCTTACTATTTGCTGTCATAGTCCTCCTGTTTCTTTTCTTTCTTTGTGCCTTTTAGTGGATTATTTTTTACTTTAAAACATTATCTTCTCCTCTCATAATTTGACAGTATTACTTTACTGTATGTTAGGGCTTCCTCTTAAGATTGCTAGCCAAATTCTTGACTTAACAAGTGTAATATAATTTCAAACATTCTCTTCTTTCTAGACAGCACACAAGTGTAGAACATTTAAAATCCATGTGCCTCCTTTTGATATTTGCTGTAGAGACAAAAGTGACTCATCCTGGATGCTCATCTGTCATTTTGACTTGTGATTAGCCCCAATCCTATGAATACCTCCTGATTTCTGTTTTATTTAATGTCCTTAATGTAAGAAAAAAGTAACCTTGATTCTATTGCACATTTTGTAGGCTGTGGCACACACAGCATTCTCGCCTGTCTGGAAGGTTGCCTTTAATTGTCTTGCTTTCCTTTTATTTAGGGCCCATATACCATTTCCCTGTGGTATGTAAGCCTTGAGTCAGGAGAGTAATGGGTAACAGTGTGGCGACCTACCCATATTGTAGCAACTCAAGACCACACCAACAAACTGGATTTGTCTGCCTTCTTCTTTGGTTTCTCAACTTCTTCCGCATTTGGGGGTTCCTTTGCATGTTCGACCTTTTCACAGAACATGTGCTGTTGGAATTTTTGTTACATATCTGTTAATACTACCAGGATTTGCCAGGATACCTGGTCCAATATAGCAAGCCCTGCTTGTTTAGATATTTTCCCTGAAATTGTTCATTGCCTTGGTAGTTTGTCATTGCTTTACTCTGTATCAGGAGCTCTTACCCATAGACATTCCACAGATGGGCTTTAAAAATTGTATGGACTGGGTATAATACGAAGGTTCAACAATCATCATCTTCAGAGCTTAGACTCTTTGTGGGAAACTGGGTTTACCACAAGTATATAAGGAATCCCACCTAATTTTTGTTTTATTTTTATTGCTAAAAATATTTTCATGCAGTGTAACAGGCGTGGTGATTTCTGAGCTGCAAGTTTCTTGAAAATGGAAGCATGAGGTTTACAGAGCTGAAGAAACAAATCCCCTCTTTGAGTCATGACACTGGGCCATACAGGTCAGCTTCGCCTGGTAAAGAAGGATCAGTTCCTATCCTTTGTAGGGACACGAATGAAGCTGGAAACCATCAATCTCAGCAAAGTAACACAACAACAGAAAACCAAACACCTCATGTGGTCACTCATAAGTGGGAGCTGAACAAAGAGAACACATGGATACAAGGAGGGGAACTTCACACACTGGGGCCTGTCAGGGGGTGGGGGGGCTAGGGGAAGTATGATAGCATTAGGAGAAATACCTAATGTAGGTGACAGGTTGATGGGTGCAGCAAACCGCCATGACACATGTATACCTATGCAACAAACCTGCACATTCTGCACATGTACCCTAGAACTTAATTAAATAAAAAAATAAAATTTACAAAGACTGCTTTATCCTTACTAAAACAGTTAGCCATACCTAAGACCACCACTGGGGGTTGAACAAGGTAGACATTATAATTTCAAATTTATGTCATTCATGCTAAATGACATTTGCCTTTTGATTCCTGTATATCAGAATGTGTTAGAAAGTATTAATGTATGAATGAGACAAAAAGGTAGCTGCTCGTGAAATAAAATGCCTAGAAGTATACATCTTTTCTGGTCGTGAAAGCCACAAGCAGAACTATGCTCTGCATAGCACCAAAGGAGAAAGAATATCCCTTCCTACATAACAAGATTTTTAAGTAGTTGAAGCATTTAATATGATAAATTTTACAACTAAATTTTTTTTTCAGTAGGCACACATACCACTCTTTTAATATAAAGCATATTGTAGGGAAAATAATTATCTAGAAAACCCTTACAAGTATATTGGGGAAAATAAATGCAAGGAAGAAGCTAGTTTTATATGCCAGTCTCCATTCCTCTAAGGGTAACCTACAGATCACAGAATTTAAGATGCTACTTGTTAACTTTCTCCCAGAGAGAACAAAAAAAGTATAATATTATATAGTCAGAATATTGTTCCTTATCCTGTATTCTATCCTCTTGAAATGAAACCTGTTTCTCTCTCCCACTAATATAGAAAATAAATGACACTATCTTCTCATAGAAGAAGATACTCTACTGTTATGCATACATGGTGTACCAGTTTTCTTTCAGGCATCACAGTCATAGTCTGTACAACTGTTATTGAAACAACAGAGCTTCTGTCTAGGTCCTGCTGCTTGCCACACAGAAAGCCGATCACTGAGATGCATATTGCCGAGGAAGAAGGCTTTAATAAGGTGCCGCAGCCATGGAGATGGGAGCTCAGGGTCAAATCCATCTCCCCGACCCACTAAAACTAGGGGTTTATATAGCGGGGTAAAATGTAGCAACATGTAAGAAAACAGGAGCTAGGGAGGGACAAGGAAGCAATCACAATGCATGAGGGGTCCGCCATCTCATTGTCTGAATGGGGTAATCTGGTGAGTTTCAGTTCTTTGATACTTTTTTTGAGAGGCCTGTGGGATCCTTTCCAGAGGGAGAAACTCAGATAAAACAAATATAAGACTGGAAGGATCAATTTCTATGTTTATTCAAAAAACTATCTATGGGACTTTGGGGTTCGTTTCAAAACCCTGCTCATATTCAGAAATCCCTTAGAATATTTTCACACTGTCAAAAAAGCAGCTGCCCAGATTGTATCCCCTATTCTTCAAGGAGTGGATTTTAAGATCTGAAGGATTTATTTTAAAGCCACAGAACTTCACCTAAATTTTCTTTCCGTAGAAAAGTTCAAGTGCCAATGGCTGCTAAAGTGAAGGGTAATTTAGTGACTGTAGAATAGGGCTGAGTGATAAAGTTTGAGTCATAGAACTTTAGTTTACTTATAGCAGGATCAATAGCAAATAAAATTGAAATAAAGTCCTTCATGATCTCCTAATCTCTGTACAAAAAAAAATGTATTATAATTGAGATGGTGAACATACGATACATCAAAATACAAAACATAGGAATAGATATAATAGAATGAAGCAGAGAAAGATATAAATGAGGAAGAACAATGACAGGAAAAACAGTATTTACTCCAGCTTTCCTTTCTGCAAAGCACTGTACTAACTCCTTTTTATGCATAATCACATTCAAAATTTATAGCTTCATTCATATACACTTGGAGTTACTGTAAATGATTGTGAGAGCTAATATTATCACCATTTTCCAGATGAGAAGTCTGTGGTTTAGACAGGATATGTGACTTGTTTAGTGTTGTACTTAGAAGAGGATTCAAAACCAGATCCTCCTGCAGAGTGCACAGGACTAACCACTATTTTATACTCTCCCTCCTTTTAAAAATGTTAAGCCAAAAGGCTCACCTAATTCAGGTTCCAAAGAAAATCTACACTTATTTTATAAAATTCATTTTGTACTAGTTATAATAAGAATATTAATTCTAATCCCTTCAGGTCAGAAATCAGGGTGAGCAAATTATAAGAGGAACCAAGAATACATTCATTTAAAAAACAAACTACTTATTTCTCCCATGCAGAAGCCTTGTAGGTAAGCTCTCCTCTTGTACCTGTGGTCTGCAGAGCAAACTGGGGAAAATTAGGATTAACTGGGAACACATTTAAAATAATCAGTGTCTTCCAGATATATTGCAGTCACTTTACAGAGTGACTTAAGTAAAAAACAAACAAACGAACAAACAAACAAACAAAAAAACCAGAACGAGAACTGAAGCAGCCTGCTTTCTTTATTTGGAAAGAAGACTAGAGCTAGCATTATCCCCATAGACAATCATGATCCACAAAACACAACTAGAAAGAAGAAATTTCTGCTTTTTATATTTTTGTTTCTTAAGCCAGGCTTATATGTATTATTACTTTATGGCTTCTCACTCCTCTGTCATAACTTCAAGATTTGGGAATCAGTCAACACAATAATTGTAGGTAAAGAATAGGAGATTAGAACGCACATTTTCTCCTTTAGAATAAATAAATCTTTATCTGTCACATAAGAAATAAAACTTCCTTAGCCAGCAAAGAGTGAGCAATGCTTCAAATCTCCCAAAACCTGCCTTTTTTTTTTTTTTTTTTTCTCTTTAGGAACAATATTCTTTCCATTCATACTCCATCCTACTTCTGCCAGACTCTGCCTTTCCCAAGAGCCTCCTTTGTCTGAATTTTTCTCTCTCAGGATACCTTTTATCAGCTCCAGCTGTGGAAGGTACAATTTTTTCTTTATTTCATAAAGAGTTTTCAGAATAGAGAAGCTTCAATTACAACCCTTTAGAGGGTCACCTGGATTACTTAGAATTGTTGCCTGGATCCTCTAATTTCTATCCAACCCTGCCTTTGGGGCTAGTGAACTCAAGTGGAAAAAGCAGGTGCTTTTAAACGAATCTATCTTTATAAAAATTCCTCCTATGCCATTAAAAGCTGGTGGTTGTGGGTGAGTTAAACCCCCTATCCCCATTTTGAAAAACGAAGGCAATGATTCCCGTGAAGTAGGACTGCTGGGAGATAACGTAGTGGAAGCAGCTGGGATGATCTTGGCACATATTGGGAAAAATTGGGAGAACCCCTGGAAAGAAGGAAAGTTGAAAGCTTTGACAGAGGTTTGGGAGCTGTGGAAAAGGTGGAAGAGAAGAGAGATTAGGAGTGACGAAGATTTATTGTTTTTCACAAGAAGAAAATGCAATAACCAGTTGTGAGGGTGAGATCAAGTTAGGGATTAGAATATGTTGATTTCTGAAGAAAATGTTTTTAGAGCTCTCTCCTCCCAAATAAATATTCTTTGTATCTAATTCCTCAACTTGTAAATTGGCCTTCCTGCCTTCATCAGTCTGGGCTGCTATAACAAATTACTATAGACTGGGGGACTTATAATAACTGAAATTTATCTCTCGCAGTTCTGGATATCAGACGTCTGAGAAGAAGGTGCCAGCAGGTTCCAGTGAGGTCTGTCTTCTGGGTGGCAGGTTGCTGCCTTCTCTTTGTATCCTGACATGATGTGAAGATGGTAAGAGGACTCTCTGGGGTCCCTTTTATAAGGTCATTAATCCCATTCATGAGGGCTTCACTCTCATGACCTAGTTATTTCCTGAAAGCCTCCTAATACATTAGGGGTTAAATTTCAGCGTCCGAATTTTAAAACACAAGCATTAAGTGCATAACATTTTCCTAATGCTTTTGTTACCTGCCTCAGTATCTCAGGAAACTTCTGGGGCAAAGGACAAGCATGAGGACAGGCCAAGCAGCACCTCTACTTCCATTCCCAGGATGCTCTGCTTTTTCCGCAGGAACCTCAAGCAAAGTCAGGCTCCATTTTTATAATATTCATAAATTTGTCGCCAGTGAGGGGATATTTAGTGTGTGTTTTATGCAGCCTATTTAGAAATGAAAAGTAAAGTTAGGGGTCCTGGGTGTCCCAGTATCATCTAACCATCTGGTGACATAGATTCTAGTCAGTGTCAATGCCAGGTTGGTCTCCTTGGATAGGTGGCCTCGGATTTCTTGCTAAACACCCTTTGTGAAAGGAGGGATTCATCATTATATTGTCTTCCGTTTGTATTTATTTTGAGAGCAGTATGCGCCCAAGACATATCACATATCACAAATTAATAACAATGGAAGTCATATCAATTAATGACTAGGACAATGGTGTTAGTAAAAATAACAATAATAATGAGAATTTTAACAACATAACAAATTATCACTAAGAAACTACTAGCTAACATCTCTGTGACAATTACTTTAAATGCATTGTCTCATGTAATTCTCATAAAATGTTTGTAAGTTTCAATATTCTTATTTTGCTAATAAGATGACTAAGGCTTGTATCAGTTAAGTGATAGTCTCAGGCTCACACAACTACTTGAGCTACTTAATGTTACTGCTGAGATTCCAGAAAAGGAGTAATTTTTCCAATATGATTCCAGAAAATTGGGCAGAGACACGATTTCTAGAACTAACACCCTAAAAACTGCAGCACGACAAAAGGGTGGAGACTATTCTGACCCTTTTCTCAATGCATTTAGGCATTTTCTTTGATTTTGTGTGTGTGTGTGTGGTGTGTGTGTGTGTTTATCTGCTATATTTTGGACACTATGTGGTCTCATTTAAATGACTTACAGCAATTCTGTAACATACACATTGTCAGTTCCAAATTTGCTGATGTGCCATAGGAAGCTCACAGAAATTAAATAATTTCTCTAAGATAACTCCCATAATAAACATAAGAAATGGAATTCAAATTAAATCCAGATTCCCTGTGCTTTTTCCATGGTTCATGCCTTCTAAGGTTGATGGCAAATTTACTCTGTAAAAGTTAAGCTCTAATTAACTATGTTTTATGTTACCTGGGAATTTGTATATATCAATTTTTTTTCTTTGAGTATTTTATTCAATAATTAGTAATAGCCGACCAAAGTTGTGAATGGGAAGGAATTTGCATTTATTAGATGAACATGGCATTATGCTGACAAAGTTATTATTGTCACTTTGGTAGAAAATTGAGACACTTCTGCAGTTCAAACTTTGAACACAGGTTAGTAATATGCTGATAAATACTTAACAGTTAGATCTCCGGAAGAGCAGGACCCTTCATTTGCAGCATGTGCCAGGTTTCCTGGTGTAGATAGCCTCATCGCGACCAATTCCAAGCTACCAACATAATGTCAGTTAACGTGGAGTCAAGAAGAAATGTATGCAATGCACTCTGGAGCTGTGACAAGCCATCTCAGCATACCACTGACGGTCAGGCCAAGAAAGCCACACTTTAATGAATACAAAGCAAATAGGTAATGGAGTCATGAAGTATTGCTACCTGATTTTACTCAATAGCAAGCTAATATTATTTCAAAAGGAAAAAGCCAAATTTTATCCTGTAAGTCTCTTGGCATTGAACAGCATTGGTATTACGTTGCCTTCAGTGTACTTCCGATTTTGCATCATTCAACCTCAGTTTATTCTCTCCATGGCCACATTTCTAAGACACTTTACAATTTCCTTCTCTATAAAATTCAAGAATTGGTACCAGTGCTAAATTGAACTTCTTACAGAAAGCTGATTCACATTCATCAAAAATGACGGGCTATATTGAGCAGGCAAACTTATTCCTTTCTTTCATTGCTCCAATAAATCATTCATTTATGGAAAAGGACTTTAAGGACACCCTAATAATTTCACTTCCACAACTCCACTAATATCAAATCCTCAACATTGAAGGGCTAGGGGCAACTTTGTGATAAATAACATCTGCAAAGCAAGAAATGGTTTCCAAATCACCCATGAGAACACTTGATCAGGGCAAGTATCACTGGACTTCAGACAGATTGCTGTGGCTCCACTGAGAAGCCTAGTAATTCTGGATTGTCAATCAACCCTAGGAATACAGTTTAATCGGGTTGGAAATGAGTTTCAGTGATATCATTTTGAGATTATGTCTCACATGTCTTTATTAGGTTCAGGTTTGTGTAAGACCCCGTAGATGATGTGAGAGAAATAAAATCACAGTTACATTAGTTTGACAAAATTTACACAAAAACATAACAGAACATACCTATCAGAGGGTGACCACAGGTTATGCCAGGAGAAGCATTTCTTAGGACTGAGAGGAGTACACAGAAATGACAAGATTTTGTGAACTCCTATAATCTGAGGAGAACTTTGTGTAGATGACAGATCCAAGTCTGGATTTGAAATTGTACCAAGGCATAGAGAAGGGGAAGCATCCCAAAGCAAGGTGCTGAGGGGAGACAAATCTGATAATTACATCAAGGGAATACGTTGGAACCAGTCTAAGAATCGACTCGACCATCACTGATGAAAGAACTTTTGGGGAAAAAGGGTATGGGATAGAGGTCTCAAACTGAGATGTCTACATGTTGTAGTTTATGCAAAACAACAAAGTAGGCCCAGCATAAAGGGGAAAAAAGATCTGAAATGTGCAGTAGTGCCATGTATTTAGTCCCAAATTTCATTGAACATTTACTTCTTTTTTTAACTGAAAAGTTATCATTCACTTTATCATTTATTCCTCTATGGTTTATCTTTTCCTGAATAATAATATTTTCACAGATGTGATATGTGGTGAAAACTTTATAGAGAATGTAATCAGGAAAAGCTACCTACTCATATAGTTAACTATCAATCCATGCCAAAGTACACGCTATAGAGGATATCATCAGGAATTTTATAATAGTTGGTTTTATAACATCATCTTAACTTACTCAATTACACAAAAAATTCTCGCAAAGAAATATACCTTCTCCCCATTTCCAGACAATTATGGTCCTCGTGTTCTATTTTTGAATCTTTCAAAGTTGATAGATACCTAGATAAAGAGTAATATGAGACATATGTAAATAGGAGAACTATAGAAGATTTATTTGTGAACTTTATTGAGCTTGCTGACTGTAAAATTGCCAACTTTTATTGAGTGTATTTAATAAATCAGTCATGTGCCAATAAGTTCTTCTCTCTGGAATGAATAAAACAGGGTTTTATTTTTTTTAATTAAAAGTTCATATGAGCTTAGTGATAAATAAAGGGCAGAAAAGTAACTGAAAAAAAATATTGCCTGGTACTTGAGAATAGTATTTCTGGATATGTGTTTTGATGCTCTAAGAATTACTTTCACAATTAAACATGCTAAAATTGCAACAAATATTGGTTGAGCTCATTGATCGATGATAAATTTGCCATAAATCATTCCATTTGTGTTCTAGACATGATACACTATGAAAACTCTACAGAGAATGTAATCAGGAAAAGCTACCTACTCACATAGTCAGTGCCGAAGAACATGCTTCACATCCTCCAAACAGAAGAGTATTTTTACTCTTTGTATTTATAGCTGCTCTAGTGGTATGCCATTTTAGTCTTGATTTTGTAATTTTTGTCAGTTCTATGTACTGTGACATCCCACTCTACCGCTGCTCTTTTCATTTCTCTTAAAATTGTATTGTATATTTATGAACATAATCTCTTAAACTGAAATACAGTATTTGTCACTTTTTCTTTATAATCAGAGACTTTGTGTCCAGTTTCATTCATCTTTATATACCCCATGTGGTGAAAATGTTCTCTATATTATCCTCTCTTAGGATTTACTATTTTTAACTTTCACATAAAAATCTAAAAACCACATGAAATTGATATGCTTATACTATGAATAGAAACAATTATCTCTCTGTCTTTTCTCTATGAATAGAAGCAATTATATATTATACTATGAATAAAACAATTTTCCTCTCTCTCTCTCTCTGTTTCTCTCTCTCTCTCAGATATACAATTGATGAAGTACAATTTACGGAAATAACTGTCTTTTAGCCACCCTCCTGTTATGCCACCTATATCATTGATCAATATAAGCCTGGGTCTGCTTCTAAGCTCTCTATTTTGTTCTCTTGGATGGTTTGTATATTCTTGTACTATTGATGACTATCTTTATTACTGCAATCCTCAAATAAGTCTTGATTCTCCAAAATTTCAGTTTGTCTTCAGTATTGCATTAGCTGTTATTAGATCTTTGAATATTTATGATAATTTGTTATTGGCTTATCAATTTCAACACAAAAGTTTCTACTTGAATTTTTCTTGAGATTGCAGTAAACTTAGAGATGAATTTGAAGATAATTTGCTTCTTTACATACTGTCTTTCCCTCCATAAATAGCTTTCTATTAATTTAGGTTCATATTGACTCTCCCTCAAGAATGTTTTATAATGTACTCTCTATAGATTTGTCTCTTCTTTTGTTACAGTTTTTCTTAGGTATTTGATTCATTTGGATCATTGGACCAGTTCAGATGTATTTAGGACTTAAATGTTAAAGATATTTAACAGCTTTGAAGAAAATTTAGATGAATATCTTTATGATTAATGATCTAGAGTGATTTCTTATACATGACAAATACCATAAAATATCAGTTTAAAATAGAATACTTGAAAACATTAATATAAATTTAATTTATAAAATGACACCAGAAATTGAGTGAAAAAGTTGATCTACAGAGAGATGTTATTGACAATATTCATAACTCACAAATGAAAATAATTCATGTATCAATCTGAATGAAAGAAATATCTTAATTTTAATACAGGCCAAAGTCATAAGCAGACATTTAGCAGACAATGAAAAACAAATGGCCTATACACATATAGCAGTGCTAAACCTCATTAATAATAAGTAAAATGCAAAATACAACCAAATCAGATATAATTATGCAGTATTTAATTATCAAGCAATAAATGACAAAAACAAGTGGTGGTGAAGACATATGGCAAGAGGAATATTCATACACCACTTGTGAAAAGCAAATGATAAATAACTGACAAATCACTTTATAAAACCATTCACATTGTATGTTAAGGAAGAACATAATTCTGCAATTACACTCTCAAATATATACTTAACATAGCAATTTTTGTTTTTATTCATTTGTTGTTTAAATTGAGGGTTACTACAGATTATTTTGTGAAATCATTTTGGTGAGTCATACTCAGAATTATTGAAAGTGAAATAGGACAGCGAATAAAAGATCCATATTCACCTACCATTTTAAAGGAAAGGGCTTCAGTCATAAACATATTTTTGGGAAGAGGCAATCCACTTTGAACCCTGGTGTTCCTGAGCATATATGCTGGAAGTGCCAGGAATTTAGAACTCTGACCACTCTTCTAAGCCATTATTCAAGGTTGTGTTTACAGCAAACAGCCTTGAATGATGAGGGAATATCACCCCTGAGACAAAGTGCAAGCTTACTACATAAGTAGAGATCACCTGAGCTCAGCGTTACTCTCTTCTAACACAGCCCACTGTGTATTCAGACATCCATCATGGACCCTTTTGTGTCATGCTTCTGGGACTTGAGGGTATGAGAAATTGACACCAGCAAACGTGAAGCTCTGATTGCTGCTTTTGCCATGAGTATTGAAATCCTTTGTCCCTGACTTGGAAGTTTTGTGTCTTCTACCGGGATCTATGAAATAATAACAGGCTGGGTAATTAGCTTCCAAGTAGGATAATATGCTACACTCTGCACAGCTCTTCACATTATTTTTCTGGTCACAATATGAAATTTTTCTAGTTGTAGGTCACTATCAAAAAGCTTGTAAAAATTTCCCTAGACAGCTCTCTTGCACATAAGAACTATGAAACATGTAAAATACAATGTACAATAGTGTTGTTTGTAATGACCAAGATAAAACAAAACAAAACTTGAAAACAACAATCATCAGGAGGATCAACAAATAAATTGTAATGTACCTGTTTGGTGCAACCCTATACAGCAGTGAAAATAAACGAACTATCACCACATGCAACAAACATTTGGATCATGAAACAGTATTGAGCAAAATCACACCAATAACTGAAGGCCACCAACAGTATGATAACACTTTAAGAACTTTTAAAATATGGACAATTAAGCATATTTTGCTTAAGACTGCATGGATATGAGCTAAAATTGTATAAAATAGCAAGAAAATTATGAGGATATGTATTGAGGATAGTGGTTAGTGCTAGAAAACAGTCAGGGTCATGTGATTGGAGTATTAATATTTAGATAGCTTAAATGAAGAGTGTGTATACAGTTCATTAATTGTTCACAGTGTAAAAATATAAAATATATACTTTCGTATGTCAAACATTATTTCATTAATCAAACATTATTTGATAAATTAAACAAAATAGGTCCCAAATCCTGAAATACTATAATCCAGAGTTGGAAAAAAAAATGAAGAAATTATGAACACTAACAATAACAAAAATTATTTCAATTTTAATGTAATTGCCACCAGTGGTGAGTAGAATAATTTAATTTCAAACTGCATTAGTTTTTTCTACATGAAGCATTGTTGATTGTTAAAAGGTATTTTTAAGTAATTGGTTTTATGTTAAATTTCATTTTTTTTGTGTGTAAATGGAAAATTGAAAATAACACTAGTAAATTCAGATTCTAAAGCTGATATTTGTTCATAATTTGGGACTTAATGTGAAACACCCCACTATCACTCTTTTTCATTGAAAAGAAGCTCAGGGAGTATTATATTTAAGCCTCTACTCATAATTTAAGAAACCAACTGCAAGAACATAGAGAAAATGTTTGAGAAGTTGAAAGTTAAATAAATCACTCTATATATACACCATGCTAAATGAAATATAAAATTAAATTAAATTAAATTAAATTCACAGAGAAAACCCCAATTTTCAAGTGTTGCTAGTTGTCCTCGGCTTCCATACTACAAAGAGAGTTTCAAAATTACATTGAGATATAAAGGCATTCACTTTCTTGACGATGAAGCAAAATTTCTAACCATGGTGTCATACGACCAATGAACTGTCTAAAAGGAGAACGAAAATCTTAAAAATCATTATTCAAGCATTACCCTTATTTTACTGCATGCAGTTGTTCATAAGAGTTAAAGTAAATGCACAGAATACTATTCATTGTCCCTTTATAAAAATAAACAGATAAAGAAAAGCAATAAAAGGTAAATGATCATTCTACTTTGTCTATACCATCGCATGGGATTTATTCCTAATTCTGTTTGTATGTGTGGTGAGAATGCAGTCTTATTAAATCCATGGCTTCTAGTCTCATGATTACTTCTTCATAATGTATTCCATATGCCATATGGCATTTGTAATTTTTACTCCATTAAAACTCTTCGTTTTTCTGGCTTTTCAGTGGTTCCATCACTTTCCAGGGAAGTCAAGTCTATTTTGTTTGCAGAAATGTCACCTCAGCTGAAAACCTCTCTGAACAAAGGTATTTGTGTGGCCAAAAGCTGTGTGGTCACAGCTGGATTCCTGCAACTTTAGGGTTGGCAGCAAACAACCTGCTCACTACCCCGGCTCTTTCCTGGACCTCCGCACTGTAAATTTGGGCAGTCTTTCTTGCTATGGAGAAAGAAGCAAGCCACAGTTACTTTACAACCAGCAATTACCCTTGGGGTTTCAGAAGAACTTCGCCTTCTTTTTCGAAGCAAGACTGCCTTACTGTCAATAAGATATGGGGAAATTGTTAAAAAGGGGAGAATATGAAGCCAGTGGGAATGTACTGCAAGCCTAAATTAATGCTGGAATTGGCTCCAACCTGCTGAAGGAATTTAAGGGTTCTCGAGGCCTGGATACAATGTAGCAGAAATAGATCAAAAGCCAAAATAGTAGGATTCCAGATGGTAATGTTGAAATAACTCCGAATAGAAAAGTCCACCATCTCTGCGCTTGCTCAATTCCTCTTACTAATAAGAACATCGTACAAATGATTAACCACGTTATTTCTAGAGAATAAAGAAGCATAGAGCATTAAGGAGCGGTATAGTAAATGCAGACACATTTTCCTAGCTATCATGTGTTAATATTTACAGCCTAGGATGCCCTCCTTTTAAGTAGCAGGTTTGGTAATAATGTATGTAGTAAGTTAAACACAGCCTGCGTTCTTCCAATTCTGCCTGTACTCTTTTCAATGGAGAGTATTACTTCAATTTTTCTACCCAAATTTTTGTCATTTTAATTCCTGCAGGAGGGTACATTCTTATGGAGATCACAGTAAACACTGTCTTAAATCCCCATGATAGTCTGGGTGGCTATAGCTTTCTATCTTCTGACCACCTTTATCACCACTTTTCGAAAACAGAACCACCGTCAGGCTCAGATGTCTCACTTTCCTACATTGCCACTGCTCCTCAATGTTGATTTTCCTCTCTATTCTCTTCATTGAAAGAGTAGAGATTGAGAGAGTGGGCTATGGACTGAACTAGGTTGAAGCTTTCAAAAACTGTCAGCTCAAATGTGAACCCAGGTCAACTAGTGAAGGTCTCTGAGATTTAACCTCCTCCTCAGAAAAACACTTGCCTCATCCTCTGATTTTGAAGATTAACTGAGCTGATTTGCATAAAACATCAACCAGCGACCGACACAGAGAACTAAGTTGATTCATGGTATTGATGATGGTGAAAGTGAGAAAGAGGCAGAAGATAGTAATAAGAAATATAATAAATGTTATTATAAATCAAATGAATGTAAAAGTCTTTCAATATCACTAGATCAATATCAAAATGTTCTTGATAATCAAACAAAATGTTTTTAAGTATCAAAATGTTATAAAGTCAAGCTCTTTGGATCTCTGCAGCCATACCCTTTGAACACCCAACTTCTCCAAGAGCATAAACTCTAGCCTGATGGAATGTCAAATGTGTTGCAATTTTAACTGTGCGGAAGAGCTATGCATGATTGAGATCATATCAGAATGTGTCCTGCCAGGCAGGAGAATATCCAAGTTATAACCCAGGAAAATGATAAAATACTACCAATTTAACGTTAGAAAATGGGAGGGATAAATTTTACAATCAACAAACTATTTTCAAAGACATTTTCTAACCATAATGTCTTTTTTTAAAGAAAGTAAACTTGAGAAAAGAAACTACATATAGCATTAGGAGAAATAACTAATGTAGATGATGGGTTAATGGGTTCAGTAAACCAACATGGCACGCGTATACCTGTGAAATAAACCTGCACGTTCTGCACATGTATCCCAGAACTTAAAATATAATAATAAAAAAAAAACTACACATGTACTGATGTGAAGCTGCAGGTATATTCCCTTTATGATTTATATTTGAAATGTTTTAATTAACTACATACGTTGCACCCACTTTTAGGAAAATATGCCAGTACCTTTGAGAAAATATTTTGTTCTTTTAAAAATATTTTGCATATTTTAATATGTCAAAATATGCTCATAATTTTATCCTACCAGCTTTATGAATTGTAACATATTTTTTTCCTCAGATTTTGAAGAATTAGTATTCACAGCTCCTCATGCTTACATAGAGCATTTAAATAATGTGTTTTTATTTATTTTTCTGATAGAAATATATGCTTTGATAATTTGGAGAATAGAGAATATACCTTTCCTCTTAGTTCTAAATGGTCCTGAAAACATGAGGGGGAACATGGAGAAACACTGTAATTGAAAAGTGTAGAAGTCAGTAGGGTGATATTTCACAGAAGGAAATTGATCAAGTCAAGTCACAGAGACCAACAGCTTGGAGTACTACCACCTTAGCAAATGGTTATTTGATTGAGTTCAACAGAGGCCAATTCAAAGTAGATCATCCAGAAAGAGAAAATTTAGCAGAAGAACACCTGGGTATCACAGGAAAGCCATTGCCAATGGTGTGTCTGGGCCTCACCAGAGTCCAGAACAAGGACATGAACATCACTGAGAAGAGAAGCAGTTCCTCTTTTCTCTGCCTCTGTGTAAAGAAAATGAATGCTCATCTCTGATTCTCCCTGTGTCATCTTTTGACTGTTTCTCTATTTATACCATTTTTCTCTGCCCTTCTTGTACTTGATCCACTAAAACTATCTCAAAATGGTGTCTCCAGTCGTCTTTCAGCTTAAGTACCTGTCACTGCCCAACTAGCCTTTGTACTAATTTGGCAGAGAGAATATAATTCATTCAGTTTTGAAAATATAATAATTTGTATAAGCAGCTGTGACTTCATGGAAGAATAATGTGGAGTATTGGTCTACAAACCCTCATTGCTGTAAGATATGCAACATACAGCATAAAAGGTGTGTCTTTCACACATGTAAAGTGAAACAGGCATGGTTTCACTTTTGCTACAGAAAAATATTTCTAAAGGAGAATATTGATGTAAACAAGGGTATATTACATAAAAAGTACTGTATGATGTAACAGATAAGCCTTAACATCTCAGTGGCTTAATCAAATAGAATGATACTTCTGATTCATATAAAGTCCAATTTGTAGATATGCTGGATATATAGAGAATTTGCTCTCCACATTCAACCATATCTGCTGGAGGCTCTGCCCTCTTTAACATAGCTTCCAAGATTTGCCTTGGGTTTTGTTATGCAGACAACAGACAGGAGAAGATCGTGGAGAATCATATATTGGAGTTTGTGATGGATCAGTTCTGTATGTGAGGTGCATCATTATGATTCAAATTGCATTGACTGAAACTCAGTTACATGTGCACACCTAACTTTAAGGATGGCTGTCTTAGTCCATTTTGTGTTGCTATGACAGAATAGCAGAAACTGGGGAACTTATAAAGAAATGAGGCTTATTTAACTTAGACTAGCAAATACAAGTGCATGGTTCTTGCTTCTGGTGAGGACTTTTGTGCTATGTCATAGCATAGCAGAGAAGGTTAAAAGAAAAATAGTCACATGCAAAAAAAGCAAAACCTGAGGGAGGGGTATCCACTCTTGGAGAAGCTAATTCATTCTCATAAGAACTAATCCAGTCTTTCTATGGCAAGGACTCACTCCCTACCCAGACAATGACAATAAGCCGTTCTTGAGGATCCACCCTCATGACCCAAACACCCCCAACATGTCCCCAACACCATCACACTGAGGATCACATTTCAACATGAGTTTTGGTGGGGACAAGCAAATCATAAGCCAACCAGAGCAGATGAAAAATGTAGTAAAGTTTTCAGGAAGACAGAATTTGGGACTTTGATTGCCAGTCTGAAGTGGTTGGGTATCATTCTTTTGCTAATGTGGACTTATTACATATTTTTGAGTTAAGGTGAATTAATTTGAAGGATGGTTCAAGTGATGTAATCTCTGTATGTAGAAAACTGGAAGTGGGAGACAAGTGATTTAAATTTACAAACATTAGGGCAGAAGTTTGCAATACAAGGTTTTTATGGAAGTAATTTCAACAAATCTGGAAAATAATCTGACATGGAACTAATGTCTCCTTTATTCACCTGTGAATGATTGATTAAATATTTACTCTGTGCCAGATCCTGAGCTAGATGCTAGGGATAAAATAGTCCATCCTTTATGTACTGCATACAGCTGTAGTCTAGTGGGATTGGAGGGTGGAGAGAGACAATAAATTGTTGCTGTTGCACCTAATTAAGTTGTGATGAATATTGCAAAAATGATAGCAATGAATAAATGAATATAGTAGACTAGCCAAGATCTCTCAGAGTAAGTGAAATTTAAGCTCTCTCTGTGTGTGTGTGTTTACATGATTTGGAAGATACTCATATATAATTGATGAAAAAAATGTACACAAGAAAGCCATGTGTGGTGAGAGATATGATAAGTTTAGGATTGGAGTCACCAACTGGCCACACCAACTAACACCGAGGTGCATATATGTATTAGTTCGCTATAAATGAGGGGCAGGAAATGAAGGTAGAAATGCAAAGAAAGTTGAAATGGATTCAGACAACTCTGATATAATGTAGACTATTTTAGTGCTTATTTAGATGAGATCCAAGCCTCACTTGGATACTACACAAAGATATTTCTTACAAAGATTTCTAATGTACTGCTGTCCTTTGCTTTTAAAACATGTGCTTTTTTCTCTTAATTTTGGTATGTTGCTAAATTGCAATTATATGTTTACATGACTGAAGTTGTCTTTGGACTATTAGTTCCTTAAGAATGGAGTGTATTTACTTATTATTTTCCCTCCTTCTTCCTCACAGAATTAGAAACAGAGCATGAGCTCAATAATTACATGATGAAAAAGAAAGGATGCAGAAATGAACAATGAATGTATATTTTTATGTGAACATGCACAAGGTTCTGAGAGAATAGAAAATTATGCAAAAGGTTGGGTGCAGTGGTTCACACCTGTAATTCCACCACTTTGGGAGGCCGAGGTGGGTGGATCACCTGAGGTTAGAAGTTTGAGACTAGCCTGACCAACGTGGTGAAACCCTGTCTCTACTAAAAATACAAAAATTAGCCGGGTGTGGTGGCACACACCTGTAATTCCAGCTAATCAGGAGTCTGAGGCAGGAGAATCGCTGGAAACTGGGCGGCGGAGGTTGCAGTGAGCCGAGATCACACCACTGCATTCCAGCCTGGGCAACAGAGTGAGACTCCGTCTCAAAAAAAAAAAAGAAAAGAAAAGAAAATGATGCAAAAATCTTGGAAGCAAGAGAAAGCATGATATACGGCAAGACTAAAGTATGACATAGAAAGGTGGTGGGAAACAAACCAGAATAGTTGAATCAGGGACATGTAATGCAAAGCCCATCATACCTCGTTAAACAACTTAAACCTTCTCCTGGAGGAAATAAGAAATCATCAAAATGGTATAATGTTACAAGGACTTGAAAAGAAATTGTTGGGAATATGAAGGACAACTAGTAAATGGGGAAACAAAAAGCTATTTCAACATTTCAGATGAAGAATAGTGGCAATAAACTCAGGAATACCCTGTCTGTATGAAAACAAAATTTCTGTTTCAAGAGAATTCTTTAGACAATTGGAATCTATAAAGCCAGAGAAATGCCTACCACTAATCATATATATATATATATATATATATATGTGTGTGTGTATATATATATATATATGTATATATATATCACAAGGAACATGATTAGTGCTTATATATATATATTGTAATATATATATATATATATACACGGATATATATACACATACACACACACATATATATAAAAAAAAAGTAAAGTAGTGAAAGGAAATCCTACAAAGGTTTTCATTGTTGTGTTTGTTTTCCAAACATCCATAAGCAGGCTTCCCCATCAGATGTGGTTCCAGGAACTTCAACAATGATAAATCAACATCACAAAAGCAACTATGGACTATACATAAAAGAATGAGCATAGCTGAGTTCCAGTTTCAATAAAACTTTATTAACAAAAATAACCGGTCAGCCAAATTTGGTCCATGGGTCATAGTTTGCTAATCCATGATCTGGTAACTTATTATTTAAGAACCAGTATTTGAGCTATTTAGGTCAACATTATGAAGAGTAATAAAATCCCCACCAAAAGTGTCTCAGCATTCTTTTGCACATCATGCAATTCCAGTACTAATAGATGATTATTTGGGCAAGAGAAAAATAATGCAAGTGAGGCACATATTGAAATTTTTAATTTGATATTCCCAAGGTCAGTCGCTTTAGGAATGTGATGTTGCTTCACATTGAGTCCCCTCAGATTACACTGATGTGAAATATCTCCTTACAAAATCTGCTTAATAACTGCATATTTTTTCAGGCAGCATGTCACTGTTAACAGCTCCTTGCCCATCCAAAAACCTAGAATAGCTGGATTAATTGTAGTTCTCCAGAGAAAGAGGAAAAATAGGATATCTATCTATCTATCTATGTATCTATCTATCTATCTGTCTATCCATCTATCTATCTGGAGAGAAATTGGGGAAATGGGAAAGAGATACATTTCTCTGGCATGTGTAATTGTGGAGACTGAGAATTTATACTATTTGTAATCTATAAGCTACAGATTCATAAAAATCCATGGTCTAACTCAGTTCAAGCTCAAGGTCTGGGAACCAAGGGGACTGATTATGTAAATCTCAGTCCAACCTCAAAATAAGATGAAATGAGGTATCCCAGCTCATGCACAGAATAAAAGGAGGTGAATTCTTCATTTCTGTGATTTTTTTTTCGTAGTTTGCAGGCCCTCAGCAGATTGGATGATGCCCCCTGCACTGGGGAGCACCATCTTCTTTAATGAAACCATGAATGCAGATGCTAACCTCATTTGGAAACATCCTCACAGACACACCTAGAAAAAAGGTTTATTTTGGGCACCCCAGGGTGTGGTCAAGTTGACACATAAAATTAATTATTGCAGCAGTTTGCCTACTGACTATATAATTATTTGATGACAAAGGAAATGTCTTCAGGCGTCCCCTTCTTGGCTTCTATTTCCCCTTATATAAAACCATTTCACTGTGCTTCTTTTCAGCTGGATTTCACCCCACTACCAAGACCTTTGACTCTGAAGTCTCATACGAGATTTGAGTTTCATTCTGTGATAGAATTTTTCCAATAAACTTCTCCTTTGAATCTTTTATTTGAGGACTTTCCATGGTCATCACGGGGCCCAGTTCAAGGTCCCAGAATTAAAGCCTGAACAAATACAGGTGCTCTAGAGGGTAGTTCATATATTTATACCAATGTATAGCATTCATTCAGGTAATACTTTATAATAATTATAAGTAAACTATTACAATAGGATTATAACATTCCATTATTACAGTGATTGAATGTTTACTTTGTGTTTAATATGTGTACATGGGCCCTGTTTCCATTCTTTAATAATAGTCTTTTGGATTGCTTTGCTTATTGTAATCTTCACATTATGTATGTATGCATATGCACATGTACATAAACACATACTTATATGTTAATATAGTTTTATCCCTAAAACACTGCCTACTTACAAAGGAAAACTCTTCTTTTATATCTGGATTTATAAGGAAGCTAAACTATTCACTAAGACATTTTGACTTCTTTCTTATGAATTCTGGAGTTTTCTGGGAGTTCAGTCAATGTTATGTAATGTTATTTATTTATTTATTTATTTTTGAGATGGAGTCTTGCTCTGTCACCCAGGCTGGAGTGCAGTGGCACGGTGTTGGCTCACTGCAAGCTCCGCCTCCTGGGTTCACGCCATTCTCCTGCCTCAGCCTCCTGAGTAGCTGGGACTACAGGCACCTGCCACTACGGCCGGCTAATTTTTTATATTTTTAGTAGAGACGGGGTTTCACCTTTGTAGCCAGGATGGTCTCAATCTCCTGACCTAGTGATCCACCCGCCTAGGCCTCCCAAAGTGCTGGGATTACAG
Source organism: Piliocolobus tephrosceles (assembly GCF_002776525.5). Taxonomy (NCBI): domain Eukaryota; kingdom Metazoa; phylum Chordata; class Mammalia; order Primates; family Cercopithecidae; genus Piliocolobus; species Piliocolobus tephrosceles. Next base: position 23,129,444 of record NC_045439.1, read on the forward strand.
GCATGAGCCACCGCTCCCGGCCTAATTTTTAATCAATTATTTAGACCCAGGATTAATAGTTTTTAACATTAACAACTAATGGTTCTTCTGGAAGTTTTTTCCGTGTTTTCTGCATCTCTTCTTATCACTCTCTTTTATTATCCTGAAGAGCAAGTATTATTTTTTATTTTATGACAGTTCTGCTACTTCTATCAAAGAACAATCTTTGTCATTTCTCACTACCTATCTTCTTTGCTGATCTCTTGCTCCCTCTGAATCAAAAACATTCCTTAGATTTATGGATACTTCTTCTACAATGTTCTTTTTATTTTGTTGCTTGGATCTTTACTCACTTGCGTTTGAGTATCTTTAGCTTCATTTTTTTTTTCCAGTCTCCCAGTCTTTGAAGTTTCAGTCTGTCTATTAGTCTTTTTTCACTATATGCTCTTTATTCACTGGTAGACAAGACTAACCCATTCATTTTTCTTCCGAAGCAGAGAGAATTCTCCTTTGCAATAGATGACAGGTTTTGTTCAGTGTATTTTTCTCATATAGTCTTCAAATACTAAATGATTAAATTTTTCACCTACTGAGGGCCTACTGTGTGTCAACAGTATTTAAAAATAAGGTTAATTAATTCTCACAAAACCATAAAATTGATATAATTTTTCAAATAAGTGAATAGTAGCTCAGATGGATTAAGAAGCCAAATATTCTACAACAGGTCCTGGATTCATTCTCACAATATTTTATTTCACTATTTCCATATTCCAGGCACTGGGTCAGATGTAGGAAACATAGCAGAGAATAAGACTTTTGAAGTTTATCCTCTCATGGGGCATTATGTAGGGCATAGTCAGTAAGTAAGTAGATGTGCATTGACATATAAAGTAATAAGAAGGATTTAAGCATATAAATAAATACATAAACTGATATCCTCAATGAAGAAAACAAATATGTATTTTGATAACTATATCTGGGTGTGTAGTGGTTGGAATAGCCCTTACAGAGGAGATGGCATTTTAGCAGATATCTAAAAGGACAGATGGAGTTAGTTATTAGAAGTGAGTGGGAAGAGGCTGGGTATGGTGGCTCATGCCTGTAATCACAGCAATTTGGGAGGCTGAAGAGGGTGAATTACGAGGTCAGGTGTTCAAGACCAGCCTGGCCAACATAGTGAAACCCTGCCTCTACTAAAAATACAAAAAATTAGTCCGGCTTAATGTTGGGTGCCTGTAATCCCAGATACTCAGGAGGGTGAGGCAGGAGAATCAGTTGATCCTGGGAGATGGAGGTTGCAGTGAGCTGAGATCATGCCACTGCACTCCAGCCTGGGCGACAGTATGAGACTCTGTCTCAAAATAAACCAAAAAACCAAAAAAACAAAAAACAAAAAAAAGAAGTGAGTGGGAAGAGCCTGGGTGTGGTGGCTCATGCCTGTAAACACAGCAATTTGGGGAGTCGAGGAGTGTGGATCACAAGGTCAGGTATTCGAGATCGGCCTGGCCAACACAGTGAAACCTCTTCTGTACTAAAAATACAAAAAAATTAGCTGGGCGTGGTGTCAGGCACTTGTAATCCCAGATACTCGGGAGGGAGAGGCGGGAGAATGTGTCGAACCTGGGAGGTGGAGGTTGCAGTGAGCCAAGATCATACCACTGCACTCCAGCCTGGGCGACAGTGTGAGACTCTGTCTCCAAAAAAAATAAAAAATAAAAAAATAAAGGAAGAAGAAGTGAGTGCGAAGAGCATTCCAAGCCCAGGAATGTGATGAAGGCAACGATATATGGTAGGACAAGTTGTACGTGTGTTTAAGGAACAACATATATTCAATATTGTTAGAATATGAGTGGTATGAGATAAGATAGAGACATAGGAAAAGATCAAACTCTCATGACCCAAAGGGCATAATCGTTCACCTCTTTCAAGTCCATGTTGTTTTCCTGACACAGCAATAAAATAGCCCTAAACACTCCATTGCATTTACTGGTACATGCTATTGTATCAACATTAAGTGTCTCAGGTCTCAATCCTTATCTAAATAGTTCACATCCTTGCTGAACTCCTTTCAGATGCTGTATTTATCCTAATGACTTCCCACTCTTTTCTATAGCATGGACCTTTCCCTTGAACTCCAGAACTGCACACTCCAGATGTACTAGACATCTTCACTTGAATGTTTAGTAAACATCTCTCAAACACAACTCGACCAAAGTAAACACCAATTGCTGAGTTCCTAACAGGCCTGGGGTTTGCCTTCACCCCACTGACAAGCAAAGAAATTAGCTTGTACTCTTTAATGGATGTTATCAGAAGACACCAAAGTCTTGGGTCAGAGATAAAAGACTTTATTTCTATGACACCACAAACAGTATTAGCACAATATATTTGTGTGGTTTTCCTTCCCCTTCCAGTCCTATAATGTTAGGGGGCCAGGATGGATGATACTCTTGCAGTGGATTTTCATTGCTGCTGAGCAATACCAGCTTTGCATAATCTACTCCTCTTATAGCTTGCAATAGGCAAGGTTGCTCTTTGTCCTTAAAGGAAACAGTATCTCATCTTTCACGATTATCTCTGCAAACTCATGAGAAATGGCCCAGATAAGAAGCAGTTAAAGCTTTGCATTCTTGGCATACTGGCAAGATAGGGACTATCTCACCCAATACTTCCATAAAATAGGTGTAAGGTGGCTGGTGTCATAGAAGAATGGAGAGAAGGGAATAAATCTACAGGCTGCTACCATAGCCCTTTACTATTGTAAAGGTAGTTTTGTGGCACTTATACTTACGTAGAAAATGACAGCAGTGAACTAGTCTAGATTCGGTTCCTCATCCTCAGCGTCCTAGGTAGACTGATGGCTGCCTGGGTTGGAAGGGCCTGGGAATCTAAGCCAAAGTTTAGATGCCTCCCAGTTTTATTCTCCCACGCATATCCCATAGTTGCTAGATTCCCTCTAATGCAGATGTTTCTTTTCTTTTCTTATTTGAAGTTCTTCACCTCACCAAAGAGATACAAATGGACACGATTAACTGGGCCACTATCCCAAAAACCCAGACCTCCCTATCCACACACACCTTGTTTGGTCTTCAGGCAGCCTCTTACAATGGGTGATCACTCATCTGTGAGCAAAATGGTGACTCCTCACTGCTGTCCCATTCCAAGCAATGACAAAATCAGCTTCTCTACCCTCTCTTCTGGAAATTAAAGTTTTACAGGGTCCTCATCTGCTGTCCTTCTTCAGATCACCTTGTGAACAAAGATATTATTTGTGTTATGAATCCAGTAGAGGGCTTCATACCCATCTCCACTGTCAAACTATGAGATAGTGCCCAAGCAAGATATGGGTGCCAGCACGGGCTTATTCAACTGGGCTATAGGCTGAGTTGTGGGGGTTCCTAGCACTGCTGCAGCACATGGGTCCCCTGGCCAGAGCCTGGCTCAGTTTCTGCTTTCTGTAGCTCCCCCATACTCAACAGACTCCACATCATTATTGTTCCTGACCCCAGCTGGTAAAATGGGCTTGTTCAGTTCCTCATGCCCCTGTTTTTCCATCATGCTAAGCTGGCCCACTAATATGCTTGTATTATTTACTTACATAGTTTGTTTACAGCCCATCTTTTTCCACTTGAATCTAAGTCAGTGGTCTCCAACCCTCAGGTCATGGACCAGTGTCGGTCCATGGCCTGTTAGGAACCAAGCAGCCCAGCAGGAGGTGAGTGAGCTTTACCTCCTGAGCTCCACCTCCTGTCAGATCAGTGGTGACATTCGATTCTCATAGAAGCATGAACCCTGTTGTGAACTGCACATGCAAAGGATCTAGGTTGCCCGCTCCTTATGAGAATCTAATATCTGATGATTTGTCACTGTCTATCATCCTCCCCAGATGGAGCTGTCTAGTTGTAGGAAAACAAGCTCTGGGTTCCCACTGATTCTACATTATGATGAGTTGTGTAATTATTTCATTATATATTACAATGCAGTAATAATAGAAATAAAGTACACAATAAAGGTAATGCTCTTGAATCATCCTGAAACCGTCTCCCCAGCCCAGTCTGTGGAAAAACTCTTTTCCACAAAATTGATCCCTGGTGCTGAAAACGTTGGGGACACTGATTTTAGCTTTGTGAGGAAAAATTTTCAATATTATTGAATGGATGAATATATGCAATTATTCATTTGTTCATCTGCTGCTGCACCACTAGAATTTAGTCTCAGTTAGAATAGGTAGTTGGATAATTGTATTCACTGCTGTACCCCTCATGCCTAAAACAGTTGGTAAGTCATAGTTATTCTATAAACAAACACTGAATACATTTATTGAATGGCCGAATGAACTTCTAACTCAATAATCTCTCTAGAGAATGGTTAATTTTTGTTTAGGCATTTTGCTAGTAACTTAAAAAATTAAGTTTATTTTGGAAGAGGTGATTTATTTATTGATCCAACAGGATTTATTGAATACTTGTTATTTGCAGGACCTATATTAAGAGTTCCTCTCTCACAGTTTTTAGTGGAGTATACTAAAAAACCTAACTCAAAGAATGCCCACTGAGTGTGGCAGAAACTTCTGGTACTTGACAAAATCCTATATTTCTTTCTTCTTGGGCTGGAAGACTCCACTCTCCAGTTCTCTAGCAGTGATGTGTAGCATAGGAAGTGTTTCGTGACCAGAGGAAGGAGGCTGAGCTGTGGTACTGGAAGTGTTTTCTCAGCAGAGGAAGGAGGCTGAGGTATGGCACTAGAAGTGTTTTCTCACCAGTCCAAGGAGGCTGAGGTGTGGCACCGGAAATGTTTTCTCAGCAGAGGAAGGAGGCTGAGTTGTGGCACTGGAAGTGGTTTCTCACCAGAGGAAGGAGGTTGAAGTGTGGCTCTG
>NC_045439.1:23134308-23145153 GCF_002776525.5 Piliocolobus tephrosceles
CTGGAAGTGGTTTCTCACCAGAGGAAGGAGGTTGAAGTGTGGCTCTGGAAGTGTTTTTTCACCACAGGGAGGAGGCTGAGGTGTAGCACTGGAAGTGTTTTCTCACCAGAGGAAGGTGAGCTAAGGGATTGTGCTCTGATAACCATGATCCACAAAATCCTCCCATGTGCACATGCATGTACTCTTTTTTTCACTCTGGCTTCCAGGAAGGCAGCAACCTCCAGGGCAATTTTGTGAGCTTCACCTAGAAGATGAGAGATCCTCAGTAATATTTAGGACCTGAATGAAAAGATGAAGAAGAGATTCTTGGCAAAACTACTTTTTTTAGATCTGACCTTAGAAATTACTTTTGGTTCAAGCACTTAGATATTTTTGCAGCCATTTTGTAAAGCAATTAGTGTATGCTTTCACAGAAACTATTTTCTAAAATTTTATTCAATTATTTTTTTGGCTCTACAGATTGTGTCACCCACACATGGGAAGATTCTGTTACCTCGATCAAGTACTAACCCTTACTTCCTTCCTCTCTTTCTCTGATAACCTTAGGTAGTTTTCTTGAAGAGGTTTCCACAGTTCTCAACCTTGTGGAAGATTCTACACAGCGCCTGTAGCACCTGCATTGAAGACTTTCCATGAGGCATATCCAGGTGTTCTCAAAACCCTGGAAGCAAAGATATGAACATTCTCAGTATGTTCTGAGCCTCAGGGGAACATGCACAGAGTGGTTTGTGAATGTCAGATGTCAGGAGAAGGTGTCTCATTCTCTTTCCCTTTCCTACTGTTTCTTACTTCAGAATCAAAACAATTTATAAATCTTTCTTCTAATGTTGTTTTCTCCCATTCATCCTGCCAGACCTGGTTCTATGTGCGATGCCCTTTTCTTTGGAGCATAGCTAGGAATAATTAAATACAACACTTTACTCCAAATCCCCGTTCACTCTGACAATCAAGACTCTGATCCTTCCCAAGCTTTTTTATATACTCCTCTTTTTTCCTTCAGATAACTTGCTCCTCTGTGCTTCTTACAAATACATGTTTTTATCCAAACAGCCATACAAGGTTACCACACACACACACACAACAAAAAACAAAAACAACAACAAAAACAGAGGAGATTGACTCTCCAAACTAACCAGAGCTCAAGGCTCAAGCTTAGCCTTGTTATATAAATTAGCTATTGAATTATGGCTAGCACCTTGCTTGTCACTAGAGCATATGCCAGCCAAATACTATGAAAAGAAATTTATAGATAAGGAAACAAAGAGTAAAAGTGTTGAGTTTTCAATATTTGTTTAGGTATGTTGGTTTAGTCGTGTGTGTGTGTCTGTGTCTGTGTTTCTTGCATCCTATTTGCAATAATACTATCTATTTCTATTTACTTTGCAGATTTTTTTAAAAAGCTATTCACTTAGTCATGACTATATAGAAATCTGCTATTTATGTTTTCACTTTAATAAGGAAGACATGGTAAAATAAAGTTTCTATTAGGCCCTTTTAGCTATAGATTCAATGTGATATATAGGGAGAGAATATGAATTTTTGAATCAGTTCTGTGGCCTAAGGTGAAATTAGTAGATAAGTTAGTAAATAAGATATTTTTGTATAGAACAGAAATAGAATCATAAACATGTTCATATATATTCCCTGTTAATATATAGCCTCTTTCAGAATTTATTTCTCTAATTCTTAAGTAAGAATATTAGTTCATTTTGCATATTACAAGGCTTAAACAAAACATACGCAAAATAAAATCTTATTAAGTACTCCATAAATAAAAACTTACTTTGTAAATAGAGAACAAACTTGGACTCTGTGCTTTGGGGAGATGACTTAGTCCCTCCTAATTGCTAGTTGACACCTCTTTAAAATGAGAAGAACAATAATAACTATCTCATAAAGTTGAGATAACATATGCATTCCAATATACCAGTTGAATAGCAAGTAATTAAGTTAGACAATCATTATTATTACTGGAAATTAGATTATTTTTCCCGACATATGTTAAAAGGCTGTCATCACGTTCAGTCTAAAGCATTTTGTTATTTTCTCCTTTTCCCTTTTTAAAATAAGCACTAAATATGAAAGTGCCTGAATCCTTTAGTATTTTCATCGTTTTTAAAAAATTTTATCTTGAAGTAATTTTAGATGTATAGAAATATTACAAGATAACAGAATTCCAGTATATCATTTACCCAGATTCACCTAAGGTTAAGAGATTACAGAAACATGATACATTATCAAAACCAGAGAATTAACATTGAAATACTTTCGTTAACTAATCTAGAAGCCTGATTTGGATTTCCTGTGTCTTCACACTAGTGTTCTTTTCTATATCAACCTGGATCACCTATCGTATTTAATAGTCATAATTTTTTCTTTTAGTTTCCTCCAGTCTATAAGAGTCTTTCTATAATTTTCTTTGTCTTTCATAACCTTAGCACTTCTGATAACAGTCAGGTATTTTGCATAATGTCATTCATTTCTTTTGTGTTTGTATGACGTTTTATCGTGATTACATTGAGTTTTTTGTATTTTTTTTTCAAAAATGTCACTAAAATAATGTTTTACCCTTTTTATTGCATTGTATCAGGAAGGATGTCATGTCAATATATCTTAAAACTGGTGATGTTAACTCTAATGAATTGGTCACGTTTGTGACTGCCAAGTTTCTCCACTGTAAAGCCATTGGTTTTCCTTTTGTAATTAATAGGAATCTTGCAGGGAGTTGTATCTTGACTATGCAAATATCCTGTGCTCCATTACACTTTTGCTCAATATATTTAATTTCCATGAATGATTCTTGCCTGCAACTATTATACCATGGTACATGCCCAAGGGTAATTATCCGTTTCTGTCATTCCTTCCACATTGCTAAATTGTGATTGTATTATAAGGAAGAGCTGTTGCTTCTTCCCCACCATTTACTTATTTATTCAGCTGTTTATTCCTATCAACACAGACTCATAAGTATTTATTTTATGGGTCATATTCCAATGTTATCATGATTTATGCTGCTACTTCAAATTCTTCCAGTTGAGACTAATGAAATCTTAAGTTGGTTCCTGTGTCCCTTTTACATGCCTCCATCATCGTTTGAACACTTCATTACTTTCTGCACCAGAAGAGATTCCAACCTTATCTTATATTTTTCTTCCCTATCCATTTATTCATAAAAGATTCCATCCTTTAAAAAAAAATAGCATTTAGAAATCAAGATCTGGTTACTAAGTGTGCTTATTGCCACTTGGGCAACAATATTGTAATATTGTTATATATAATATGCATCCATGCACACTTTTACAGATATATATTAATGTATGCATGCATACATCAATATTTATTTCTCTACCATTTATCTATAGACATATTCAAAATCCATGACTTTATATGATGTAAATTCCAACCCAGCACCATAGAGTTCATTCTAACTTTTCTCCTTTCCACATTATTACTTGTTTATCTAACATACAGGAACTTGGATCACATTATCCACAATATCTTTGAGTATTTATTCAATTCCAGTATACAAAAAAAGTATTTCCAGATTTTGCAATGCCTACATTCATGAAAAACAATGTTGCTAAGTACAATATTTGTGTTTTTCTTTTTTACTTTACCCTTTAATTTCACATTGCAATACTGCCTTCCTAAAGTTACTTAAATAGGTACTTTGCTTTTTCAGCCTCTTAAGTGGGAGTATGTTACTCATTTGTAATACAGTTAGTTTACTCTTTACAGCTTGTATTCCATGTTGGGTTTCCCTCAGTTCCTGGGGGATTTTCAATTTTTAATCTATATTTTGGGTAGGCGAAACAATACTACAAACTTAGTTTCAGGTCAATTCAAAAAGTATATTCCAATAAGTGTCACTGTCTTCTCATCTGTGCCACTCCACTCCACTTCTGTTCTTCCATCCTCTTCAGTCTGTTTTCACCCTCTCCCTGTTTGTATAATTGATTTTAATAGTTTCTGGTTATCATATTTGTATTTTTTTCTCCATAAATAAAAAAAAAATATTTTCTTACATTCCTAATTTTCCTACATGAAACATATTACAGAAAACTCTGTTGCTCTTGGTTCTTTTTTGTTTGCTTGGTTGGTTTTTTTTTTTTTGGCTTAGCAATATATTCTGGGAATTATCCAACATTAGTTCACAGAAATCTACCTCTTTTTTTTTTTTTTTTTTTTTTCCGAGACAGAGTGTTGCCCAGGCTAGAGTGCAGTGGCTCAATCTCTGCTCACTGACAGCTCTGCCTCCCTGGTTCAGGCCATTCTCCTGCTTCAGCCTCCTGAGTAACTGGGACTACAGGCACCCGGCACCGCGCCAGGCTAATTTTTTGTATTTTTAGTAGAGAGGGGGTTTCACCGTGTTAGCCAGGATGGACTCAGTCTCCTGGCCTTGTGATCCATCCGCCTTAGCCTCCCAAAGTGCTGGGATTACAGGCATGAGCCACCGCGACTGGCCAACTTATAGTACGGATATTTAGTTTGTATCCAATTATTGCAACGACCAACAATGCTGAAATGAATAACCCGGTGCCTATGTATTTTCATAATAATACATTGTGAACCTAAACTCGAAATCCTAATTGATGGTTGAAATCACAAAATTTAAACTCATTGAATTGTATTTTTTTAAAAGGGTCTTATATTTTCTTCAATTTCCTTTAAGAAAAAGGAATATTCTTACGTGTACTTTTATTATTTGAACTAAAGACACCTGCGGAATACTGGCTGTTACTAAAACACTTCAAAGAGGAATCAAAAGATCCATTCCTATTCCTGGTTTCATTAATTACCAGCTATGTGACATTTGGAAATCCATTTACACTTTAGTAACTGTTAATTGGAGGCTTGTCTAGCACATGCACTTTTTTTGAGATACATAGGGAATTGAGAGACCCGTAAAGTACAATTGTTCAGATTGCAGTCAACTGCCTTTCAGGAAACTCCTGGAGGGATTTGGGGGTGGGGGGTGGGCAGGATTCATATGAGGATTAACCATTTCGTCCTAAAGATGTCTAAGGATATGAATTTAGCACTTTGATTTACATTTACATATTTTTTTCTCACAGCATTTGCCTTATCTTTGGCTGATTCTGAATATCTGCTTGGAGGATATTCAGAATAAGGTGCTAAAATTAGACTCTTTAATTTATTCTGCTACACACATATGCTCTCTTTCATCTGGCCAACTTGTAATAAGTGGATGTCCTAATCTCATCATTCATATCTTTTTCATTTTGGCAGAATTGAAAAAGAAAAAAAGAAGAAAAGCAGAAAGAGGAATTTGTAGAGAAGAAAAGAATAAAGTCCTCTGGTCCCCCCCAGAAGGAACTTTTTGTTAACACGACCTTACATTGTCCCACTGAATAATGCAAAATTTGTTTGGTTGTACCCTGCAGGGCTCCCGGGCCCGGAAGCCAGGGGCACCAGCGGTACTGAGTTGGCACAAAGTAGCTGAAATGTCATTTTTTAATTATGTGGTTCTGAGGGGAATCTATTATCCACCGCCGAGATGCTGAAATCAGACAATTTATCTCCAAGCAGCTCTCTCTACAATCTAGAATATATATCTCTTGTCACTGCAGGAAATAGAACCAAAGGATGTTTTTACTTCTGGTGCCTTACGTTTATAAATTTATTCTTTTAAATTTTGCCAATGAAAGGGAATGACACCCTAACATATTTCCTGGGTCCCCCCTGCCCGCTTCTCCTTTGTGAAGGGTGTTCAAATAACCCAGGCTCTTTTTTCCCTCAGTTGGTATCAAATCTTCTAGGTCTCAAGTTCAAGAAGTCTTTGCACAGCCTCCGGATCATGTTCCGAATGTCCATTTCCAAGATAAATAGAAATAATTTGTCGAGAAGTCCCAAGAAAACCAGAGGCATCCACCTAAATTAATATAAATACAAATTGCTCTTTTGCATTTCAAACAAGATGCTGGAAACTATTTGAATCATATCCATTCTCCCTCTCTATAAAGCTATTTTCATTTAAATGTAAACTAATGCTTATACCTACCAGCTTGTTCATAATGATTGTGCATTATTTCTGTATTTTTTCTTTTCCCGTAAGGTATCAAGGCAAATGAAAAAAATTAGCTCATATTTGTCTTCTTCCCCAATCTCTCCCTTCTTTAAAAAATCTGCGAAATTTGTTATGTTCTCTACTCTGTGTGCATCAGGGCTCCAAACAATTCAGATCTATTAACCATCAGGTACAAGCTAAGTGCTTTTAAAACAAACGCATGCAGTTTATTTTAAATGAATGTATGCTTTCTATATTCTGCAAAAGCATCAGCAAATTTGATCGAAAGATGGCATGGCGGAATGACAATAGCTACACTGTCCTCTAGTGGAATATTTTAGGCATAGCAAGACAAAGGCAGAGAATCTTTTGGTCTTTTTCTTTCATGCGCCTGTGTGAGTTTGTGTGTGTGAGTGTGCGTAGTGTGTAGATTTTCAGAATCAAAAAGAAAAGGTATGCCACCTGTTAGACCTTTGAAGGTTTTTTATTTTATTCTGGAATACAAAATTTTCAAAGATTGTTGATTTCCTAACACCAAAAGCATATATCACTATGGTATTTTTAGTTCCATCTCTGGTAACATGAGCAAGGGAAGAATGTGATAATCTTTACTGTAGACTTTATTGCCGCAAATGTTAGAATGTATACATTCCAGTTAGAATTTTAATCCACTTCGAGTATTCTTTTACATGTATTTGGTTGTACCCAATTTTTTTTGTATTCTTTTATAAGTATATGCAACTCAGAGAAGAAATATATTTCAACAGAGTCATTCATACTTACGTGTTCGTAAAATAGTTCCAATCAAACAGAAGAAAAATTATATTTAGAAAGATTCACCAATGGGTAATACACGGTTGCCTATCATTCACAAACAGCTATTTCTATTGGTAGAAATGTTAGATGTATTGAGGGATTTGATTCTGAATCCATCAAAACAAGCATGTTCTGAAACTTCCAGACTGACCTATATTATTTGGGACTTTTAATATCCAGGATGAAACATGTCATGCACGTCCGTGTGAAGAGACCACCAAAGAGGCTTTGTGTGAGCAACATGGCTGTTTATTTCACCTGGGTGCAGGTGGGCTGAGTCCGAAAAGAGAGTCAGCGAAGGGAGATAAAGGTGGGGCCGTTTTATAGGATTTGTGTAGGTAAAGGAAAATTACAGTCAAACGGGGGTTGTTCTCTGGCAGACAGTAGTGGGGGTTACAAGGTGCTCAGTGGGGGAGATTTTTGAGCCAGGAAGAGCCAGGAAAAGGAATTTCACAAGATAATACCATCGCTTAAGGCAAGGACCAGCCATTTTCACTTATTTTGTGGTGGAATGTCACCGGTTAAGGCAAGGCAGGGCATTTGCACTTCTTCTGTGATTCTTCAGTTACTTCAGGCCATCTGGGCCTATACGTGCAAGTCACAGGGGATGCAATGACTTGGCTTGGGCTCAGAGGCCTGACAAAACACACACACACACACACACACACACACACACACACACACACACTTGGGGGTATGATGGGGAGGAAAGTGGAGCCAGTTGGGTAATCGAAATTTATTTTTTAGCTTCTTCAGGAACATTGAATCATAACATGTATACATATGTAAATATATAAACATCACAGATTCTCACCCCCAGACCTGTCTTTAATGTATGTGGATCACCCTAATTTGTAGCTTCTTACAAAATCCTTGCCATTCGGCTGAATGGATGGTATCTCACTCTCAACAGTTCCCATTTCCTAGACTCTCAGACAGAAAACCAGACACTCAATATGTTTTTCTTACTAACTGGGCAGCAATAGGATCCAGGCCCAGAATGAGACCTCATATGTTCAAATCCTATATCTAGTACCAGTGCTGATATTTCTAGGGAGTTGCATAACTCTCTGAGCTTCATTTCCTTGCCTATGAAAGGCAGATCATAATAATATCTACCTCCTAGAGCTGTGTGTAGATTAAATGAACTAGGACATATGTAAATCAGCATCACATAGGAAAATGCTACTGCAAAGAAGTTATGGTCTATATAAATACCATTCAAACTTTGAAGCATGAATCCAGATGACCATTTACCACTGACAATAAGGATTAAGTCCCCAAAGTTGATAGCAAAGGAACGAAAGAGAGAGGGGGCAGAAATGGTTGTAGAAATCGAAGTCACCTGTGTGACCAGGAAAAACTAAATTTTCCCAAAATGCTCTCAGTTTGTTATTAATAATAGCAAACATAGTATCACATGTAAGGCACAAGAGGAGTGGCAAGAAATCCTTTAGGAAAATTCTCTGTAATCTATTAATGGATAGGGAAAGAAGTCCATACCTAAGGGAATTGACTAGCTCTCTCTGAAGCCTCAGAAGTTCTATTCTTTGCATCTTGGAACAAGCACGTGAAGAGAAAGAGGCCTTTTCTTCATGGTTTCCTCCAATACATCCAAAGCAAATTAAACACCTCAATTTATTAAGCCATTAATATTAAAAAACCGTTTTACAGATGGGAAAAAGAATGAGATGTTAAGTCTTACAGTACTGGCTCTGTCCTTAACTGGTTGGCTACTAGATCTTATGAAAAAAATAAATAAATACTCAGGCATTCGATGTCCTGATTTGAGGAAAAAATAAAATAAATTCCTCGAGATTCTATACATGATCCTATCAGTTGGTTATGTCTTAACTGATTGATAGGTCTGGCTCTTTGTCCCTACCCAAATCTCACCACTAATTGTAATCCCCAAGTGTCAAGGGAAGAACCTGGTGGGAAATGACTGGATCATGGGTGAGGTTTCTCCCATGCTGCTCTCTTGATAGTGAGGGAGTTCTCACAAGATCCAATGGTTTAATAAATGGCAATTTCTCGTAGACTTTTTGTTCTCTCTTACCTACTGCCAGGTAAGACATGCCTGCTTCTCCTTCCACCATGATTGTAAGTTTCCTGAGGTCTCCTCAGCCATGCAGAACTGTGAGTCAATTAAACCTATTTTCTTTATAAATTGCCCAGTCTTGGGCAGTTCTTTATAGCAGTGTGAGAACAGACTAATACACTGATGAAATAAAACCTGATTGAGAAACTTAATCCCATCCAATAATCCAGATACACACACACACACACACACACACACACACACACACACACACACATGATATGATTTGGCTGTGTCCCAACCCAAATCTCATCCTGAACTGTAGTTCTCATAATCCCCACATGTCATGGGAGGGACCTAGTAAGAGGTAATTGAATCATGGGGGCAGTTACCCCAACACTGCTGTTCTTATGACAGTGAGTGAGTAAGACCTCACAGGATCTGATGGCTTTGTAAGCAGCTTCCCATTCACTCATTTCTCATTCTTCTCTCTCCTACCATCATGTGAAGAAGGACATGTTTGCTTCCCCTTCCACCATGACTGTAAGTTTCCAGAGGCCTCCCCAGGCATGTGGAACTGTGAGTCAGTTAAACCTCTTTCCTTTATAAATTACCCAGTCTCAGGCAGTTCTTTATAGCAGTGTGAGAACAGACTAATACAATATGTATATATATATATATGTATGTATTATATAAAACACAATCTTAAAGGGGAAAATAAAGAAACTTAGTCCAAAGAAAAACAAGCAGTGCAATACAAAAATATTCAGGCCATTGTGAATGTCTTAAAAGTTAAGATAATAAAGTTCTGAGAGATAGTTTTGACAACAGAATTACTACCCTGAAATTAAGCTCTATATAACCCATTCCACTGAATTTAGTACTAATAACAAAGCTGTTTTCCATCACCAAAATTCATAGTAGGCAAGTCTCTTTGCTCTCAAATGTAAAAAAGTAAATAGAATATAATCAATTTAAGTGTTTCAGAGGTAGTCAAGTATTCTTTAAGTATCTCTACAATTGGGTTGTTTGTTTAAAATGCTTATGCAAACTTCTTCATGTATTTTGTAGGGAAACACGTGCTCCCGAGCATGCATACACGTGCACAGAAACGTGTGTAACTGAATGTTTGTCAAGGTTTGATTGTTAGGCTAAGGGATACGGTGCATTGTATTAATTTTTTACTTTGACTTATGTCCAGCAGGAATGCGTATTTTTACCCTCTTCATTAATATTCTTAGGGAGAACCTGATTTACTATTTTCTATCCTGTTCGAAAAGTATTTGACAAAGGATCAAAAAATGTAGCTTTTCTTGAAGACTCTTGTAGTATTTTTTCTTTCTTTATTCTGTAAGGCAAAAGTTTCAACTTTATACAAGTTTGTTTCTCTTATAAAATTTTTGTATTACATAGAAAAATAAAAGAGGCGATTTTATAGCTCTGTACTGCCAAGTGTCAAGTTTTTGTTTTTCTCCACTTGATATAAATTACCTTTCATCTTCACATTAAAAAAAAAAATAAGGCTAGAATGAAAATATTCTTTTTTATTTTGTTTAACAATCCACTCCCTTGCAATAACAAGTCCTGCAGCATTGTTCAGCATAGCTTGGCTTTATTTTATTGCTTTTATTTTATTAAGAAAATACCTCTTTCCAGCCCAATGGTATAATCATTTAGCAGTTGCAAAATTTCGCCTAAAATATGCCAGCCTGAACAGATCTTCCAAGATTTGTGTGAGTTTAAATAGCAAAGCAGCAGGTAGTAGATAATGGTTTTTAAAAATAGAACCATGAAATCAAATTAAAATCTGTCTAGTAAGGAAATATACGACAAACATTTTTATATGGAATATAAAAAATAAAACACAATCAGTGAAGCTCCAGGAATGTTTATATTTTCTCTAAAATATATATAGATGACTTCCTTCCTTCCTTCCTTCCTTCCTTCCTTCCTTCCTTCC
>NC_045439.1:23145253-23147954 GCF_002776525.5 Piliocolobus tephrosceles
TCTTTCTCTTTCTCTTTCTCTTTCACAGGGTTTCACTTTGTCACTCAGGTAGGATGGAGTGCAATGGCCCAACCTTGGCTCACTGAAACCTCCACCTCCCAGGCTTAAGCTGTCGTCCTACCTTAGCAACCTCAAGTTGGGGACTACCAACTCCCAAGTTGGAAGTATGTGCCACCAGGCCCAGCTAAATTTTGTGTTTTCTGGTAGATCGGCGGTTTTTACTGTGGTGCTCAGGCTGGTCTTGAACTCCTGAGGTCAAGTCATCCACCCACCTTGGCCTCCCAAAGTGCTAGAATTACAGGCATTAGCCATTGTGCCTGACCAGAAGTATATATAGACTTTCAATAAATGATTGTGAAAATGAAAATTAACCAGTTATGTGATTTGTAGACATGTTATAAAAGCTTCCATTCCCCGAGATTGTTACCTTTTCCATTCTTATTAAAAAATATAACTTTCATTCTTTTGGCTGATTTTAAATAGTTTCAAAGGGCCATGAGTTGTAATTTATTTTGCTAAAATCTAGAAGAGAGAGAGAGAAAAAAATCAAGGAGGGGGGAGCTGTTTATTGAAAACAGAAATATTGCATATCTACATTGTCACTGTAAATAAAATTTCATATTTTTCTGCTGCCATAACTATTTCAACTAAGTGTATGATTTTAGTAGCATTATGCCAAAACATAATAATTGTGTTTAATTAATTAAACCCTTAATTACAATGTGTGTCAACATCATTCTTTTTTTTTTTTTTTTTTTTTTGAGACGGAGTCTCACTCTGTGGCCCAGGCTGGAGTGCAGTGGCCGGATCTCAGCTCACTGCAAGTTCCGCCTCCCGGGTTTACGCCATTCTCCTGCCTCAGCCTCCCGAGTATCTGGGACTACAGGCGCCCACCACCTCGCCCAGCTAGTTTTTTGTATTTTTTAGTAGAGACGGGGTTTCACCGTGTTAGCCAGGATGGTCTCGATCTCTTGACCTCGTGATCCGCCTGTCTCGGCCTCCCAAAGTGCTGGGATTACAGGCATGAGCCACCATGCCCGGCCAACATCATTCTTGATTTATTTATTTAGCAGTTTATTTAATCATGAGCTATATACTTCTTTGACTGATTATTCTGTTCCTAGATTGTATTTTGCTTTTTGTGATTTGTTTGCATAATAATTCTACACATTTTCCCATTAAAATTAAAGAATTAAAACTTAGTCACATAAGGCCATCTGCAATTTACAGGGACAAAGAACAATAATAAAATTTTAAAAAGCAGAAGATGATACAATATAAGCAGCCTGTACTAGGCAATTTAAACATTTTCTTTTAAAGAAATATTGCTTTGTCTTCTTCACTACAATTCCCTTAAGAGTGAGTGGTGTGTTAAGTAACATATGGAAAGGAGGAAAATAAAAATTATAGACCATTACAACCATAGAGAATGTAGAGAAGCAAAATGCACCTGATCCATACAAAATGCATTTGTGAGAATTAAAGGACCACAAGTTCTCCCTGACTTAGCTTGTCCCAGCTGCACATACAGCCATTAAGTAATGACTGGAGATGCAATGAGAAAAGGAAATCTATCCTGAAGGTTTTACTGCAATGATTGATTTTGGCTTTTACAACCAAAATTCAAAAGGTTTGGTAAGGAATTGATTTTAGGTAAGCATTTCCTTTTTATCCTGCTGAATGAATACCCATTTTGGAATGTACTGAAGATTTTTGAATGTTCAGCTCAAATGATGCAGCAAAATACATTTTGAATGAGATCATCCCTGAGAAAGCTAATGTAAGTCCAGAAGAGATTAGAATTTGAAATACAGAATATTGTATTTTGAATCTCCAAAACCATGTCAGGTCATGTGTAGATTACTGAACTCTCTCTCTTTTCTGTTAGTGAACTGTTCATTCTCTGGTGGAAAAAAGAAAAAAAAAAGAAAGTCAGACTGTATTCCAGACTGTATTATAAATTCATAAAATGTTGCTTAAGAGAAATTATAATAAATTAGAATATGAACCTGTACATGTCAGTCAGTCAGTGAGGATAATTTTAAAAAGGCATCACAGCAATGCACTCCATTGAAGACCAAAGTAGATGGATAATAAACGTGACCCAGTAGGGTACTTATTCTATATTCTGGCACTCTTAATAATAAAGTGATTGATGTAATTCATCCAATCTTTTATTAAACAACTATTTAATCTCTACTATGTGTCCAATGCACAGTAGATATACTAGGAAAAAAGAAGACAGAGTGTTTGCCTCCATAAATTTACACTGCAGCGGGAAAAAGTAGAAAAGTTACATAAATGTAATAATACATATATTTTTATTTCCAGCTGCAAAGAAATGAAACACAGAAATGAAGTAGCAAGTGACCAGTGACTAGATGGGTAGAGGACAATATTAGTGTGGTTACAGAAAATGTTCCTAAAGAAGTAAAACTTGAGCTGAGATCTAATTGATGAAAAGAAAACACCCATGCCATGATGCAACATATGTGTCTCCTAAGAGGTGAAAGAAGAACCAGCAAGTTCAAAAGACCTTCAATAATAATACCTCTGCCACATTCAAGGAAAGGAAAGAAAGAAAGAAAAGGAAAAAAAAAAGGAAGAAGAAAAGAAGGAAGAGAGGGAGGAAGAGAGGTAGGAAGGAAGGAAGGAGAAAGAAAGAAAGAAAGAAAGAAAGAAAGAAAGAAAGAAAGAAAGA
>NC_045439.1:23147964-23195779 GCF_002776525.5 Piliocolobus tephrosceles
AGAAAGAAAGAAAGAAAGAAAGAAAGAAAGAAAGAAAGAAAGAAAGAGAGAAGAGAAGAGAAGGAAGGAAGGGAAGAAAGAAGGAAGGAAGGAAGAAGAAAAAGAGAGAAAGAAAGAAGGAGAGGAGAGGCAGAGAGAGGAGGGGAAGAAGGGGAGAGAAGGGAGGAAGGGGAGGGGAGAGGAGGAAGGGAGGAAACAAGGAGGGAAAGAAGGAAGGAAGGAAGGAAGGAAGGAAGGAAGGAAGGAAGGAAGGAAGGAAGAGGGAGGGAAAGAGGGAGGGAGGGAGGGAGGAAAGAAAGTAATGAAAAAAGGCCGAGTCCTAGAACCAAGACAATGTGGATGAATTGTATGGACTCAGATCAGAGACTGGAAGGGGCAGATCACATAGGTTTTGTGGGTCATTGTAAAGTTTCTGGGTTTAGTTCACAGCATAATCGGAAGTTTTAAGCAAGGGAGTGCTACATTTGATTAGGATATGAGAAGATCATTTGGACATAATTTGGAGGATTAATAGAAGATGTACGACAAAAGAGGTAGGAGTGAAGTAAAGATAAAATTTGGGAGGTTGTTAGTCTATTTTCTAGGGTTTTATCATTAAAGATACTGAGAAGTTGTCTGAGTTGAGATTTATATTGGAGTTACAATTGAAACAACTTCCTGATAGTTGTGCATGTGGAATGTTATACTGCAAAATAATCCATCCTATTTAGTGTTCTGACTTTAGCAAATGGAAAAGTGGTGTTATTTACTGCAACAGGGAAGATTAGTGAAGAAAAAGTTAAAGGAGGAAAAATGAGTTTTACTTTAGATATGTGAAATTGGCATGCATACTAAATATTGAAGGGGGATGGAGAAGCAATTGGATACATTTGCCGCAAAGTCTGGAGGAGAGATGAGAATTCAGCATAGAGGTGAAGACATATATGGGAGTACTTCACATGGAGAGGAGACGTAAAGACATTTGACTGGATTAGATCAACTAAGGAAAGATAATAGTTAGAGAAAAAGGACTCAGAATACTGAGTACTTTACTACAATGTGGTCTAAGGACACAAAGCCAGCAAAGAAGGCTTGTAAAGAATAGTCCATGAAGAAGAAACACCATGAGAACATGGTATCAATGAGTCTAGAGAATAAAGTTTCAAAAAGAGAATAATGCTTCCTTCTTCCACATTTCTGACAAGTAAGATGGAGAGAGAAAGTCAACAATTGAATCTGGTAAAATGAAATCTTATTTAAATATTTTCAGTGGAATTCGGTGGAATAACAATCCAGATTGGAGAAAGTCAAGAATGGAATGAGGAAGATTAATAACAGCAAATACTGACAATATTTTAAAGCAGTTATCTGTGAGGGAGAACAGATCAGTGGAACAGCACCTAGAGAGTAAAAGTGGACAGTGTTATATGTTTATTTTTATGCCTTTAACAAACCATATCCGTTATGTAACCTTATTATTACAGCAGTCTTCACACATATTCTGCCGTGTTCATGTCAATATATTTTACCTATAGAAGTATATATAACACATTGTCACCTCATTGCTTCAGTACTTCGGACATTTTATTTTTATTTTTATTTATTTTTATTTTTATTTTTTTTGAGACGGAGTCTCGCTCTGTCACCCAGACTGGAGTGCTGTGTCCGGATCTCAGCTAACTGCAAGCTCCGCCTCCCGGGTTTACGCCATTCTCCTGCCTCAGCCTCCCGAGTATCTGGGACTACAGGCGCCCACCACCTCGCCCGGCTAGGTTTTTGTATTTTTTAGTAGAGACGGGGTTTCACCGTGTTAGCCAGGATGGTCTCGATCTCCTGACCTCGTGATCCGCCCGTCTCGGCCTCCCAAAGTGCTGGGATTACAGGCTTGAGCCACCGCGCCCGGCTACTTCGGACATTTTATTATGACAACACCTACCCTGTTTGAATTCTCATTTAGACTCATGTTTCTCATGGTAAATGGAAATTTTTTAATCCCTATGCTTTAGTGTCTAGGTAGTTGCTGGCATAGAGCAACTACTAAGTTCTGGCTGAATGAGTAAATGAATAATTTATTAGTAAGTTTCCTGAGTAATGCTCCCACTAACATTTAGAAATACCTCGTGATGACTGGGAAATCTATGGTAACACCAATCCATGTTAGTCAAAAACCACTGATGTGGAAAAGAAATGCTCCTGCTAAGAAGGGACAGTGAGTTCACTCTACAGGGAAGGATAGTGAAGGTTCATGATAATAACTTTATCCAAAAAGCAGCACTGAGATCATCAACCCTGGTTATATCCCCCATTTGATGGTAGCATTAGAGTTGAAATTATAACCATGAATATAAACTTGTATGATGATGACTCTTATAGGAAGACCTTCAGCTCACTTTTCTCTGATACTGCATTGCCAGAATCTCAAACTTCCAACAGCTATCTTCACTAAGTTGTAAAGTTTACATTAACATGTTGAACAGTCCTTATTTGCATCTTCTCTGGGTACCCAAGCTTATTATTTATAAGCATAAGTATATATAATAATTTCGATCTCCTGACTCAATTAAATGTTTTGTTCAATAAAATTAGGCTTTTCGATCTAATATTGAATCCCTAACTTCTTCATTCCAATGTCAACATATTTGTCAAGACTTTTATTCTTATTCAAGTGGCATGTGATCTCAATAGAACTCCAATTCAGTGTATCTGAGTTTTTTGCATCTATGGGTAGTTTCGTCCATGAAATATTTCTGTCATTTCCACTAGATTCATTAGTGAATAAAGTCCCAAACCACTGACTGATATTTACAATCCATTGTGATACACCTTTAGACTTTATCACCTAAGATGAGGAGTTAACATTTATTCTAATAAGAAAAAAAATAGGAAAATTTACTCCCAGCTTCCCCTGTATTACTACTATACAGTAGAGCTCATGAATGAAAATTATTTCATGAAATCCAGGGCAGTGATTGCTAGAGAGCAAGAGTAGAGTTACCATGAGAATTAAGCTCCAGAATTCCCCATTTGCACAGTTCCTTCTAAGATTCTGAGGATGGAGAAATTGTGTATTCACAATTTTGTGTTCTTATTTACTTTTATTTAAAAGAGATTAGTAAAGTGGACAAGCTGCAGGCTCATTGACTTGGATCAGCCTTAATGTTAGGCCTGCTATCCAAACCCAAGATATTTTTGTCCTACAAGATGCTCATAATACACTTTAAATCATATATTATAGCCAATCTCTTTTTCCTAACTAGTTGTTTTCCTCAGCTGTATCTTCAAGGGTATGTGCTCCTTGAAATAATATTCCATGTACATTTTCTAATTTGTTGGCTCATACAGAGGTCTAACTCAAAGTGTGTCTATTTAAATGAATAAAATATTATCAACTGAGGTGTATGGCTGAAACTTCATTTCTTTAGAATATAATGCAAATACATCTGAGAGGAATAACCACCTTGACAACTTTTATGTAGGGATAGAAATGTATTTAAATGCAAACGTCTAGGTTGAATAAAATCTAATTTACTTTTTAAAAGGTCCTTGGATTGTGCCATGAAAATTAATATCCCATGAAAATTAAAAGTTCCAAGCATCTCAATGTTTTCACTTGTTTGTATTAATCTTGTGTTAATGGGAGGACTGGTTTGCAGTTTTACTTCCTCTTCTCAGTATCAGTACTCATTTCTCATGTACTGTGTAATGCACAACATTAAAACATGTCACTGAGATTCATAGCAAATCTAGTGATCACAACAAAGATCTTAGCTTTCCTCTGTAATGTCCAGTTACCACTGATATTTTGTCATATCACATCCCTTTTCAAGTGTAATGGATCATCCACTAGATTTTTATCCTATTAGGAAAATTACTGCAAAGCACAGTGCATGCTCTACTCTAGCACTAGCAGTACTTATTTGAGTTCCTTAAATAGAACAGAAAACATTGTGTAAACCCAAGATTTTCTGCCTGATTTTTTTAAACTAAAAGCAGCTTTACCTATTCCAGTCATCAATCTAAAAAGGCAGATGCTTTCTATTGAAATTCCACTGGGAAAGTTAGTTTTTTTAATAGAATGTCATTTCTACTGCTTAAACAAATAGCTAATTTTATCTTCTTTTAAATGTCCATTATATCTATTTTTGTGATATATCTTTTTCTTGGTATGTGATTCTTAGCCTGTCTCCTGAGGCAATTTTGCAATGGAGATAATTCTGAAAAAAATCTAATAAATAAATAAAGTGCTTGGAGGTTCACTAAGGATGACTGAGAAAAGTGAGAACTTGAAAAAGTTCCATTTCTGTTCACAAAGTGTCTATTCCTATGGGACTAGTGGTTTTGTTTGACTCCAAAATGATTACCAGAGTGAAACTGGGTTAATTTTATTTTGGGAAGTAAGAACATAAAGTGACAACTAAATTAGAGCCAGCACATTTTCACTTATGTAAAAAAGAAATGCTCGGTATTAGTTTTGATAAAAGAAATATCTCATTGGGACTTTAGAGATGAGGAGATGACATAATCTATGCAAATATGTCAGAGATAAAAGTTGTGTTTTAAACATTTTCATTTGACCATCAGTGGGAAGGTTCCTAATTTTTCTGGAGGAGTGATACTCTTGTTACATAAGGCAATATGTTACCTGATTGTGACCTCCCAACTATAAGCACTTCTATCAAAACAATTTAGCTTTGTGAATTAAGGCTTGATATTAATAATCAATGACATCAATTCCCATTTCAGCTTAAGACTTGGTGATGCAGATGTTTTACAAATAATAACTCTCAAGAAGACTTTCCTACTGAAGTCTTTTGGACAAAACTCTTCTTTGACCAAACTCAGCTGACTCCTGCCCATGATGGAGCATTTAAAACGTCCCTAGCCAGAGAGCAATCTCCCATTCCAGCAGGCTGAATTTGAGTGTGTGACAATCTCACCATGGAGGGCTACAGCGCTCTATCTCCAAGTAAATTGAAAGGCAGTCTAGGCTATAAAGACTGCAACTCTTAGGGGAATCTTAGTGCTGAACTAGCCCCAGAGACAGTGGACTCAGAGTGGGGATAACATACGATGTACCGAGACACTAGCTGGGACAAGCAAGGGATTGCTAGGATCGCCCTTACCCTAACTCTACACTGCACAGAACACAACTCCAATAGATATCCCTTCCTTCCACTTGAGGAGAGGAGACAGAAGAGAGGTGAGGACTTTATCTTGCACAAGAATACCAGCTCAGCCACAGTAATGTAGGGCACTGGTCAGAGTTGCAAGATCCCCATTCCAGGTCCTAGCTCCCAGATGACATTTCTTATACACACTAGGCCAGAAAGAAACCCACTGTCTCGAAGAAGAAGACCCAGTCCTGTCAGGATTCATTACCTGCTAACTGAACAGATGTTGGGCACTAAATAACCAGGAGTGACACCCAGGTACTACATCAAGGGCCTTGGGTGAGCCTCTGAGACTTGATGCTTCATAGTGTGTGAGACTCAACACACTACCAGCTATGGTGGTTACATGGCAGAACTTGCTCTTGAGAAAAGCAGAGAGAAAAGTAAAAGGAACTTTATTTTACACCTTAGGTATCAGCATGACCACAGGTGGATAGAGCGCTAAGTGGGCTCTTAGGGTTTCAGATTTCAGGACTTGACTCTTGGACAGCATTTATGGACCTGCCTTGGGCCAGAGGGAAGCCCACTGCTCTGAACAGTGATTCCCTGACCAGGTAGCACTCCTGACAAAATGACTTAAGAGACCTTGGAACTTAAGGGAACATCAGCAATAGTTTGGCAGTACTCCTTGTGGCCTGGGGGGTGGTGGCTATGGGGTGAGGCTCCTCTGCCTTTGGAAGAGAGGGAAGAGTGGGACGGGCTGCATTTTGTGGCTTGAGTGTCAGCTCAGCTGTAATATGATAGAACACCAGGTAGACTTATAAGGTTTTGACACTAGTCCCTGACTATCATATGGTACTTCTGGATCTACCTGAGGCCTGAGGTACCACTTAAAGCAGATACAGCTTAGATCATAGCACCCAAGTCCTTTCAAATATCTGGAAATCATTCCCAAGGAAGACAGCTACAAATAAGCCCAGGCACTAAGACTATAATAAATACTGAACTCTTCAATGCCCGGACATTGAAGAACATCTAGTAGCATCAATACCATCCAGGAAAACGTGACCTCATTAAATTAACAAAATAAGGCATGAAGGTAAAATCCTCAAGAAACAGAGATATGTGACCTTTCAGACAAAGAATTCAAAATAGCTGTGTAAAGGGAACTCAAAGAAATTCAAGATAACACAGGGAAGGAATTCAGAATTCTATGAGATAAATTTAACAAATAGATTGAAATAATTAAAAAGGATCAAACAGAAATTATTGAGCTGAAAAATGCAACAGGTATACTGAAGAATGCATCAGAGTTCTTTAATAACAGAATTTATCAAGCAGAAGAAAGAATTAGTGAGCTTGAACACAGCCTACATGAAAAAAAAAAAAAAAAAATGAAGCCTAGAAAATAGGCTCAAAAGGGTAAATCTAAGAGTAATTTACCTTAACAAGGAGGCAGAGAAAGAGATCGGAGTAGAATGTTTATTCAAAGGGATAATAACAGAGAACTTCTCAGACTTAAAGAAAGACATCACTCTCCAAATACAAGAAGATTATAGAATATCGAGAAGATTTAACCCAAAGAAGACTAACTCAAGGCATTTAGTAATCAAACCCTTCAAGGTCAAGGATAAAGAAAGAATCCTAAAAATGTAGTAAAAGAAAAGAAACAACTAGCATACAATGGAGCACCAGTCATCTGGCAGCAAATTTTCAGAATCAACCTTACAGACCAGGAGAGAGTAGCATGACATATTTAAAGTGCTGAGGGAAACAAACAAACAAACAAACTTTTACCCTACTATAGTGTATTCAGTGAAAATATCCTTCAAAAATGAAGAAATAAAGCCTTTCCCAGAAAATAAAACCTGAAGGATACTATCAATACCAGACCTGTCCTATAAGAAATGCTAAAGACCGTACTTCAATCAGAAAGAAAATGACATTAATAAGTCATACATAATCACCTGAAGTACAAAACTCACTGGTAATTGTAAGTACACAGAAAACCACAAAACACAGCACTGTAACTGAGGTGTGGAAACTACTTTAATCCTAAGTAGAAAGACTAAATGATGAACCAATCTAAAATCATAACTACAACAACTTTTCTAGAAATAGTACAATAAGATATAAATAGAAGTAACAAAAAGCTAAAAAGTAAGTAGGACAATGTTAAGACATACAGTTTCTATTAATTTACTTTTTGCTTGCTTGTTTGTTTATGCAAATAGTGTTGTTATCAGGTTAAAATAATGATTTATAAGATAGTATTTGCAAGCTGTATGATAACTTCAGACCAAACAACATACAATGGATACACAAAAAACAAAAAGCAAGAAACTAAATTGTATCACCAGAGAAAATCGCCTTTACTAGAGGCAGAAAGGAAAGGAAGAAAGAAGGAAGAGAAGACTATAAAACAATCAGATAACAAATAATAAATAGCAAGACAAGTCTTCACTTATCAATAATAATATTGAATGTTAATGGACTAAACTCTCCATCAAAAGACATAAACTGGCTAAATGGATAAAAAACCAAAACCAATTGAGCTGTTGCCAACAAGAAATACACATTGCCTATAAAGACAAGCATACACTGAAAATAAATGGATGGAGAAGGAAATTCTATGCCAATGGAAACCAAAAATGTGTAGAAGTTGCTATACTTACATTAGACAAAATAGAATTCAACACAAATACTATGAGAAGAGACAAAGAAGGTCACTATAAAATGATAAAGGGGTCAATTCAACAAAAAGATATAACCATTTAAAATATATATGCAGCCAACACTGGAACAACCAGATATATAAAGGAAGTATTATAAGAGCTAAAGAGAGATATAGGCCCCAATACAATAATACCTGGAGATTTCAAAACCCCACTTTCAGCATTAGATAGCACTTCTAGACAGAAAATCAACAAAGAAATACCAGATTTAATGTGTACTATACACCAAATAGATTTAATAGATATGTACAGAACATTTCATCCAAGAACTGCAGAGTGCACATTCTTTTTTCCTCAGCACATGTATCATTCTCAAGGATAGGTCATAGCTTAGGTCACAAGTCTTAAAACATTCAAAAAACCTGAGATAATATCAGCATCTTTTCAGACCACAAAGGAATAAAACTATAAATTAATAATAAGGAATTTTTGAAACTATAAAAATACAAGGTAATTAAATGATATACTCCTGAAGGACCAGTGAGTCAATGAAGAAATTAAGAAGGAATTGAAAAAATTCTTGAAACAGATGATAATAGAAATAAAACATACCTAACTCTATAGGATACAGCAAAAGCAGTACTAAGAGGGAAGTTTATAAGTGCATACATCAAAAAACAAGAGACACTTCAAAAAAAAATCTAATGATGCATCTTAAAGAACTAGAAAAGCAAGGGAAAACCAAACCCAAAATAAGTAGAAAATAAATAATAAAAATCAGAGCAAAAAATAATTAGATTGAGATGAAGAAAACAATACAAAAGGTCAATGAAAGAGAAGTTAGTTTATTAAAAAGTTAAAATTGACAAACCTTTTGTCAGACTAAGAAAAAAGAAGATACAAATCAATAAAATCAGAAATGAAAAAGGAGACATTATAACTAATACTGCAGTAATTCAAATGATTATTAGTAGCTACTGTGAGCAACTATATGCCAATACATTGGAAAATCTAGAAGAAATGAACAAATTCCTAGATACATACAACCTACCAAAATTGAACCATGAAGAAATCCAAAACCCGAATAGATCAGTAAAAGCAGCAAAATGGAAGCCGTAATAAAAAGTCTCCCAGTAAAGGGCTCAGGACCTGGTGGCTTCCCTGTAAAAGCCTGGGACCTGGTGGCTTCCCTGAATTCTACCAAACATATAAAGAAGAACTAATACTGATCCTATTCAAACTATTCCAAAAAACAGAGGAGAAGGGAATACTTGAATACTTCTAAACTCATTCTATGCGGCCATTATTACCCTGATATAAATACCAAGTAAAGACACATCAAAAAAAAGAAAACTACAGGCCAATATCTTTATTAAATAGTGCTGCACCAAAATGATGGTAGCCATTAGAAAGGGTTCTCTGCGGCCGGGCGCGGTGGCTCAAGCCTGTAATCCCAGCACTTTGGGAGCCCCAGACGGGCGGATCACGAGGTCAGGAGATTGAGACCATCCTGGTTAACACGGTGAAACCCCGTCTCTACTAAAAAATACAAAAAACTAGCCGGGCGAGGTGGCGGCGCCTGTAGTCCCAACTACTCCGGAGGCTGAGGCAGGAGAATGGCGTTAACCCGGGAGAGGAGCTTGCAGCCACAGAGCGAGACTCCGTCTCAAAAAAAAAAAAAAAAAAAGAAAGGGTTCTCTGCTTCCCTGCAAAACGCCTTTTCTAGCGTTGTTATTATCATTCTCACCACCCTTTATATATAAATGGAAATTTGTGATTGGCAGCACATTTCAGAAGTAAATTAAGTAATTTGTTTCTCAACAAATCTGTAATGCAGAGATAACTTCTCTATTAGTCATTGAAGTATATTTTTGGAAAACTGGTGATGAAATCTTCAATAAATCAGCATATAAAGTCTGGCTTTCAGCTGGGCTGGTGGCTCATGCCTATAATCCCAGCACTTTGGGAGCCCAAAGCTGGAGGATTGCTTGAGGCCAGGAGTTCAAATAATTTACCCAATTAGCTAGTTATTATCTTCTATTACTGTAGAAACCAATGGTCTTCTTTGATTCAGATAAAATAGATTATAATAGCAATTAATGCCTGAAGCTAGTTATTCCTAGAAGGGCTAGCCCTTGGCTGTTGCAGCCTGGTGGGTATCTGGGCCTGTTAATTAATAGCTAGTCATTAACTACACTGTGTTTTGCCATGAAAGAGTTTCATGCTTCCTTTTCTGACTTATTTTGAACATAAATACCACTCGCCTTGTAACAAACACTACTTGAAAACATTGTCACATGGGATTTATTTCTTTACTTAAGAATTTTTAAAAAACTAAGGCAAACCTTATGCATTTAAACCAGAGGTATAAATGGAAGCAGTACAGACTTTCAGAATCAAGGTAAAAGAAAGTAAACCCACAGTGATCCGGTTGTTTTGCTAATGCATATCATGATGCTACCAGGCCACACTGACCTTTCCTGCTCTGATCTGCAGTTGTTCCATGAAAAGGTCAAATCATGGCCCTGTTATAAACCAGTTGCACACTCCTGGAAACGTAGGACAGGGATTGACAATCTAAGAGTACCAGATGCATTCCCCGACATGGTTTAGCTCAGCGAGGGTGGAAATTCCTCCTACTTAATAAAGTTAAATCTTCCTCCTTAGCTATTGTCCCTTTTGGGAAAATGTAACATTGATTGGCAGCTTGGGAAGGATTGCAATTTTATGCATTATACATAATGCTGGAGATTAAACAGACAGCCAACCTCCCTGGGCTGTTAAAGAAGGCTAGACTGTGTGCTTATTGGTATTTCACAGGTAGTTTCATGTTGACTTTGGAAAAAAAAAAATGGCTGTCTATTTCAGGTTTCATATTAAGTGAAGGATTGCTCTGAAAAACATTTAATCCCTCCCCTTACCAAAACCAAAGAAACAAAAAAGAAAACAAGAAAAAGAAAAAGATTAAAACTGTTTATTTTGCTGTTTTCAGTAGAAAACACAGATAAATAACCATAAAACTACAGCTACAGTTTTAACACCAACTATATATCAGCATAATCTGGGGAGTATTTTATTAAAAATATGAATTCCAAGGCACCAATTCTGGCTGATGCTGAAGTACATCCATGACTAGCAACCATTGAATTGTAAAATGAGGAACAGAAAACTAAAGCCTGTCAATAAGTACAATTGCCATGACTACAGAATTTATTGCAGGGTGCTATGTAATTGTAATAACGAGAGTTTTAAAAAAGTAGAGAAGAAACTGACAATAAAGATTCTAGTTAAAAATAAATATATAATTTCAAAAATGCAGCATTGGATGCTAGGCCACCAAAAGGGATAACACAGGCAGGCAGAGAGAGAGAAAGAGAAAGAAACAGACTTAAAGATCAGTCTGTACTTGTGATAGTCAGATTTTTGTGTCAACTTGGTTAGGCTACAGGTTTCCAGTTATCCAATCAAACACTAATGTAGGTGTCGCCGTGAAGATATTTTGTAGATGTAATTGATGCTCATAATTAATTTTCAGTAAAGTAGCTTACTCCAGAAAATCTAAGTGGGCCTCATTCAAACAGGTGAAAGGTTTTAAGAGCAGAAATGAGCTTTTTCAGCAGAAGGAATTCCACCTACAGACTGTAGCTTCAGCCTGTTCTTTCTGCCAGCCTGCCTTGTGGCTTTTGGAACTGCCTACAATCTCATAATCCAATATCTTTCAGTAAATCTCTGAATATACATCTCTTACTTGTTGTATTTTTTCTGGATGAACTTTCATACACAAATGCAAGACTATTCACTCATGCCTACTCACTGAAAACATTCTCTGGTTTTAAAGAAATCAGTTTCCATCAGGACTCTATTTCGTATTAGGTTCCCTGAAATCCTGATTCATACTGTATATGTGATTATTCTCCAAAAGGTGACATTTTCATGGAATACCTGTGGGAATGATGGAACCTGGCATTGTACAAATCTGCATTGCTTAGGCCTCCTGGAAGTGTATTAAATATAATTGCCTATAGAAAATAAAGGGAAAATATTCCTCACCTAGAGGGAAGAATCCCATTATTCTC
Source organism: Piliocolobus tephrosceles (assembly GCF_002776525.5). NCBI lineage: Eukaryota > Metazoa > Chordata > Mammalia > Primates > Cercopithecidae > Piliocolobus > Piliocolobus tephrosceles. Next base: position 23,159,806 of record NC_045439.1, read on the forward strand.
AACTGATCAACTCCTTGTCTTAATAATATTAAAAATCAAAATTTTCTTTTAAGTAAAATGATAAATATACAGGATCCCTTATTACTAAGTCAATCAAGTTGCTGGTTTTCAGAGAAGACAATCTAAGGGTACAGTGTTTTATCAAGGCTCGTTTTTTTCATGTTGTTCCACATGTGACAGGAAGTTGCTAAAGTCTCAGTGTAACACCCACCAGTTCTGTGGAGCTTTCCCAAATGTCACAGTTGGTCCAACTGTGGATTAAACATATTTTAAAAATAATTGCATTAAAAATACCATAAAAGATAATAAAATAAAAATAAGATAACTATTTACATAGCATTTACAGTATACAAGGCATTAGAAGTAATCTAGAGATGATTTAACATTTACAGAAAGATGTGTGTAGGTTATATGCAAATGCTACATTTTATATAAGGAATTTAATTATTCTTGGATTTTGTCGTCCATAGGGAGATCCTGGAAACAATTCCCTAAGAATACAGGGGACAACTTTACTCTGTTTCTATGGCTTTTGACGTTCCTAACTTTCTTCCTATATTCCTTTTCATATTTCAAAAGGTAGCACTAGCAGTTGATATTGGGCATTATTGATTTTCTTATAATTTGCATGTGCATTTTTTTTTTCTTTTTTCTTTTTTTTTTTTTTTTTGAGACGGAGTCTCGCTCTGTCGCCCAGGCTGGAGTGCAGTGGCCGGATCTCAGCTCACTGCAAGCTCCGCCTCCCGGGTTTACGCCATTCTCCTGCCTCACCCTCCGGAGTAGCTGGGACCACAGACGCCCGCCACCTCGCCCGGCTAGGTTTTTGTATTTTTTAGTAGAGACGCGGTTTCACCGTGTTAGCCAGGATGGTCTTGATCTCCTGACCTCGTGATCCGCCCGTCTCGGCCCCACAAAGTACTGGGATTACAGGCTTGAGCCACCGCGCCGGGCCGCATGTGCATTCTTTAATGTTTCTTAAGCATATGATTCATGTGCTATAGCCTCTCATAGCTCATGTGTCACACACACAGCTCTATGCATTGTTTCTTTAAAAAACTGCTAATAAAATTATATTTATATTAGAATATTTGATGACGTCAATATCAATATATAAAGTATAGAATATTTAAAATAAACCTTTTAAATTCAAATAATTTCTAAATATTCAGAAGAGTCTCAATAATTATTTGTATCATGTGTAAAACCCTATAGTAGTACCTCAATCTTTCATAATTTTTTTCTGCTCCACTTTCAGTAATAGAGGTTTAGGTAAATCTTTTTGTTTCTGGATAAACTGTTTTTATTAAACATTTCCCTTCAGGAGAAAGCAGTCCTCTAATTTAACAGACAGGGATTATAATAAGTTGTTCCCTAAATGCATGGTGATTTAATATTAACATTTATATTCACTCATTTATTTAAGAAACAGTATTGAACATCTATGAGGTTTAAGATATTGTTCTAGGAATTCTACACAAGCAAAACACACTGCCCTTACAGAGCTTATATTACAATGAGGAAACGGGATGCAGATTATAAAATAAAGGAGTAAATGTTATAGGCATTAAAAGGCCACAGTGTTGTGGGGGTAAAGCAAGGAGGATGATGGGAATTGCAGGGAGCAGGAGCAGGGTCAGAATAGGCTGGTAGTGTGCAATTTTAAACACAGTAGAGAAAGCAGAGGGTGAGTTTCCACTGAAAAAGTATTGTTTGACCAAAGACATAAAGGAAATGAAGATGTGAACTATGTAAAAATCTTCCAGAAGAGAATTGCAGTCAGAGGAAACAGCCTAGGGCAGAAAGTGTCAGAAGCATTAGGAGAATAGTACAGCTGAGGAAGTCAGTGATGGGGAAGAGAAACAGAAAATAAAGCTAGAGAGATGAGTGCTGCTACAATCATGTAAGGCATCAGTGTAGGTCAAGGTCAGAACATTGCCTTCAACCATAAATGTGATGCAGAACCATCAGTGAGATTTGAGCTGAGCACTGTCAAGATCACTGTCAAGATCAGATTTAGAGTTTGATGACTGTATTTGGAATTGATGATGAGAGAGCAAGTGTGAAAGAAGAGAGACAAGTTGAGAACCTATTGCCATAATCCAGGGGATGGGTTGTGCATAGACGACTGTAGAAGTGAAAGTGGTGAGAGATGGCAAGGTCTGTGTTAAAAGTAAAGCCTTTAGGATTTTCTCAAAGACCGACAATGTGCTGTAAAAGAAAATGAGTCAAGGAAGGCATGAAGTTATATTTTCAAAACATACTGTTACATAAAGGGATATGTTTTGAAGACTGAAGTCACCTGTATTTTTGATGCACTAAACTCAACTTGTTATCAGGAAAATTTTCTCTTGTTAGTAACACAAACCTGCTAATGAGTTTCAAAAATCTATTAATGAGTGTCGTAAAATGAAACTTACATTAACACCTGCCAAAGAAATTTGCTGTTAACAAAAAAGCTGTGAAATACACTTTAAAAATCTCAATCCATTCTGTTTATTAAATAGGCTAAAAAGCAGCCACACATTGGAGCTGGCTTGAATCAGCTGGGGAGAGCCGACTCTGTGCAGTTCTCCCCAGTTTGGTGTATAGTGACATCACCCGATAGCTTGAAATTGGCTTTGCTAGAAATATTCACATCAGTGGAAATTGTCAAATGCTACAAACCCAGGTTTGTTTGTTTTTTAGTCCTTCCAGTGAACTGGTTGTTAATCATTTACCAATACAACAATGCTAGCAATAAGAACAAAACCGATTGAATCTTAATATTCAATTAAGATGAATTTTAAAAGAACTGTAGAACTGTGTTCACTTTTTTTTCCCTAAAGTTATAGATCACTTATTTGTGTTGCACGAGGCCTTTAAGTAATAAAAATACATTGGTTATTTCAAGCCATTTTTATTACTATTTTCAGACTGTTCTGGTGAACACCATTTAACAAAGATGGGTGAGGAATAACAACATTATCTCTAAAATCTGAAAAATCTCGATATTTACTATTCTGTGAATTCTTGTTGTAACTTGTATTAAAACACAGTTGTTTCATCTTTAAGATAGGGAAAATACCATCTTTAGAGCACTATTGTGGAAACTTAGTAAATTGGTAAATTTCATATCTGATCGTAGGCACTCAGCACATGACTGTTCTTTCCTCTCTTCTCCTTGAAAACCCTCCTCCCCCTCCAACTACTCACCTCCTTGATTAGCAGGGCTTGACTTCAGAATAACTGAACCAGTCTCCTCATTAGAAATGGTTTCCTCTTTTGGTTATTCTTGTTTTCCACATATTTTTAAACAAACTGTATTGAGGTATATTTGATATATACATATATATGTGTGTGTATATATATATATAAAATAAACTGCACCATTTAACGTGTAGAACTAAATACGTGTGATAGGCATGCACACCTACAGAATCCCAGCCACAATCATGACAAACAACACTGGCATCACCCCCAAAGGTTCCTCTTTTAGGAGTCATTCTTCCTCTCTACCGCCAGTCCCCAGACAATACTGGCATGCTCTCTATCACTATACAAATTTTCCAGTTTCTAAAATTTTATATAAGGGGAATAATTAAGCATCCACTCTTTTGTGTCTGATTTCTTTTGCTTATTATAATATTTTTAATATTCATCAGTGTATGAGAGTTCCCATTTTTTCACCATCTCCTTAACACTTGGTATTTTAAGTCTTTCAAATTTTAACCATTCTAATGCTTGTAAGTTTCTTTTTTCCCCAATAACTAATGGTGTTTAACATCTTTGGACATGTGTAATGGACATTCCTGAGTTTTTAAAAGAGTTGCCCTTTGATTTTATCTTTTATCCGTTTTTACTTGTTTTTATTTATTTACTTTTGAGACGGAGCCTCTCTCTGTTGCCCAGGCTGGAGTGCAGTGGCGCGATCTTGGCTCACTGCAAGCTCCGCCTCCTGGGTTCACACCATTCTCCTGCCTCAGTCTCCCGAGTAGCCGGGAATACAGGTGCCCGCCACCACACCCGGAACACTTTTTTGTATTTTTAGTAGAGACGGGGTTTCACTGTGTTAGCCAGGATGATCTCGATCTCCTGACCTTGTGATCCACCTGCTTCGGCCTCCCAAAGTGCTGGGATTACAGGTGTAAGCTACCGTGCCCGGCCTTGTTTTTATTTTTTTATCTTTACTTTTACTATATCCTTTGACTTATTTAAAGATTAATTTTCTCTTTAGTTTCCTAAAGAGGGAACCTGAATCATTACATTCAGTAGTTTCTTATTTTCTAATATATATGTATTATACAGGTTGGGTATGTAGTCTCTATAAATGTCAGGAGGTTAAAAGATGGTTAATAGTATCATTATTTCGGCTAGTTGTTTTCTTCTTTTTTTAAAGGAAATGCTGAGAAAGGTGTGTTAATGTTTCAAAATATAATTATTAGGTTTCTGATTTCCCCTTTGAGCTCTGAATATCTGTCATTAGGCACATCCCATACATAATTTTATTTTCCTGATTTATTGGCACTTTTATTAAGTGTTCCTCCTTATCTTAGTAATTTTCCTGTCTCACAGTCTATTTTGTCTGATATGAGAGGATTTCAAAAAGTTTGTAGAAGAATGGAATTATTAATAATAAGATATAAATAAAATGCATATTTATTTCTCAACATAAGCTCCATCCAGTTCAAGACACTGTAGGCAATGACACCAGCCATTTAGTCCATCCCTTAGGAACTGAGGGTCCTGGGAATTTAGCTGAGTAAATTTAGTCTTTTTCACATTATTAACCAAACAAAAATGGATGCCCTTTATAGTTATTTTTTAAGATTAGGAAACATAAAGAAATCAGAAAGTGGGCCGGGTGCGGTGGCTCATGCCTGTAATCCCAGTACTTTGGGAGGCCAAGGCAAGTGGATCACGAGGTCAGGAGTTCAAGCCCAGTCCGACCAACATGGTGAAATCCTGTTTCTACTAAAAATACAAAAATTAGCCGGCCATGGTGATGCCTGCCTGTAATCCCAGCTACTCAGGAGGCCGAGGCAGTAGAATCATTTGCACCCAGTAGGCAGAGGTTGCAGTGAGCCCACATTGAGTCACTGCACTCCAGCCTGGGCGACAGAGCAAGACTCCATCTCAAAAAAAAAAAAAAAAAAAAAAAGTCAGAAGGAGCCAAATCAGGACTGTAAGATGGGTAACTAATGATTTATCATTGAAACGCTCACAAAGTTGAGCTTGTGTAACAAGAGGAATGAGCAGTAGCAGTGGTGACAAAGCTTAACTGACTTTCTTGAAATTCTCCCATCATAAGCAGATGTTATTATTCTTTGGCCTTCCAGAAAGTTAACAAGCAAAATACGTTGAGCATCCCAAAAAACTGTCACTGTGACCTTTGCTCTTGAGGGATCCACTTTTGCCTTCACTGTACCACGTTCCTCTCTTGGTAACCCTTGCTTTTATTGTGCTCAGGATTATACATACGGGTAACGCCATGTTTTATCTCCTATTAGGAGTCTTTGAAAAAAAATTCTTCAGGTTATTGACCCCACATTTAAAATTCCCTTTGGAAGCTCTGCTCTGGTTTGCAGCTGACCTGGGTGCAACAGTATTGTCATTCATTGAGTGAAAAGTTTGCCCAACTTTAATATTTCGGTTAGAATTGTGTAAATTGAACCATTTGAGATGTCTATGGTATTGGCTATCATTCTGCTGTTAATTATCAGCATCTTTCAATTAGGGCACAAACAAGAGTAATATTTTTCTCATTAATTGATATGGATTGTATGCCACTGACGGCTTCATCTTCAACATCATCTCTTCCCCTTTTAAAATGAGTTATTCAATTGTAAAAGCTAATTTCTTTGGGGCATTGTCCCCATAAACTTGTGGTAAACCATCAGTGATTTCATCACTCTTCTACCAAGTTTCAGTGTAAATTTGATGTTTATTCTTGTTTTAATTTTAGTAGAGTTCATGTTGCTCTGATAGGGATTTTTTTCAAACTGACGTTTTGTCTTTAGTGTCTTAAAAGAGATCCTGTTCAGACATGTTGTAACAAGTTAGTACAAGTTCATTCTAGTGCAAGCAATATTTTAAAATCTGTGTATTGTTTTCTCAAAATATGCATTTTCCATGAATTTTTCAAGACACCTTTGTACAAATATGACCCCTTCAAGTTTCTTTAGCTTACTACCTACATAGTAATTTTTCTCTACTGTTACTTTCTATTCATGTTTTGTATCTAAAGCATATCTCTTTTAAAATATGGAGTTGGACCTTGGTTTTGAGAACAATCTGAAAACCAATGGTTTTTAATTAGGTGTTACTCTACTTATCGTTAACGAAAGTATTGTTTGATTTGCTACTTCACTATTTGTTTTCCATTTTCTTTGTTCATCTTCTTTTTTTGTCTTATTTTCTGTTAATCAGTTTTTTTTTTTTAGTATTCAATATTCCTTCTTATTTTTGCTTTCTAGCTATGTTTGTTTTCATAATCTTTAAGGATTAGAATTACAGTGTGTATTTTAAGAGTGCAGGAATTAAATTGTTTATCCTTAACTTATCCCAATCTACTTAGAGTTAATATTGAGTTTACTTCTAGTAACATATAGAAACTTTAAAGCAACATATTTCAATTTATTACACTATGCTGTACTTTATGTTACTATTATGACATATATGTTATTACTGTCTTAATATCTTGTAATTTTTCTTTTGGCAGATTTTTTTTAAGAAATTAAGAAAAGAAATGGTAAACACCGAGTAACAAAATATTGTTTACACACATATTTATCACTTCCTGTGCTTATGATTGCTTTCTGAAATCCAAGTTGCCTTGTGGTATCACACCCTTCTTTTAGCATTTCTTGGAGTGCCTTTCTGCTGGCTCCAGATTCTCTCAGTTTTTGTTCATCTGAAACTTGTCAGATACAGAATTCTCTGTTGACATTCCTGTTTTTATTTGAATTATTTGAATATATTGTTCTTATATTCTGACCTTCATAGTTCTCCTCTTACTTGTAACTGTTCAAGAGTAAATGCTCCTCTGGCTTCTGTCATCTTTTAGATACTTTTCAGTTCCTTGAAGTAGTTGGCTTTCAAAATTGATACTGTTTTTATAATTCTTATGTGTGAAAGGGTTTAAGCAACCACTGCACTCTGCCACCATTAAAAAATCAGATGATTTCATCTTGAATCATCTTTTAAATTTCGTGCCAATGTATAGATGATACCATAAACGTTAAAAACAAAGGTGTATGAATCTTGAGAAAATGCAGTATAATTAATTTTGTTTAAATTTTAGATGTAAAAATAATCTGCTTCACAATACATTTCTTAAAACTCAGACAAAATCTTAAAACTATGGTAACATTCTCTACTGTCTTTAATTTTATTTTAAAAGGCAAGATATATTTATTTTATATGTACTTTTAAAGCTATGTATGTATTTCATTGAAGAGGGATAGGAAGTGGGAAGAGCAGATGAAGTTTTTGGCAGAGATAAAAGTCTGCGTGTGGAAACATTTGCTGAAGCTATTTTAAACTCCTCCTTCCTGTGGGATTCGAATGGTCTTGCTGCTAGGTTTAAAGTTCAAAAGTCAAAACTGAATTGATAACTTGGCAAACCTTGCATTTACCTCTTTAGACTTTGAAGTGCTCATCTATTAACAAAATGGCATTCTATGAGTTTGATGAGGGTATGAGTGAAATGAAGCTTGAATAGAGGTGACAATGGAAAAAAGTAAAGGTGATTTATATCCATAAAAGTTTTGAAATACTCCGATTAAAGGCCTTATTCTAAGTGCATCAAAACAAAGCCTGGTACTGGTGAAAGTTATTACTCTCAAGTTACTGTAATTTTCTTTATTTCTTTTTTTTTTTTTTGTGGGGTTGGGGGGAGAAAGGAAAATAATAATGTTATCTCAGAGAACCAAATGGTAAAAAACAAAGTCTAAAGATAAATACTAAAAATTTTTTAAAGCCAAATATCTACACACCTAATAAAATAAGTCAAGTTACACTCTGGTTTTTCTACCTTGTGAACATCTAGATGACTTTGGAAAATTCAAACCACATATTGTGTAAGTATGAAGAGGAAAACTACATGGGAAATAATTGATTTCCTCTTCTACTCCTCCTCCTACTTCTTTTTCTTCTTCTTTAAGTAAGGTTTTGAAGAAAATCCTTAACATCTAATTTGTTATTTTTAAATCATTTTCTCTCTAAATTTTATTTAAAAAAACATACAGAACACTGAGGTATAATCTAAATTATGGATCAAGGTGTTTCAATTTAACACTTGCACTGTGGCATTTGGTCCACAGTAAGCATAGATTCCAATGAGGCCTTTTATGTACTTTTCCCTTGAGTAGGCTCCATGCTGCTGCTCTCTCAGTATGGCTGCTCTCCTAGATGACATTGATGGGCCAAGGTGAATACAGAAGGCTCAGCCAATATGTTTGGTGGCCTCAGAACCAAGCAAGAAACATGCATGGACAGGGCCTCTGGGTTCAGGCCCTTTGAAGCAGCAGTCCACCTTTTCAGAAAATACTTACAGGAGAGTTTGAGGATAACAATGAACAGTGTTCTGGTTGTTAGAGAAGTGATACGGAAATATGACAAGAAAGAAAACCAATAATTTCAGACTGGCTTAGGAGAAATTGAAATGCACTGATGATTTTGAATAGAAGATAGATAAATAGATAGATAGAGAGAGAGATGGTTATGGTGTATGCATGTGTGTACATAAACATATATTTCTCAGCTTTGCCCACTGTAAGAGCTTAGAGGAAAAAAGCCAGACCTTGGTTGCTAAAATACTCTTTCTACTAAAAGCAATCAGAGCTCCTTAGAAAAATTGATTATTTCAGTACTAGAGCAGGGAAAATTCAAAGATGAGCCTAGAATACCATGTGCTAACAAAATGCTGACATAAGGATTAGGAAGTCTCAAAAGAATGAAGGAGATTTCTTGAAAGTTCTAATGCTGGACAATCTGTGACCTTTGAACATCAAAACAAATATTAGTAGTAATAGATTATTGACATGGGGTATACTTACACAAAGAAACAGAATAATAACATAGAGGAGGGGAAGAAAATCTTTGCCTTACAGTAGAATGCCAACTAATAACTGTAGAAAGCATTAAGGAATTAGAATAACATTATTGCCAACTGTCATAAATAATTTATTCAGGCAACCATAATCAACAAATACTAAATCCAGTGAATGAAATACAAAGATCAGGCTATTTAGCATAGTCTCAAAGCATCCCTCCACAAAAATTCCGAGGCACAACAACCTGATGAAATTTTATGAACTTTGTGTGGAAGATGTTGATATATTTCTTCTAAAATGAAAATTAAACTGCTGCATCTTGCGCAGGCAGCCATTAAAAAATTCGTATGCTTGATGATTTTTTTTTTTAATTTAGGGATACCATAGGCAATACATCCTTTAGTTCTGGAAAGTTTTCTTAAATTATTTGTTTAATAATTCCCCCCTGCCATGCCCATTCACCTATTCAATAACTTGAGACAGTTCATTAATTAGATATTAGATCTTAAAGTTATATATTAGACTTTCATTAATTTTCCTCTTTTAAATGGAGCATCTTCATCTTAGCATACCATTCCTCAGTTCTGAGTTCCATTAGTCTATCAGAAAGTAAACCTCCAGTCTTCTATTCAATATGGAGAGGAGTGAGGTGCCCACCTACACCTATAGGAGTCCTATAAGGTTAATTGTATTTTATGTCTACTTTAAGATTATTATTGAAAATTACAAATCTATAATAGAGAGGATAATATATTAATCCCCAAGTATTTATTACAAGGCTTTAGCAATTCAAATTATGAACAATCTTATCTAAAATCCAACAAACTTCCTTTTTTTCCATAATGTAATTTAGAAGCAAACCCCAGGCATTATATTTTATGTTTAAATATTTTTTATATAACCTCTAGAAGATAAAAGTTATTTTTAATATAATAGAAATATTACCATCACAACTGTGCAATGAAGTGACAACTCAACGTGCTTGGCTTGCTCAAACCCCACACATTCTCAAGAAAGATCTGTCTTTAGGAATGGTTCTTGGCTGGATTCTGGAAGATGCATGCTAAGCCCTTGGAATATTCTTCTTAAGACAATAATTTTTGTATGCTTCAGGCTTTGGGCCATGCAGTAAGAGTTTGATCAGATAATTTATATTAACACTATGATTTATATGAACATCTGTTTTTGGAGGTTGAGCAGCTTAGATTAGTTTTCATGTCAGAATAGCTTAGGTCATGCATACATGACTGATGCCCAACCAAAACCCTGGATACCAAGGCTCGGGAAGGCTTCTTTGAATCATAAGACTTTGCACATACTGTCACACATAATTACTGGGAGAATTAAGTGTGTTCTTAAGACTGCACTAGGATAAGACTCCTGGAAGTGTGTGCCTGGTTTCTTTAAACTTTTCCCCATAAGCCTTCTCCATTTGCTGATTTTACATTGCATCATTTCACTATGATAAATTATAATGGTAAATATAATAATTCTTCTGAGTCTTGTGAGATCTTTTTTGTAAATCATCGAGTCTGGCAGTGGTCTTGGAGACCCCAAACAAAACTAACAAAACTCATAAAGATGTCAATTTTTTTTTTATACAGTGAATGACCCATTTCCCAGATTTTATGTGTGTCTGTGGGTGTGTGTGCGTTGTGTGTGTCTTCAAATTATGATCCAAATAAGATCTAGGTGGATGTTCTTCTTAACAGTCTCACATTTCTCAATGAACATGTTTCATTTTTTTCCTATCAACTTACTTGATGAGCAAATTAATTGGTTTGTCTCCAACTATCATTTCTGATGCTTTAGATTTCAATTCTGATGCTTCAGATTTCAATTAAATCCACACGATGTCATTTAAAATATGTTCCTTTCTTCTGTACTGTTTCCGTTATGTATTTTCTTTTCCATAATTTAGCTGGAAAACTTTCATAAAGAAAAAAAATTATCATCAACTATTTGCTGACCCAGAGGCATAGTTTACATAGGAAATAATGGGATGTTTCATATTACCTTATTTATTAGTTTTCCAAATAATGAGTTGTTTCCCAAACATCCTCAGAGATTAATCAAAGAGAATACTTTTAAGATCATTGTTTGATGTTGTTTAGTATTATTATAAAAGCAAAATATTACCACATTTTATGTGTTTAAACTTATTTTAATGTAATTCTTTTTTATTAAAATTGTACATATTTATGGGGTACATGTAATAATTTGAGGCAAGTATACAACATATAATGATGAAATCAAGAGTAATTAGGATAGATATCAATATCTATCAATAATATTGCTTCAAATATTTGCCACTCCTTTGTACTGGGAATATTCCAAATATTTTTATTTTTGGCTACTGTTTTAGCTATTTTGAAATGTACAATAAATTACTGCTAACTACAGTCACTCAACTGCACTAGCAAAGACTAGAACTTACTTTGTCTATCTAACTGTATTTTTGTATTCATTAACCAGCTTCATTTTATCCCCCCTTCCCTCAGTACTTCACAGCCTCTGGTAACCATCATCTTAGTCTCTACCTCCATGAGAGCAATGTCTGAGCTCTTACATCTGAGTGAGAATGTGTGATATTTGTTATTAATGTGCGTGGTTTATTTCACTAAACATAGTGTCCTCTAATTTCATCCATGTTGCTGCAAATGACAAAATTTCATGTTTTATGGCTGAATAACATTCTGTTATGTATATTACAAAATCTATCAAATGATAAACACTTAGTTTGATTCCATTTCTTGGCTACTGTGAATGGTGTTTCAATAAACGAGCACATGTATTCAATATATACTAATTTCTTTTTCTTTTCTTTTTTTTTTTTTTTTTTTTGAGACGGAGTCTTTCTCTGTCGCTCAGGCTGGAGTGCAGTGGCCGGATCTCAGCTCACTGCAAGCTCCGCCTCCCAGGTTCACGCCATTCTCCTGCCTCAGCCTCCCGAGTAGCTGGGACTACAGGCGCCCACCACCTCGCCTGGCTAGTTTTTTGTAATTTTTTTAGTAGAGATGGGGTTTCACCATGTTAGCCAGGATGGTCTCGATCTCCTGACCTCGTGATCCACCCGTCTCGGCCTCCCAAAGTACTGGGATTACAGGCTTGAGCCACCACGCCCGGCCTTCTTTTCTTTTGGTTGTATACCTAGAGGTGGAATTTTAGATTATATTTTAGTTCTATTTTTATTTATTTATTTTTATTGTTTTTTCTAAAAACAGGGACTCACTCTGTTATCCAGCCTGGCATGCAGTGGTGTGATCATAACTCACGGCATCCTCGAAATCCTGGGCTCAAGCCATCCTCCTGCCTTAGCCTCCTGAGCAGTGGGGACTACACTTGTGCATCACTACACCTGACTGGTAGTTCCATTTTTAGTTTTTTGAGGAAGCTCCAAACTGTTTTTCACAGTAACTATACTAGTTTATTGTACATTGTCAGTAATAAAATACTAGTGTTTCTCTTTCTTTGCACCCTCACCAGCATTTGCTACTTTTGGACTTTTTTTATAACATCCATTTTAATTGGAGCAAGATGCCATCTCATTGCGGTTTTGATTTGCATTGCACTGATGATATGTTAATGTGATGTGCTATGTTTATTGATTTGTATATGTTGAACCATCGTTGCATCCCTGAGATGAATCCTATTTGGTAATAATGAATGATTTTTTAATGTGTTGTTGAATTCGGTGTGCCAGTATTTTGTGTGTAATTTTTCATCTATGTTCATCATAGATACCACCCTGTAGATTTTGTCGTTGTTGAGTTCCTGTCTGTTTGGGTAGTAGGATAACCCTTGCCTTGTGTAATTAATTAGGAAGTATTCTCTCCTCTTCAGTTTTTTGGACAAGTGTGAGAAGAAATGGTATTAGTATTTTTTTTTTTTTTTTTTTTTTTTTTAGTGTTTGGTAGAATTAAGCAGTAAAGCCATCAGGTCCTGTGCTTTTCCTTGATGGGAAACTTTTTATTAGTGCTTCAATCTCATTACTCATTATTGGTATGTTAAGGTTTTCTGTTTCTTCTTGGTGCAATTTTGTTAGGTCCTGTGAGTCCAGAAATGTATCCATTTCTTCTAGGTTTTATGATTTGTGGCATTTTTGTTTTATATTCGTGATAATCTTTTGTAATTCCGTGGCATCACTTTTAAATCTCCTTTTGGTCTCTGGTTTTATTTATTTGGGTCTTTTCTCTTTTTCTGAGTCTGGTAAATTGTTTGCCAATTTTGTTTATTTAAAAAAAAAACTTTTTTGCTTTGTTGATCTTTTGCATTTTTTGTCTCAATTTCATTTAGTTTTGCTCTGATTTTTATTATTTCTTTCCTTCTACTAATTTTGGTTTGTTTTGTTTTTGCTTTCTAGTTTCATTAGGTACATCATTAGATTGTTTATTTGAAGTCTTTCTACTTTTTTATGCAGGTGCTTACAGCTACAAACTTCTTACTTAGAACTGCTTTTGCTGTATCCCACAGGTTTTGGTAAGAGTTTTTCCATTTTCATTTGTCTCAGGGAACTTTTTAATTTTGTTTTTAATTTTTTATTTTATTTATTCATTGTTCAGGAACATACTGTTTAATTTCCATGAATTTGTATGGTTTCCAATGTTCCTTCTGTTATGATTTCAAACTTTATTCCATTGTGGTCAGAGAAGATACTTGATATGATTTCCATTTTTAAAAATTTGTTCAGACTTGTTTTGTAACCTAACACATGTTCTATTTTGGAGAATGTTTCATAAGCTGTTGTGAAAATTGTGTATTGGGCAGCTGTTGGATGGAATGTTATATAAATATCTGTCAGGTTCATTTGGTCTAGAGAGAAGTTTAAATTCAATTTTAAATAAACATTCTGCTGAATAATCTGTTCATTGCTTCAAGTGGGGTGTTGAACTTTCCTACCATTATTATGTTACAGACAATTTCTCCTTTTAGGTCTATTAATATTTGTTTTATGTGTTTGTGTATTCTTGTGTTTGGATGCATATATACTTACAATTGTGATATATTCTTTCTCTATCGACCCCTTTATCATTGTATAATGGTCTTCTGTGCCTTCTTTTTTTTTTTTTTTTTTTTAAACTATTCTTGACTTAAAATCTATCGTGTCTAAGTATAGCTCATCTACTTTTCTTTGTCTTTGATTTTCCTGGCATATATTTTTCCATCTCTTACTTTCAGTGTGTGAGTATCTTTATAAATGAAGTGATTCTCTTGTAGAGAGTACATACTTGAGTCTTTTTAAAATCCATTTAGCCACTCTATCACTTTCAATTGGAGAATTGAATTCATTTACATTCAAGGTTATCATTGCTAGATAAAGGTTTACTGCTTGTATTTTGTTATTTGTTTTCTGGTTGTTTTGTAAATAATTTCTTCCTTTTTACCTCTCTTGTGGTTAAGTGATTTTGTCTATTAGCATGTTTGGATTCTATGCTATTTATTTTTGGTATATCTATTATGTTTTTGCTTTGTGGTTACCATGAGAATTACAAAAAAAAATCTTATAAGGAGTTTTTAAACTGATAATGACTTAACTTTAATCACAAATAAAAGCAATGAAAAGAAATTCTTCATGTTAACACCACATTTTTTTCTTTTTGATGTTTCATTTTATACCTTTTTATATTTATATATATATATCTCTTAACCAATTGTTGTAGTTGCTATTCTTTTGAATAGTTTTATCTTTTATTCTTTATACTTAAATGCAAGTGATTTACTTATACCAACTAAAGTATTAAACTATTCCGAATTTGTCTGTTTTATTTTTTCACCAATGAGTTTAACACCTTTAGATGTTTCTTTGTTACATGTTAGTGTCCATTTCTAGTTCTCTCAGATCAAAGAACTCCCTTTAATATTTTTTGTAATACAAGTCTGCTGTTGATAAATTCCCTCAGCTTTTGTTTATCTGAGAAAGGAAAGTCTTTATGTCTCTTTTTTGTTTGAGTATTAGCTTTGCTGTGTACAATATCCTTGATTGGCACGTTTTTTTTTTTCTTTCTTTAGCTCTTTGCATATAGCATCCACTTTCTTCTGACATGCAAGATTTCTACTGAGTAATTTTTAAAGCCCTATTTAGGCTATGATTAATTTGATATGTTTCTTTCCTCTAGATGCCTTGAGTATTCTTATTTTTTTTAAACTAATTTGATTATGATGTGTTTGGGAAATTCCTCTTTGGGTTGAATTTCATGGGTGTCCTCTGAGGCTACTGTGTTTGAATGCTGTCATCTTTCTCCAGATTTGGAAAATTTTCAGTCACTATTTATTTTAAAGTTGCTTTCAAGGCCTTTTTCTCTCTCACCTCCTTCAGGAAATAATAGTAGGTGGATACCTACTATGATTTATTGATGTGTCCTGTAATCCTCATATGTCCTCTTCACTCTTTTTTTTTTTATTATTTTCTTTTTTTCTCCTCTGATTGGGTAATTTTATATGTTCTGTCATTAAGCTTGCTTATTCTTTTGCTGTTCAATCAAGTCTGATGTTGAAAATTTCTAATGAGTTTTTTTGTCCAGTTATGAAATGATTCATTTCTGGGACTCACTTTTTTAATTGTTTCTATTTCTTTCTCAATTATCTTATTTTGTTTCTGTATTGCTTTCAAAATTTTATTTAGTTTTTTATACGTATTTTCTTGTGATTCTCTGAACTTCTTCTGAATTCTTTGTCAGACATTTTAGACATCTTGAATTCTGGATTCATTGCTGGAGCATTGTTGTTTTTCTTTTTCTTCCTTTCTCTCTCTCTCTTTTTTTTTTTTTTTTTTTTTTTTTGGTTATGTTAAGTTTCTCTGAGTTTTAAGATTCTTGCATCTTTACAATGATGCCTATGTATTTGAGGAGACAGCTACCTCTTCTAGTTTTTGCAAGTGAGCTTTAGTGGTGTTAGATCTTTACTACTTACTATCAGAACTTAAATGCTGTCTTGTTGCTTCCCTTTCTTGGGATTACTTATGGTAAGCACCAGAAGTAAAACAATGAATTGGAACTAGCTCATTGACCTGCCATTATTTATTATTATTATTAATTCAATTGTTTTTGTCATTCTGTTTGATGTTGGTTTTCTCCCCAAATATATAAAAATCATTGTTCTCCACTCGTATCTCATCATGAAGAATTTAAAATTTTCTTGCAAGCTCAGATTGTGGTGGGATGTACTCGGAGCGTGATAAGCTTCCTGCAATGGGAAGAGGAAGTAAGCCAGGCTTTTTCTGGTCTAACAGTGAATATTGGGAACTTGATGTCAATTGGTTCATAAACACTGTGGCTTACATGCTTCAGCTTGCTGAAATACCATCATGTCATCCCTATGCCACATGTTATCAGCCTAGTATTCTCAACTCAGAACAAATTTCTATAAGGAACAAAACTCAGATTTTCTATGACAATTGGAGAATAGAATGGCTTAAACTGCCACTAGATCAGTGGGTGTACCAGAAGTCAAACTGCTCCACAGAGTTTCAATCAAGGTATATTCTTAGGTTTGTTTCATTCTTCTGCAGCAACCACTTGTCCAACCCTCAGCATCTCTTATGTCATACACGGTGATTCAACTTGTTTCTTATAACTATCCCTGTTAGTAGGCATGTATGTTTCAGGTTTCTTTGTTCTACTGAAGACATTGTTTTTTAAAGTTCAACATATTGTTTACAATTACTCTTATGATGTCATCTCTCTCATTTTCTTTGTCCTCCTTTGTTTATTACCAACAGTTCCTTCAAGTTTATTTTATTGGGTTAAATCTAATGTATGCATTTTGTCTGTTGAAATGGATATATCAAATAAGAAAACAAAAGTAAAATTTACAAAAATGTCTTTATTATTTGTTTACAAGCTAATGTAATTTTTGACACATCAAGTTAAAATAGTACTTGAATGTTTTGGTTATTGTTTAATTTACTTAACTGCTTACAGCACCAATTTTAGAAAGAGTTCTCTCTTACTATAGGAAAGTAACATTGTAAATGCTTTGCTGAGCAAATCTGTAGTTGTAGTATTATCAGTATTTTCTCTTCTAACTTAATTTGAAGAAAAAGTATTTAATAATCACTTTCTTTAATTTCCTTAAGTAATATATGCAAAAGAGTCTAGAACTTGTCTTCACAGAGCGCTCTCTTTTTTTTTTTTTTGTAATTCCATCCTGGTTTAAATGGTTATTGCATTATTCTTTCAGTGTTTCTGTACTGATATCATGACAAAAAAATATGCTGGGCACTAAGTAGATATACAAAATATATAGTGACAAGCACTTGATTTTCAAAAAACTTACCATGACATCGAATAGATACACATAAATTGTCCTAGTTTGTTTAAACTGCTATAACAAAATATCATAGACTTGGTAATTCATAAACAGAAATGTAATTGTCATAGTTTTGGAGGCTGGAAAGCCCAAGATAAAGGCACCAGCAAGTTTTGTTTCCGGTGAAGGCCTCTTTCTTGGTTTGGTTTAAAGATGGTACCCTCTTGCTATTTCCTCACATAAAAAGGTCAAGATAGTTCTCTGGAGTCTCTTTTGTAAGAGCATTAATCCCATTCATAATCGTTCTACACACATGACCTAATCACCTCCCAAAGTCTCCATCTTTTAATACCATCACCTTAGGTTTCAATATGTAAATTTTTGGGGGACACAAACTTTCAGTTCATAGCACTCATATACAAACATAGAAGACTCTATATATGTACTGCAAAATAACTATTAAAATATTCTCATACAGTATATAATTTGTTACATTAGTAGAAACAAAAATAAATGTAATTTTACAAGGTAAATTATTTGGGGCTAAAACTGCCAAAAAATGTCTTTTAGGGGGTCAGGACTTTTAGAGGGATCTGGAATCATTTGAATAATGTTCAAAGATGATTTAAAAGGTGAAATATAGAAATGAAGTTGTAAGTATAGGAATCAAAAGACCTGTTTTAGGCTACATTAATTATTTAACTCAACAAATAGTTGTTAACTTTTTACACCATTCCTTTCACTCTTCTAGGTGAGGCTATAGATAACCTTTATGGGAGGTAATCAACTTAACTAAATTAGAAGCTCTTTTGAGATTTATAGAGAATAGAAGTGGATAAGGCAAGATTGAGGGCAATCCTAGGATCTAAACCTACTGAAGGCGGTTTCTTCTTTCCTCCATTCCAGTATTTCTTTTTTGTTTTATATATAATATATTGTTTATGAAAGACTCACATCTGTGTCTTCACTACTATTAATATTAATGCACCTGTTTTACCCTTATAGTCTATCATCATATTTTTTCCCATAATTTACTTCTCTTCTTCACATATCTCATCTATTCTCATTTATATCAAGTAAATGTGATGTGTATCTTGTCATATAAAAAATACAGTTGCTCCAATGCTAAACATTACTATAGGCCATGTCTTCATAACTTTTTATTTTCAGTCTTGGTGGAGTTCCTCTCCAATGTGGAGGATAATTTAGCTTTTGGCTGTCCAATTGTGAATAGTCCAGACAGTCATTTCAATTTTGCTTTTAAAAATATTTCTCTCAGGTAGAACTTCACTAGCTGCTGCAACTACAGATCAGACACCCCCCAAAATTTTTACTTTTGGCCTGGGAATATGACTTGTACTAGCTGCAGTAATATTACTGAGTGGTGCTGTTAACAGCATTGAAAGATTGTTTACTCAATTGAAAGTGATGAAGAAGGTCAAAGTTAAATACATTTTAATGCTTTCAGGCACACTATTACATACTGTTTTGCATTTTTTGAAATAGGGATCTTTTGTGTTAACAGGTAAGCTGATTGAAGCTCTGCAGGAAGAGCTCTACAATCTACAGATTAACAACATCTACTGTCTTCCACTTCAACAGTCACTGATGATAAATTCCTGCTAGCCTCATCAACATCCCTTAGCAACAAAACACAAAGGCTCAAAGGAGATGAGAAGAGGCACTCTATATAAGATGATCTATAGATATATGGATATACACAGAAAAAGAATGGCAGCATTGAGATTTTTTTGCCATTTTTATTTTTATTATTTCTTTCACTCAATAAAGATGTTTTAAAAGACATATTTCCATGGTAATACCACAGTATTTCCTTTGAAAGAAATCACTTGCTTTGACTTTTTGTTTAATTATTGGGGTTTGTGAATTTGTTTAAATATTTCTTATTTTGTTTTTCTTGCACCTGGCTTGGACTAATAAAAAAAATTATAGATTTTGCGGAATAACTTCCCCTCCCTTCTGCTCTGCTTTCCTCCAAGATAATGCTTGTTTAGACAATTTTCACCACGTGTATCAGCCTATCTCTTCATCTGTGCCATTGGTAGCACTTCCTCTCACTTTCTTCTGAATCACATTTAACATCTGCCCTTTGATGATCAGATGTGGCTATTAGCCTCTCATGGGTGCCCACTTCACCAGCCTCCCTGGCACTGAGCTCACATTGCAACTGGCATTAATATTGATGATATTCGTGCTTCCAACCTCTGTCTCCCATCACAGCAGTCTGTCCTCATTTCCGTCTCCTTTCCTTGTAGCAGTGATTGCCGCTATGACTACTCACAGCCCTCTTTGGTTATTAAGCTGCAAATGTGCAGCCATGGCACCTGCAGCTAAGTCTCTATTACCTGATGGCTTTATACAAGCCAGGATTCAATCACTTAGCTCGTGGAAGTCTTACCCATTACAAGCAATTTCAGCTTTGGTGTGGAATTAACTGTAGTAGTAGGCAGAGCATTCCAAATGTTTGAATTAGAAGATGGAGCATATTGCATAATTATTACAACCATTGTCTCTGAAGACAGACATGTTTTCATTCCAGATCTGCTATGAAGCCTTGGAAACTCACATACTTCTATATAACTCAGTTTCTTATAAGAGGAATAAGAGCCCCTCCCTCACAGGTTCTGCTGTTCAAATTAAAACAGGCAAATGCTACAGAATTAAATGTGGGTAACACAGTTGCTTGGTAATGGATTTTGGCCAAAATGATATTCATTCTTGGACTGAGGAGAATATATCTTTATAAATATGTGTACTATTGATCTGTATCTTCCACATTATATCCACTACACACTCATTTTATTCTCTGTAAGCTATTCAATATATTAAATGTATTAAGCATAGTTGGAAAGCCTAATTATTTTTGATAGAAAAATTCTATCCCTACTGATATTTCATGTTTGTTTAAATTCTGGTCCTCGTCATTTATTGCAATAATTGATATAACAACTGTCACATTCCCATGTCTTGCATTCACTCTTGATATTGTTACCAGCAGGAGCCACAAATCAGAACACATCAGTGTCCTCCCTTAAAACCATTTCTTTGTTAGCTCCCTGTAGCTTGTAGGATTAATCCAGTCTCTTTAATATGGTACACAATGTGTTCCCTGAGGTGTACCTCACCAATTTTCTCTCCTTCACATCCACATTTAATCCAGGCAAAAGTATCTGAAGTTGGCAGAATCTCCTGGGTTCTCTCTAAGCCCTGAACTTGTGTAGTCATGGCTCTCTGTAACACCATAGGAATGACTGTTACTCAAGCCACGTAGATATTACCTACCCTGGGAAATTTTTTCTGACCCATTCACACCCCATAACCAATACTCCCCAGAGCCCTCTCACCTTACCCATAACATTTCCTATGTTGGATGTATTGTCTGAATCCTGTAAAGACTGCCTTTGAGGTCTATGATGGTGAAATATTTCTCTTTATAGTTCCAGAAATCAGTGGAAGATGGCATTTAAAATTATCTCTTAATATTTTTAATTAATAAAACATAGCTTGCACAGGTTATTTTATTTTATAAAATATTTTTTAAAAAAGACCTCTATTGAGTGAATTTATAGTGCAGTATAGGCATTAAGCCTATAGAAAATCAACTGATATGGAAAAAAATACACTCTCTTTTTACTGACTTTAATTTTCAACAGAGTGTATGATTCATCGATTTTAAAGTTTGAAAACTCCTTCAAGTTGCTGATTTTGCTGTTTTATTAAAGACTTTTTGGTTTGTACCTTATTGGCAAGTTTTGCAATTATGTCTCACTCATTAAACTAATATTGATGTCTGAAAAATTAAGATATTAGTATTGTAGCTCCCCAGAGAGAAACAATAGAAAGAGCATTACTCAAATAATAGTAGAGGGCATAAATTTCAATGTATTGTGCCTGAAGCAGGTGTTGAAATAAATGCTTCTTGCAGCCAAAAAACTGTTTTTATCTATTGCTGGAATGTGTTTTATGCTAGTAGCAATTTATATCACATTGTTTTGCGAAAGTCATTAAGATAAAAAAGGCAGCAAGAAATAATGTGTCATAACAATCCACAATAACTTTTTATGTGTCAATAAAGGTAAACTTCAATGCTCACCAGTGTGAATGCATAAAAAATATCTTTAATGTGAAGTGTGTTTGGTTTTTCTCATGCATTATAATGCTCTTCATCTCAAATTAGACACTGACTTGTTTTGACTGACTTGACTACCAACTTTCTGTCTTATTTGTCCTCTTACAATAGACAAAACTGATAAACACATATCATATGACTCAAGATGCCAATATTTCAATTACTTTTAGTTTAATCGTTACCTTGCTGGGCATGGTGGCTCATGCCTGTTATCCCAGCACTTTAGGAGGTCCAGGTGGGTAGATTGCTTGAGTCCAGGAGTTTGAGACCAGCCTGGGCAACATGATGAAACGCTGTTCTTCCAAAACACACACACAAAAATTAGCTGGGTATAGTGGCGCATGCCTGTAGTCCCAGCTACCTTGGAGGCTGAGGTGGGAGAAATCACCTGAGCTTGGAGAGGTTGAGGCTTCAGGGAGCTGTGATCGCGCCACAGAACTTCATCCTGGGTAACAGTAAGACCCTGCAAAAATAAACAGTTCTATAAAAAGAGTTCAATCATTACCTATTTAGAAAGTGGCTAAGCTCTACTTTAAAGCTCTTTTTGGAAAGTTATATTGGAACAGAGAAAGAAGGAACCCTGAGTGTGGGTTGGGGCTTCCACTAACCAATTGTAAAGCAACTCCCAGATACAATGTTTCTTTTTTGGAGCAACCACTGTTTTATTTAGATGTTGCAAGTTCCCTTCCTAATACAGCATGTGTCTAAGGGAGGTTTAAATTATAGTCATCTTTTAAAAATTATTTAAAATGAGAAATGGAAGTTGTATACATTTGTGGCATACAACATGATATTTTGAAATGTATGTACATTGTGGAATGACTAAATTATGCTAATTAACATGTGTTACCTCACATACCATACTTTCTGTGGAGAGAAAAACTTCTGTTCTTTCAGCATTTTTAAAATATACAATGCATTATTACATATTATAGTCATTATGTCATACAATACATCTCTTGAACTCATTCATCTAGTCTAAATGAAATGTTTTAACCTTTGACCAACATTTCTGGAGTCCTCCCCACCATTTCCTGCCCCTAATAACCAACGCTGTATTCTCTGCTTCTATGAATTTGATTTTTTTGGTTTCCACATATACGTGAAATCATAAGGTGTTTTTCTTTCTGTGCCTGTGTTATTTCATTTAACATAATGTTCACCAGGTTTATCCACGTTGTCACAAATGACAGGATTTCTTTTTTAAGTCTGAATAGTATTCAATCGTGTGTGTGTATACATACATATGTTTATATACACATATGTATGTGTATATATATCACATTTTTCTTATTCATCGTCTGTTGATGGACACGTAAGTTGATTTTAATGATGTTCTATAATTGTATTACTTGAGACATATTTATGCCAGGTAACAAGAGCTCTTTTGAGCTCATTAAAACAAAACAAAACAAAAAGATGGCACAGGGAATTCATTCTCCTCAGTTCCAAAGATCTATATTGCTCTCAGGGCCTCAAGAATAACCTTCTGTCTCTGCATTTCGGTATTTCCTATGTTATCCTCTCTTTAATATGAAAAGAATAAGAAAAATATATAGATTAAGCAACAGCCTTCATAATAGCTTATACGTAGTGATCACTTACATTGTATCATTTAATATGCCAAGTAACATAGGTACCCTCATTAGTGTGCTTGGAAGCATTATGTGCTTGACTGTTGCCCTAATTTTATATCTGAGTAAACTAAAGTTTAGCTTAGTAATATTTGTAAGGCAACAGTTAATTTAATTTGCAATGTAGGAAATGCTTATCGACACTTTACAAATTTACATTTTCATGCTTTAGGACAGAAGAGAGATCAATGCTGACATCTCTGATTTCCAAATTAAATTTCTGGAGGAGGTACTTCAATGTGTTGGACTTTGGTCAAGAATCATCTCTGAACCCAGTAACCAGTGTCTTATTACCCTGTCTCTGTATTATCTCTTTCTGGTATTCCAGAAATAACTTTTTAAATTTTTTTTTTTTTGAGACGGAGTCTTGCTCTGTCGCCCAGGCAGTGGCGCGATCTCGGCTCGGCTCACTGTAAGCTCCGCCTCCCGGGTTTACGCCATTCTCCTGCCTCAGCCTCCAGAGTAGCTGGGACTACAGGCGCCTGCCATCTCGCCCAGCTAGTTTTTTTTTTTTTTTTTTTTTTGTATTTTTTAGTAGAGACGGGGTTTCACCGTGTAGACCAGGATGGTCTCCATCTCCTGACCTCGTGATCTACCCGTCTCGGCCTCCCAAAGTGCTGGGATTACAGGCTTAAGCCACCGCGCCTGGCCAACTTTTTAAAATTTTACATCCTAGATGACTTGGAGAATCTGTAAATGTTCTATTCTCTTTGTCTACTTATAATCAATTTGAAAGATATTTTATCTATTTATAATGTATTCATTCTCTCTTCAGCTTTTTTCAAAGCAGTTAACTTTTACATTGAATTTTTAGTTTTAATTTCTGTAATTTTTATTTCTAAAATTTTTCTTTTTAGAATCAATAGTTCTAAAAGTAGTTCTTTTCCTTATCTGGGCATTTTGTACAGCATTTTATTTTTTTGTCATTTTTTACTACATTTTTTAAAACATATTAAACATTCTTATTTTTATATTCTGTACTTGATCCTTCCAGCATATCAGAGTGGTAGAAATATAATTATTCATTACTAATTACTCTCTATAGTGACTTGTTTTCTATGACGTAGTATTAGTTAGTTTCAAACTCAGGTTCTATGGAAATTTATCTTTAAGTATTCCACTCCTTTGACTCTTGCTATTAGGTGTATCCTACAGAAAGATTATAAGCTTGGACTATACCATGTTCCTTGGGGACACTGGCAATCCTAAATCAACTTTAAATTCATCTTGGATAGCTGAGCTGTACAAGCGATATGAAAACCCCTCAAAACCCTTATGAGAAGCAGCTTATAGTAGGAATTCTCAAGAAAGCCTCCTTCCTGACATAGAACAGAATTATGAACATTTTCTGGCTTTCTGGCAAGGGCGGGACATGAGGATCTCACACCATTTAAAGATAAGGCTTTCTTTAAACAGGGATGTCTGTCCAAACTTCCTGCCTTAAAAGAGGCCTGAGCTTTGTCTCTCTTTCTGTGTACACAGTTCATGAAACCTAAAACATTGACCACCAGGAAGTGACAGTGCCTCTCTGGACAAACCCTCAGATTAGTTCCCACTGATCTCCCTGGTTTCTTGGTATCTAGTTAAGTTAGTCTCCGAGCTTTCAGTTACGCTCATCATTTTAGGTATTTTGTGCAGGGTACAGGAGTGCCGTTAAGTGTCTTCCACATTGCTCATTTTATAATAAACATGGAAAATGTTTTTACCACTTTGTCTAGTCATTAACTTCATTTCACAGAACTGAACAGCAATTAAAGTGCAAGGATGCTCACCACAGTCTTATTTATGAGACGAACATATGGGGAAAAAATAGAGGGGATATAGGTAAAAAACGGTGGCTCAGACAAGTAAAAGAATTTCAATCTCCTTTTTTTTTTTTTTTTTTTTTTTTTCTTTTTTGAGACAGAGTCTCCCTGTGTCACCAGGCTGGAGGGCAGTGGTGCTATCTTGGCTCACTGCAACCTCTGCCTTCCAGGTTCAAGCAATTCTTCTGCCTCAGCCTCCTGAGTAGCTGGTATTACAGGCACGAGCCACCACGCCCAGCTAATTTTTGCATTTTTAGTAGAGATGAGGTTTCACCATGTTGGCCAGGATGGTCTCTATCTCTTGACCTCGTGATCTGCCTGCCTGGGCCTCCCAAAGTGCTAGGATTACGGGCATGAGACACTGTGCCCGGCCTCAATCTGCTTTTTTAAAATAATGTTTACTAAGGATATTTACCTATAGAAGCAAACCTCATATTATAAAAAGAAAAAAAGTAACTTATAAATTTATGTATTTTTATCCTAATGTAGAACACACACACACATACACACACAGGAAGCACGTTAAGATGTAAATAGCGATTTTGTTTGGATGATGAGAATATCATTATTTTCATTATATCTGTGACTCTTTCAATACACGTGGAATTATGAAAGTTATTTACCTTCTCTCAGGCTCACGATTTTGCTAGCAATCTCAGTATAATTATACTAACATTGAAAGTCTTGTTTCTGAGTATAAACTGAGATCACATATGTATTGCTTTAGTAACTAAAGTTCAGTAAAATTAGAACAATCATTTTATATATTCCTGTATTTTAAAACTTCTTATAAAGAATTTTAAAATGTTAATTACATTTATTATAATAGACAGTATTGTTAATATTATTAAGAGGAAAAACAAAAAAAATCCCTTTATAACACTAAAATACACTGAAAGTATCAAATTAAATTTTCTCATCAAAAGCCTTTTCAATATCAGTCTTATTACCTGGGTCAATGTGAAGAAGCCTATTTGAATATGATTTTAAAAAAGAATCATGTTAGTGTGACAGAAGGATATATCAGTTTTAGACCATTTTGAGTGCAGACTCTAGCCCTGCATTTTGAATGCTACTTACATCTGAAAGTGTGTTTTGCACTTGTAATCTCTAGAAACTAATGATCACTGAGGAAACAACTAAACAGCAAATTGCTATGGATTATTTTTGATTTGTATGACTTAAATAACAGAGGTCATCAGTTTCTTTCATTTCTTCCATTATTATCCATCTCATTTTTATCAGCTATGTTAAAGCTTCATTGACAATTTCAGCTTTAATATAGTAATATATATTAAAAACAATATAATGGTCCAACTAATTGGCTTTCAATGCACTGTCTTTATGAGATAATATTGCTGATGCCCTGCTTTCTTTTTACCCTTTTTATTTAACACATGATGCTGCCTATTTTTCACTTTGATATTTACTTCAGAAAAATCAGCAAAATGTTGTGAGTTAGAACTTAGCCTTTTATACTGATTCTTCTCAAAATAGCAATGCAAACATTGCCAAAGTACCCTAAAGGGTACAGTTCAGCCTACCTCCTTATGCAATAAGGAAATTTTGCCTGTTTCTAAAACCCAACACTATGTACGTCATACTTTTACCTTTGTCCAACAACTGCACTGTAACTGAAAATGCACATTCTTATAACAGAAAAAAAAATCAAGTTTTCTAACTCGAATCCTGAACTCTAGAAATAACCCAGAGGAATCGCCAGATAGAGAAAGTAACACTTGTATTATGGAGAAGTTAGTCGGAGATGCAGTATATTTGAAAGAAAAAATAAGTTTTCAAATTTTTCCCATTTTATCTTCTTTACAGCCCTTTAAAATCTCACTTATGTTGGGAGGCCGAGACGGGCGGATCACGAGGTCAGGAGATCGAGACCATCCTGGCTAACGTGGTGAAACCCCGTCTCTACTAAAAAATACAAAAAACTAGCCGGGTGAGGAGGCGGGCGCCTGTAGTCCCAACTACTCTGGAGGCTGAGGCAGGAGAATGGCGTGAACCCGGGAGGCGGAGCTTGCAGTGAGCTAAGATCTGGCCACTGCACTCCAGCCTGGGAGGGAGAGCGAAACTCTGTCTACAAAAAAAAAAAAAAAAAAAAACTCACTTATGAAAAACTTTGAATTTGTAGAGCAGGCACAGTTCATAGTCACTGAAGTTGTTGCCTCTTTTGAGAGAGAAGAAAGAGAGTAATACTCACCTTACCTGGCTCAGGATCCTTATTAGATTAACTCAACCAGTCCAGAAATGTGTATTAGAGACTGGCCTCTATTTTCTGGTAACCCTGTTCACCTCCACACAGGAGGTATACCAGAAGCCTGGAGTACTGAGAAAACTCTCTCCTCATGCCAAGGAGAGGAGTAAGAAATGCACTTTGTTTTCTAATACTGATAGCATCTCTGGACATCTGGAAAGAAGGCGTGTTTACCAATGACAATCCATCTGTACTAATTTGCCTGATTCAATAAGACATCCAGTAACCATTCCAGAAGAAATTTCAGATTGAAAATTTAAAGTCAAACATTTACTTGTCTTACGGAAGAGGGATAAACGTTTACTGCTACAATCTATTCTCCAGATTTATTCATAGATGTGTCCAAATCTTAGAACATAGTCTAGCAAATAATAATGATAAACATTGCATACATAAATGAATGTGTAAGAAAGCTTATCACTTTCCTGAAGACATGTATACTGAATTGTATGTGGAATACCATGAAGAAAAAAGGTCACAGAACTTTTTGTTCTTGTGTTGTTGGAAACGCGTATTTCCTGACAGTAGATAACATGAATTAAAAATAGCTTTGTCTGATTTTTGAGCCTATGAAATACATACGTGATGAACAAATTAGCTTGATGCTGCCATCTGTGGACCTAACATTAAGAAGTATGACCAGGTACATACAAGACACCCTGGTAGAAAAGTAAAGAAGGGAAATTTGGTTTGAAGCTCATCTCTGTCATCATCTAGTGTTTTAACTTTGAAAAATATCTTCACATATTTGTAACTTAAGTCTAGTCTGTGAAATTATTCCTGGAAAGGACCTTTTTTTCTTTTGCTGTAATAGGACAATGTCCATAAAAAAACTGTTAAGTTTTTTTTTTTTTTAAAGAACTTCCTACCCATGCCTTCACTCCCCAAACTACTTGGAGTGTGGGGGATTACAAGCAATAGGAACTGAGTGTGACCAAAGTGAGGAATGAAGACAAAAGACAAATTGTTTTGCAGTAGTAGAAATTCTTAAAAAGCACTTCACAGTTTGAGAAAAATAAACCCACAAACAACAGACAGATATTGTAGGAATTACTGGGCTTTGGATAGCTTCAAAGTTTAATTTCTAAGTATTAGAAATTAAAGAAAAGTCACTTCAAGAGAAGTTTGGATAAAAAAATCCAACTCTTTTTCTATTCTGAGAAACTTCATTAAAAATCAAAATCAAAGAAGAACTAATTTACAAATGTTCATTAAGTTCTTATGTAGACTATACCAATTAAAAAAAAGTGGGAGTCACATATTAATTTGGAACACAGTGGACTATGAAGTAAGGAAAGTTATCAGGGATAAAGAAGTATATTACAGAATGATAAAAGGGTCAATTCTCTAAGAAGACATGAGAATCCTAACCTCATGCACCTAACAACAGAGCATCAAAATATGTGAGCCAAAAACTGATAGAACTGTAAGAAGAAATACATGAATTCACTATTATAGCTGGAGACATCAGCATAGTTCTATCAAAGATGGATAGACTCAGCAGACAAAAATAACAGTAAGGACGTAGTTGAACTCACCACACCATTAATCAACTGAATGTAATAAATATCTGTAAACTACTTTATCCAGCCAACAGCAAAATACACATTCTTTTTAATCTCTCATAGGACATTCACCAAGACAGACCGCATTCTGCATCATAAAATGTACCTTAGCCAATTTAAAAGAATAGAAATCATACAGTACCTACCTGCTCTCAGACCACAGTAGAATTAAATTATCAGTCAATAGCAAAAAAAAAAAAAAAAAAAAAAAAAAAAAAAAAAAAACTGAAAAGTTTAAAAACACTCACGGATTAAATGACACATTTCTAAATAACATGTAGGCTAAAGAAGAAATCTCAAGATGTTTGAAAATAGTTTGACATAAATGAAAATAAAAACATGACATATCAAAATTTGTGGAGTGCAATGAAAGTCTTCATTAGAGTGAAATGTACAGCATTGAATGTATATATTAGAGAAAAAGAGGGTAGTAAAATTAATCACTAAAGCTTCTCCTTTAGAAAACTAGAAAGAAAAAGCAAATTAATTGAAAGTAAGCAGAAGGAAATAAATAATAAAAAGTACAGCAAAAATCAATGCATTTAAAAACATGAAATTAATGGGAAAAAAAATGAAACCAATAGCAATTTTTAAAAATCAATGAAGTCAACATGCTTCCAACCAGATTAACTAAGAAACAATGAGCAAGAACACAAATTACTATTATCAGAGATGAAGGTGGGAATAGCACTACAAATATCCTGGACTTAAAAAATTATGATAGTGTAATGCTATGAAAATCTCTATGTGTAGAAGTTTGATAACCTAGATGAAATGAGCCAATTCACTGAAAGACACAATCTGTCAACATTCACACAAAAAGAAATAGGCAACCTGACTATAGTTGTATCTATTAAAGAAATTGAACCAATAACCTTCCAAGAGAGAAGACATCAGTGTGCAACTGGTTTATTGGTGAATTCTACCAAACATTTTGAAGATAAATTATATCAGTTTTCTACAAAATCTTTCAGAAGATAGAAAGAAGTCAAGGAAATTCCTCCTAACTCATTCTGTAAAGCCAGCATTACCCTAACACCAAAATAAAAAACATTGCAAGGAAAAAAAAACTACAGACCAATATCTCTCAGGAACAAAGATGCAAAAATCCTCAACAAAATATTAGCAATTCAAATATAACAAAGTATAAAAGAATAATCCACCACACCCAAATGGAATTTATCCCATGTATGCAAGGCTGATTCAAAATTTGAAAATCAATTGATGTGAACCAACACATCAACAGGCTACAGATGAAAAATTGTATGATTATATCAACAGATGCAGAAAAAGAACATAACAAAACCTAACATTCATTAATGATTAAAAAAAAAAACTCTCAGCAAATTCCAAATAGAAGGGGAACGCTCTCAACTCGAAAAAGAATATATACAAAAAGCTACACGTAACATACTTAATGGTGAGAAACTCATGCCTTTCCCACAAAGATCAGGAACAAGTTAAGAATGTTCCCTCTCATCACTGCTTTTCAGCATCTTAAGGGAAGCACTACTGAATGCAATACAATAAGATAAAAAAGGAAGTAAGAGGTATACAGTTTGAGAATGAAAAAATAAAGCTGTCTCTGTTTACAGATGACATGATTGTCTATGTAGAACATCTGAAAAAATTGACAAAAAATATCCATGAATAATAAACAAAGCAAGTTTACAGGATGCAAGGTTAATACAAAAAAGTCATTTGGTTTCCATTATTCTAGAAATAAACAAGTAAAATTTTAAATTAAAAGCAATGTAATTTATAATAGCATGCAAAAAATAAAATACTTAGATATAATTAAGAAAATTGGTATAAGAATTATATGACAAAAACTACAAAACTTTGATTAAAGAATCAAAAAACTAAATAAAGACATATTCTATGTCTGTGGATACAAAGACTCAATAATGTCAAGATATTCTTCTCAACTTGATTTACAGATTCAATGAAAAGAAAATCAAAATTTCAGTAAGTTATTTTTTGCATATTTACAAACTAATTTCATATTTTATATGGAAAAGAAAATGGCTGAGAATAGCCAACACAATATTAAGGAAAATAACAAGTTATAGAATGAACATTACTCAACTTCAAAATTACTATAAAGGTACAATAATCAAGCAAGTGTAGTATGGGTGAAGAATAAACAAACAGGTCAATGGAACAGGATAGAAAGCCCCAAAATGGACCCACTTACATACAGTCAACTGATCTTTAACAAAACAGCAAAGGCCACTCAATGAAGAAAGGATAGTCTTTTCAACACATGATACTGAAACAACTAGACACCTACATGAGATAAAATGAATCTAGACATAGATTCGAACCCTTCACATCATCCACAAAAAGTTAACTCATAATGTATCAGAGACATAAATGTAAATTGCAAAACTATAAAACTCGTTTTATTTTTTTGAGACAGAGTCTCGCTCTGTCAGCCAGGCTGGAGTGCAGTGGCATGATCTCAGCTCACTGAAACCTCCGCCTCCTGAACTCAGGCAATTCTTTTGCCTCAGCCTACAGAGTAGCTGGGATTACAGGCATGTGCCACCACACCCAGCCATTTTTTTTTTTTTTTTTTTTTTTTTGCATTTTTAGTAGAGGTAGGGGTTTTACCATGTTGGTCAGGCTGGTCTCAAACTCCTGACCTCAGGTAATCCACCCACCTCAGTCTCCCAAAGTGCTTGGATTACAGGCATGAGCCACGACACCTGGCCAAAATTATAAAACTCTTAGGAGATAGCCTAGGTAAAAATCTAGCTAACCTTGGGTTTTATGATGATTTTTTAGGTACAACACCAATAGCACAATCTAGAAAAGAAAAAATTGATAAGCTGGATTTTATTAAAATTAAAATGCTCAACTCTGTTGAAGACACCATCAGGAGAATGAAAACCAGGCTGCAGAATGGAAGAAAATATTTGGAGAAAAAGTATCTGAAAAAGGGTCATTATCCAAAATATACAAACAACTCTTAAAATTCAACATTAAGAAAACAATTAAATAAATTGGCCAAAGACCTTAATAGATACGTCACAAAAGAAAATATGTAGCTGGCAAAAAGACTATGACAAGTCTCCATGTCATATGTCACCAAGGATGTGCACATAAAGACAACAATTAGATGTGGCTACATACCTGTTAGCATTGCCAAAATCCAGAACATTTACAACACCAGATGCTGGGGAGATATAGAGCAACGAGAACTTTCCTTCTTTGCTGGCGGGAATCGTGTGATCTTTGCTATTTCCCCAAAGTAGTTGAAAATGTGTGTCTACAAAACCCTGCACATGGATATTTAAAGCAGCTTTAAAAAAAAAAAAAAAAAATTACTGAAACTTGAAAGCAATCAACATGCCCTTCAGTAGGTGAATGAAGAAAATGTGATACATCTGAATAATGAAATAGTATTCAATGCTAGAAAGAAACAAGGTATCAAGCCATGGAAAGACATGGAGGCAACTTAAAGGCATACTACTAAGTGAAAAGTCAATCTGAAAAGGTTACATACTGTATGATTCCAACTCTATGACATCTTAATAAGGCAAAACTATGGGGACAGTAAAAGATCCCTGGTGGTTGCTTGAGTCTCCTACTCAAGATCCTGCAGGCAAGGGATCTTGAGTAGGAGAGAGAGACAAATAGGAGGTGGACAGAGGATTTTTAGAGGCATGAAACTACTTTGTGTGGCACTATAATAGTGGATATATGTTGTTATACATTTTTCAAAATTCATGGAATGTTCAACACCAAGACTGAATCTTAGTGTACACTATATACTCTGAGTGATAATGATGTGTGAATGTAAGTTCATCAATTTAAGGGCATGTACCACTCTGATGGGGATATTGAGAATGGGGGAGGCTATGCATGTGAGGGCAGGTGATATATGGGAAAGCTCTGTACCTTTCTCTTAATTTTGCTGTGATATAAAGTAATAAAACTGCTCTTGAAAAATAAAGTCTCTTAAGAATAAGTCTTTTACAGAGTTTCTACTCCAACCGAAGCAATGAATCGCAAGGTCTTGGGTTATATCAAGAGGAAGATTTCTTGAATGTCTTTAAAATATTTCTGTTTTATTAAAATTGTAGCATTTGTAAGTCCCCATTCCCCTGGGCCTTTTCCAATTGACATTTGTTGTCCCAGTTTAAATATTACCAGTGACCCTTTAGGTACCAAAATGGTACCAGTTTAGATGACATATTATGTGTTTAACCAGTGGTGTAATAAAACTAACTCGTGCCAGCAAATCTGAATTCATTATGTGAAGCTCTTTCCCATGCCCCATTCAGTGATGTTACGTAGTTAACTTTAAATCAGCAATAGCAAGGGTGGTTTACACCATAAAAACTGGCAAACACTCCAAATCAGATTTGTCAACCTTCCAATTCACTGTCCCTTTTATTCATGCCCGACTCACTCTAGGTATATGGGACTGGTTAAGATAACAAACTTTGTCTTCTGTTGCTCGTAGCAAACAGACTTTCCTTTTAATAACATAAAGAACGTGGTACAACATTTCTCAAGCAAATAACCATTAGTAGAGACACAAATAGAGATGTCCTAGAGGCTCATTTCATTCCTGTGTCCTGGAAGTGAGTGAACGATAGACTCAGCATGTCTGAGTTTGCTTAGTGGAAGAATAGGCAGGCACCATGGACTGGATTCAGTAAGGATTCCTTTCTAACCAGAGTCTTTCTAGGACTAGGAAGTACCATTGGCTCAGAGTCCCCAGCGATCCCCTGCTGTCCTTTCCCTATGAATGACAGGATCTATCTCTACTGAGGTTCTTCTACGCTGCCTTCTGTCCAGCTGTGTCTGGCCTAATCATGCTGTATTAGTCCATTTTCACATTGCTGATAAAGACATACCCAAGATTTGGAAGAAAAAGAGGGGCTTACAGTTACACAAGACTGGGGAGGCCTCAAAATCATGATGGGAGGTAAAAGGCACTTCTTACATGGTGGCAGCAAGAGAATATGAGAGAACATGCAAAAGTGGAAACCTCTGATTAAACCATCAGATCTCATGACACTTATTCACTACTGAAAGAACAGTATGGGGGAAATCGCCCCCATGACTCAAATTATCTCCCACCAGCTCCCTCTCACAATACTTGGAAACTATGGGAGTACAATTCAAATGAGATTTGAGTGGAGACACAGACACAAACCATATCATTCTGCCCCTGACCCCTCCCAATCTCATGTCCTAACGTTTCAAACCCAATCATGCCTTTCCAACAGTTCCTCAAGGTCTTAAGTCATTTCAGCATTAGCCCAATTGTCCACAGTCCAAAGTCTCATCTGAGACAAGGCAAGCCCCTTCCGCCTATGGGCCTGTAAAATCAAAAGCAAGCTAGTTACTTCCTAGATACAATGGAGGTACAGGTATTGGGTAATACCAGCCATTCCAAATGGGGTAAATTGGCCAAAACAAAGGAACATGCAAGTGCGAAATCCAGCAGGGCAATCAAATTCTAAAGCTCCAAAATGATCTCCTTTGATTTCATGTCTCACATCCAGGTCACGCCTATGCAAGAGGCAGTTTCCCATAGTCTTGGGCAGCTCCAGCCCTGTGACTTTGCAGGGTATAGCCTCTGTCCTGGCTGCTTTCATGGGCTGGCATTGAGTCTGTGGCTTTTCCAGGTGAACGGTGCAAGCTACCGGTGGATCTGAGTTCTGGAGGACAGTGACCCTCTTCTCACAGCTCCACTAGGCGGTGCCCCAGTAGGGACTCTGTGTGGGAGCTCTGTCCCCACATTTCCCTTCTGCACTGCCTTAGCAGAGATTCTTCATGAGGGTGCCACTCCTGCAGTAGACATTTTTTTGGGCATCCAGGCATTTCCATATATCTTTTGAAATCTAGGTGGAGGTTCCCAAACCGCAATTCTTGACTTCTGTGCACACAGGGGCCCAACACCACATGGAAGCTGCCAAGTTTGGGGCTTGCACCCTCTGAAACCATGGGCTGAGCTGTACCTTGACCCATTTTAGCAACAGCTGGAGCGACTGAGATGCAGGACGCCAAGTCCCTCAGCTGCACACAGCATGGAGACACTAGGGCTGGCCCAGGAAACCATTTTTTTTCCTCCCAGGCTTCCAGATCTGTAATGGGAGGGGCTGCCATGAAGACCTGTGACACGCCCTCAAGACATTTTCTCTATGGTCTTGGGGATTAACATTAGGCTCCTTGCTATTTATGCAAACTTCTGCAGCCAGCTTGAATTTCTCCTCAAAGAAAAAAAATGTGTTTTTCTTTTCTACTGCATTATCAGGCTGAAGATTTTCTGAACTTTTATGCTCTGTTTCCCTTTTAAAATGAAATGCTTTTAACAGCATCCAAGTCACATTTGAATGCTTTGCTGCTTAGAAATTTCTTCCACCCGATAGCCTAAATCATCTCTCTCAAATTCAAAGTTCCACAAATTTCTAGGGCAGGGCAACATGCTGCCAGTCTCTGCTAAAATATATCGAGTCACCTTTGTTCCAGTTCCCAAAAAGTTCTTCACCTCCATCTGAGACCACCTCAGCCTGGACCTTATTGTTCATATCGCTATCAGCATTTTTTTTATCAGCAGCATCCCACTCTACTGGTACCAGTTTACTGTATTAGTTCGTTTTCACACTGCTAAAAAGACATACCTGGGACTGGGAAGAAAAAGAGGTTTAATTGGACTTATCATTCCACATGGCCAGGAAGACCTCAGAACCATGGCAGGAGGTGAAAGGCACTTCTTACATGGCAGCGGCAAGAGAAAATTAGAGAAGATGCAAAAGCAGAAACCCTTGAAAAAGCCATCAGATCTCGTGAGACTAGTTCACTATCACGAGAACAGTATGGGGGGAACCGCCCCCATGATTCAAATTATCTCCCTCTGGGTTCCTCCCACAACACGTGGGAGTACAATTCAACATGAGATTTGGGTGGGGACACACAGAGCCAAACCATATCACATTCTCTGTGTTGGTTGAAGAGAGTGCTATAGCCATGTGTGCTCTGCTAGCTGTCTTTGTGTAACAAGTTTGGAGACAATACTTCAGCAATTCAAAAGGATTACATTTGACCCTAACAAAGAAGTTATCAGAAAGCATCATGTATTAATGTTTTGTAGAATAAAAATATAGTTACAATTGCTATCAAATAATAACTGCCTGTAATTGCCGTGCACATAAAACAATTTATATACACTATTTCATATCCGTTTCCTGAGACTATCTATTTTCTGTCTATCTATCTATCTATCTATCTATCTATCTATCTATCTATCTATCT
>NC_045439.1:23195789-23352308 GCF_002776525.5 Piliocolobus tephrosceles
TCTATCTATCTATCTATCTATCTATCTATCTATCTATCTATCTATCTATCATTTCCTAATAAATGAAAAAAACTCCAGTCTTCCACTGTTGAAACATTTTCAAAAGTTCATTCACATTTGGGGTTCCAAAGCCATTATAGAGGACATTAGGGAAGGTTGTTTACTCACCAGTTTGTATTATGAAACAAATAAAACAAAATATTCTCTAAAAGTTCTGAAAAGATTTTAATTTTCACTGACTTCTTTAAAAAATAATAACAGTGTGCAATATATTACATCTAAAGTATTATAAAAAGAGGAGTCTCAATCCCAAATTCAGAAAATCTGTATTCGACTGTCAGACCTTTCACAGCTCATCTTGTGATTTCGAAAGATGCTTATCAACTCATATAAACTGTCTGTTTCCTCATCTGCAAAATAGTCATTTAGAAATCTCCACAATACCAGAGGACATTTGTAAAAAGGAAAAGAGATAACTATTTTGAGACACCTTTAAACATTGTATTTTCTATACACACACAGTGTCATTAGTATAGATTATAAGATGCAAAGTTAAATAAAAATATAGTAACATTTTTGTCACATGATTGAGTCCAGCCTTGAACTCTGAATTCAATTTACAATTTCCTTTATTCTAAAATGTATCAAAATACATTGCAAATAATTGTCCTTACTTCCTGTTGTTAAATGGTGACATTCCATTGCTGGCTTTACTGTCCTATATTCTCTTCATCTCCTAAAGCTCTGCAAAGTTGAGAAATTTTGCAGCAAATCTCTATTGAAATGTTCCTTGCAGTTCATATTTTCTGAATTCTTTCAACTGACTTGATTATTATGGAGAACATCATCCTGAACTGGACTCTTATATTTTCATTCTACATATTATTTCCCAAAACCTACGGTAAGGATAGAACGTCCAGAGGAAGAAGCCCTGTCTTCACCCATTCATGCTGGCTGCTCAGCCAACTTCTATCTGGTTAAATTGGGGAGGTCTGTTACTTAATTATACAAGTGTTTTCTTGGACTGTGAATTCCTTGAGACTTATCGAGCAGGGGATTTTTGAGAGAGAAAAAAAAGCCAGAATAATATTATAATGACATTCAGAGAGAAAAGACTTCGTGCCAGGAAAGGCTCTATTTCTAAATCAACTGTGACTAATGAAGAAAAGGAAAAGTTTAAATGAAAGTTACAATGAATTTAAATATTGTCTATCTTTTTTGGTTCTCATTGCTAGAGTCATGGTACAAACAAATGTTAGTAAGTAAATAAATAAATGAATATGCTACTTCTCTGAAATTCTTAATGGCATCTCAAGCAATGTAAGAGCAGCCAACATTACTTTGAGACATCTTATAAGGAAATGGTCAAACAAAATTCCTTTTACCCAACTCAAGAGTTCTTTCTGGGACCAATACTTTGGGTATTTCAAAAGTTAACATTCTTAATTATAGGTATTTCTTTTCTTTATTATTGTATTATATTTTGTGTAATTTAATTGCATAACTGAGAATACTGAGGCATTAAGAGATTTATTCTGGTGTTTTAAGTTGGTCCAACACATTCTGAGAATAAGAATGAATTATGTAGAGACAGACCATTTTGTAGGAATATTTGAAACTTTTATATTTGTCTGCTGTCTTTTTACAGCAACATGAAAGTTTGGGCCAGTAGATGTATAAGAAAAATAAATTGCTGTAATATCTGGTCTAGAAGGGATTATAAATATATATTTAAGCCAAAAGTATTTTTTTCAAACACTTTTAACATCCAGCCAATAAATGTGTTTTATGTTTTGCTATTTTTATTTTTTAGATAACTCTCACAAGCGTAGTATTAGGCTAATAACTTTATAACTATTGTTTTATGAAGTTATATTTCAGACTCTATAGTTATTCATAACATGGTTAAGAACATCCCTTTCAATAATGAATTACTATTTGGAGTCTTAATCTAATGATCTGATTTGCAGAAATTTGTAAATATTTTAATTAGTTTTTACAAAGCACAGATTGAGTGTAAACATGACTAAAAGATAAAAAACAAAAAAAAATTCATTTTTAAATAAAAAAATCAGAAGAAATATGGTGCATGGTTACAGATTTGTATTTTATTAGGATCGGCTCTACTTTTTTGCTGAGTTTTGTATGAGATGTCTAATCTGGAGTCGTTCTGTATGCTTTGCTTGGCTGACATTTTTGATGGTCATAAAATTCCAGAAGTAAGTCTAATATTTTTGTTAAAACATCTGTTGTTAAGCATTAAGTCTCTTAAATTGACAATGGAATTCAGCTTTTTTGATGATTAAAACATCTTACTATGACTAAAAAAGAAAAAAGACAAAATTGATCAGGAAGTTAGAAAGTGATCAGAGAAGTCCACAAGAAGCCCACATAAGATTCTGTACTGGAGCACAAGGTTTTGCTCTGTTCCCCTTTTATATACAGCCTTGAATCATCTCTTTGCTTTTTGCTTCTTTGTTTGTTTGTTTGTTTGTTTTTGTTATAGCCCCAGAACTCTGCCTGT
The DNA here is from genome assembly GCF_002776525.5 of Piliocolobus tephrosceles. Classification (NCBI taxonomy): domain Eukaryota; kingdom Metazoa; phylum Chordata; class Mammalia; order Primates; family Cercopithecidae; genus Piliocolobus; species Piliocolobus tephrosceles. Next base: position 23,198,314 of record NC_045439.1, read on the forward strand.
TCATTCTTCTTTTGAAATGGTAACCGTAGGCTCTACTCTGTACTCTTCTTACTGCTAATCCAATCTTGGATGGGAAAAGAAGTTGTCTTTCCATCTTTCATCCTTCTCTTTGTCTAGAAAGACACAATTTTCAATATTCAGAATGTACTCTTTTGTTTTTGCTCATAATCACTTGAGAGTAATAGTTAGAAATAAACTCATCAAGGTTTCAAGTTTTACCACTCTGATGTATTAGACCTTAGTGGATAGAGTTCCCCATTGCCTTTAAAGAGAGTATTTGAAGGCTTCATTGGACGCCCGTTGATTTCCTATAGCAGAAAATTCTCCTTCCTTTCCCTGGTACAATAAAATATAAATATTTGGTCTTTACCCCTGGTCTCTGGCACAGAGTTCCTAAGACCTTTGGAATTTATTAGGTTGGTGCAAAAGTAATAATGGTTTTGGCTATTAAAAGTAATGCTACATTTTGTATAGTAATGAGATGACTTATGGGCTTCAGGATAAAGGATTGTGGTCAGAAAAACCAAGTACTCATTAGAGGTTTGGACATCCAGTCCCACTTTGTGACCACCAGGGAGGGGAAAGTGGTTGGAAATTGAGTTCAATCACCAATTGCCAATGATTTAGTCAACCGTGAGTATGTAATGGGACTTCCATACAAAAAGTCTCAAAATGATAGGACTCAGGTAGGTTCTGGGTTGGTGAACACACTGATGTGCTGGGAATGTGGTGTGCTCAGAAGAGGGCATGGAAGTTCTGTGCCACTCCCACCCTCATAATATGTCAGATGCATTGCTGCCATTTGACTGTCCCTGAGCTGTTTCCTTTATAATAAACATGTTAACTTTAGTAATGCAATTTCCTGAGTTCTGTGAGTCATTCTAGTTAATTATGAAACTTGAGAAGGAAGTCATGCGAACCCTCAAATTTATAGCTGGTTGGTCAAAAATGCAGATGGCCCCTGGGACTTGCAACTGATGTCTCAAGTGGGGGCAGTTTTGTGAGATTGAGTCTTAACTTGTGAGATCTGAGCTAACTCTGGATAGTTAGTGTCAGAATCAAATTGAATTGTTGGAAACCCTATTCATAGTGAAGAATTGGAGCATTGGTTGTTGCTATGGAAAAAGTATATATACCGGCTGCCTTTACTTTTAGAGCATAGCATATGCATCTTATACCCCATTCTTTGTTATTGCAGCTTTAAGATACAACCAAGACAGAAAAATGTGTACAGAAAATAAACATTTGGCATCCTTGAGAGTTTCTAGGCTGCATGGGAACTACATCGGTAGACCACAGCCTGGTACACTGGGCATTTTGTCAACAACATAAAAGATTAAGTGCTACTTTTATCTGGACTTTTATATTTTATATCTAGATGTCTACATGACCCAAAACACCATCAGTTTTGTGCAGAAAGCCCTAAACATGAACCGATTCTTTTCCTAACAATGTTTTAAGGGTTGCTTTAGTGAGTGATAAGTCTGACATTCGGAGGTGACATGCTACTGTCTTTAAAGGGCTGTGAAGAGGAATAGCTTGGAATTATTTGGTAACACAAATATTACTGATTCATAAATAAAAATAAAGACACATTAATATCAAAGCCATACTTTTGTTGGCTCACAATGTTTATCTGCTGACCAGGGCCTCCAGTCCTCAGCAAATATCTACTCTCTTCCAAGTCCTTAGTTGAATTCTCAGCATATGCTGTGGAGGGTTTTTGTGTTTCTTTGCTGGGCACTATTATCATTCTTCAGTGCTCTTCTTCTGAAAACCATGGTTTCTCTTGGTGTTCCACAATGCTCCATATATTAACAGTTCCCTGGAGGGTGTCAACTTTGATTGTCACAGCAGGTACATCTAGTGCTCTGTTAATTGGCTACTATGTGCAATATCTTCTCCAACCTTTTCACTGAACCCATTGAACACCTAAGTCATCAAAGCTGCATTCTGTTCCATGGCAGAGCTAGAAAGAGTCAATCATTCCTTTTATGCTGTAATATAATTACATGACTGATGAAGGATAAATGCTTGGTTGCAATGTATTCCAAGGCTTAATCAAATAGCACTCAGTATGCTTACTTAACAGTCACCTCTTCTCAAAGATCTGGTTATGTAATGTCAAGGACAGAAAAAAGAAAACACATTTCAAAAATTGCCAGTCAGCTGGGCTTAAAAGTACTCTTTGTACCTCCTGAAGATCAGTACGTGATTTCTACATCAGTTTCATGACATCTAGCTATTTCTTACCTTAGGGTTAATTCTTTCATAGAGAAGTCTGGTTCCCTGCAAACAGACAGTAACTCACCATAGTGGTTTGTCAAGCACTGTAAGATGAGGATAAACCTCCAGAATTAGACAGAACTTGAAATTTGTTGCAATGAGTCTCTAGCTTTTAAAAAACAGAAATCCCTGGGAACTTATTTTAATAATTCACTGGATGGTTACCGCCTACGCTGGATTTAATGTAACTTAATCTAAAACTTCCTGAAATAAGCATAATATTCAAAGTTAAGGTAGTAGGCTGTAAGCACAGAAAGATTACTTTCATGTATAATGCTACAGCAAGTCATTTGTATCTGTGATTTCTTGAAAAAACAAAAACAAAACAAAACAAAAAACAGAAAACTTTTCTTCTGACAATGCATTTCATTTCAGGAACATCTAAACCGTATTTGCTAAAGACAAGCAGTATGAAGGGTCCAGCTCTTTGCTAAGATTTCCAGTTTGATTTCTTTCCCCGAATGTTCCAGTCTTAGTTCACCTTTATTTTGGTCCTTAGACTTTGGAGAAGAAACATACCAAGGTCACTGTGATCGTTATTCTCTTATGTACCACCAATGTTTATTTTTAATTTGTGACTGGTAAATAAAGCTTTAATAAGATTTTAATGGCATGTTGGACACACTTCAGTGTCCAGAGATGTGGCATCATATTCAGGAATGTCATTATCTAGATTAATTATCAATAGCGGACAGATATTATTAGTGCAATGTAAAAATGAGAGAGGTTGTAAATGAAATTTTCTAGGCAAAGAAGTCAGAGAAAAACCACATCTGAATTGCAACTATTTAGTATTTCTAAAATCTTTTCTTCCTTATTTATTTATTTATTGTGATGTGTGAATTTTTGCTGTTGAGAATCTGCCTAAAATAATTCTGGAAAGGGACTTTAATTAGCTTAATTTCTAAGGTCAACTTATTCTCCTTAAAAAACTAGACACGTGTCTGGGTTTCTAGTCTTTAAGAGGAACAAAGAACACAATCTTCTCAGTACTTACTTTCTCTTCTGAATTTTGTTGTGCTCACACAAAGAAAGGTTAAAGTGTATTATGGCATGGTCTTTGCGTAATTGACAAAATCTACTCACAGCTTGATCTAATTTTAACATTTGCAGTATGTAACTAAAAATGGTCCAGGAGAAAGCTATCTTTAAGGAGAAAATATTTCATCCCTCTGTCAAGGGGTCTCCATACTCTATAATACCTAACCATCATGTCACATTATTGTGTTTCATTATGCATGTTTGCTTTTAAATATTATAATTAACATGGATATGTTTATGACATCTGCACAGGATAATATACTACCAGATTAGTGGAAAATAGTTTAGACATTTAGAGAAGAATTAATGTTATTATGTTTATTTTGGGGGCTGAATACAAACATACCTATTTGATTTTGTCAAATCTAAATGCCTGGATTATAAAATACATCATTATTGTATGTGCTACATTGGAAAGAAAAAATGTCTACACTGTAACTTTTAGTTTTAGCACTAATCTAATGGATAATGCAGTCTCTTTGAAGACATTTTAAATGGCAATTACACTCAGCATCTGTAGTTTTAACAATGTAGATAACTCAGTTGAAGGAATGACATTGAGGGTAGCTATGATCAAGTTTAATTACTGGCAAAAAATGACAAGTATGTCACCCTTGTTGTCTGAATCACAGTGATCATAAGATGAATCATGATTTCAGTGATATAAAAATGCAAAATAATAGACCTTATAATTTTAGTATTTTAAATCCTAGCTTCAGCCCCACTATCCTTTTTGCTTGAACAAACTACTTTAGTTTTTTTTTTTTTTTTTTAAAGTTACTTATTTTATTCTGAAAATGGACATGACATAACAAGGGTACCCACCGTGTCATATTGTTGTGAAATTGGATGAAAGTCATCCTCAGAAGCAGATGGTAAAACTCCTTCTTCAATCTGTGTATGTGCTCAATAAATGCTGACTTTTAGCAGCAGTAGCAGCAGCAGCTGCTGCTACAGCCAAGTGCTATACAGAGTTATTGTGCCTAGGTTACAAGCGTGTTCTGCAAATTTACCAACTTGTGAGCTTGGAAAAATTGTTTAACCTTACTGAGTTCAATGATGTTATTTCCTGATAATATATGAGGATGAAAATTCCCTTATATGATTTAATAAAAATCTGTGCCTGATAAAGCAGTTGTGCTACTTTGCAGTTTTATTGCTAACTGGAGAATGTTCCTCTTACATAATATATCCATCTGGAATGCTGCTTGTGATGTAGAGAATTGCCAGACTTAAAAATCCATATAAAATGATCTGGCCTTTAGTTAATGACTCTTGACATCTTAAAGACAAAGAATTACACATAAACTTTTGAATCTTTTTTACTTCACTGTGCAATTTATGTGGCATTCAAGCATACAGCAGGGGTTGCAAATAAATATATAATTTATATTTGCTTCTATGTACTTCACTTTAACGGCCAGTGGTAGTAGTAGCATAGAAAGAATAATAAACTCACATGAATTATTTTTAAAATTTATATAATAAATAAAAATTACTGGGTAAGACAAAGTATACTTGGATAATACATAATAAAAAATCATATTGGATTACGCAGTTAAAATGGAAGAGCATTTTATAAAGAGTTTCTTTTTTGGTAGTTGTTTGTGATAAAGTGTCCCTGAAAAATTCACTGTTTTACGTTCAAGGCTATAGACCACGTAATACAGTACCAAGAAAATTAAATGTGTGTCCAACTAGCAAAATGCTTTAAGTGAGTTTGAAGCCCTCTAGAGAACACATCAGTCAACAATATGCCATTAACTTAGCTCAAGTTGTGTGCCTCAGTCCCGTATGGGAAAGAATTACTGGGGATCCCAAGGTTAAGAAATGCTTTAATTTGATAACACAGCAGATCTATTATGTTTATGTGGCAACCTCATTTAATAGAGTTTGTTCTGAATATAATTAATTCTAAAATGTAAGTAAAATTGATACTTGATTTGTTCCATCATCATGGAGCTTGGGTTTCAGAGAATTCTTGATATTCTGAAATTGTGAAGAGATTATTTGTTAAAATATAATTTTTTGAGAGTTCTTTAGATGTTGACAGACCTTCATAAAAGACTTTGAACACCAAAAGGACTTGCACATAATTTCTATTTTTGTGAAATAGCAATTATTGTCAACTTAAGTATTTTCATGTGTATCTTCAGGATGTTATTTTAATTCCCATTGCACTAATGAGAACATCAAAGATCAGAAAAGATAAATAAATTGCCCTAAATCCAAAAGCTAGTATGTGGTGAATCTGACAGTTGAACTGAGTAAGTTTTCTCCAAGGCCTTTATGTCCGTCATGACATTCAGATCTGATATGAAGGAAAGCTATCTGACAACGGAATTAGAAACCTCTGGTTTGCTGGCTCTAGATTTTCTAGCACTGGTAAGAAAAGTTAGGTTTTGGGTCAAGTGTTCTCGCCTACTATGTAGGACTGTTGGAATTAACAAGTAAAAATAGAGAACATTCAGTTAAATACAAATTTTAGATAAGCAATTAAGTATTTAGTACAAATATGTCTCAAATATTTCATTCAGCATACTCATACTAAAAATATATTCCTGACTTTTCTGAAGTTCAAAATTAACTTGGAGTTCTATATTTTATCTGGCAACCCTATTATGTAGAATAAGGGGACACAAAGCATCAGAAGACAGATTTTCCTTTTCTTTCAATAATTTAAAGTCATAGTTTAAAAGAGACAGAAACACAAACACACGAACCATTTTAAGGTAATATTGCTCACTGAAGTGGGTTGGTGTGACTCACAAAAGTTTTCCTCCCCTACCTCCCATCTTCTTTTCATTACAGATGTATTTTACAAATCTGGTACGTACGCCTTCTTAGTGAAAAGTAGGACAATGACTATTTTCCATTGTCAACTTTGTTGATTAAAAGAATATGAAGAGATTCAAAAGATGTTTAAAATAGTTCTGTCAGAATTTCCCTGCAGTTTAAAAAGATCAAAGATTACTCTGAAAGAATAATGGGCATAAAATTCAGAAAGGCAGAGAGGGATTGTCTCCAAAGCCATATTCAGCAGCCATCAGGCAGCATGTGTTCTGAATGGAGGAATTTAGGGACCAATATACATATATCTAACACAATTGAAAGATTTCCTGGAGAAGGTATGCTACACAGAACTTTAAACAAATTCTATGATGCAAAAAAAAAAAAAAAAAGGTCTTTATGTCATATCTTATGAAAATGCCCTTGTTCATGTTCTAAAATTAGTGACAGGGGGACTGGTGTTTATCTGCGTGTATCTGATAAACTTTAGACCATTTGTCTATACAGCTTCATATGAACATTGGTGCACAGATTTGCAGTCAGCCAGGAGAGACTGTGCATTATTCTCAAGGCAAGGACATAGCTCTCATTCTGTTAATAGAAACTGCTGCACAATGAGGGACAAACACATTTCAGAGTGGGGGGATATCTGAAAGTTTTAGAAGAATGTTAGTTTTAACAAATATGGGTTTGGCTCCTGAGAAGTATGAAACAGGTAGTAATGAATAGGTAAAGGAAAAAGTACAATTTGGAATAGCATTTAATATACTCATTATTAAGGCACAAATAATAAAAAGTAGCATTTTGCATAGTGCATGAAAGTTTTAAATCACTCTATTTAAAATGTTAACACTTCAGTAAATTATCTGCACCAATTAGGATATGCTACGCATCAGTAACTCCAAAACACACTTACTTAATAGAGAAAAGGATTATTTCTCACTCTTGTCTAATGTGGGTTTTTAAGTTTTCTTCTCATCACAGCCATTCGGGTACCTAGACTGACAGAGCAGCCACCATCTTGATTCTGGTCAGTTGCCAGGCAAAAACGAAAAGTGTTCTGGATATTCTAGCATGGCTAATTCTATGCTTGCTCACACTCAATCATTTCTCTTCAAATTTATTGGACAGAACTAGTATCAAAGCCCAATGAAATCACAAGCAGGCAAGACAGTATAAACTCACCATGATTGTAGAATTTGGAAAGTTTAAATATTTTGCTAATAGTAATAAGAGCATTTATAGTAACCATTATTATTTCCTTTATTTTAATATCAACAAATGTCAAATAGTTTAAGTGATAAGCTCAGAAGTGCTTTCTACAACAGGTGGAGCTAATCGATGAAACCAGTGAGAACCAAGATTGGTCTGCATTGGATTTAAGACTACAGCTACATATTTAAGGAGACGTGTAGCATGCAACATTAAAGTGACTAAAAATTGGCAAAACTGAGTCCTGTTTGTCAAAAACACATATTATGATCATGTTATGCCAGCAACTATCTGCAGCTTGAATGAAACAGCAGTGAACACAACAGACACTGTCAATGCTCTGTGGGATTTAGTTTTGCAATGCTAAAATATTAATCTCAATCACTGACAAATATGTTGTAAAGACAGAATCTATAGAATCTAAGTAAAATATATGCAAAATAATCCTCAAATGTGGAAAAAAGGGTAAATGAAGCATGCTAGTATCTTGGCAACATCAAAAGAATGAAGCAACCTGAATCTAAAAATATAGAAGACAGAGTTAGCCTTTCCTTTCCGCCGGAACCACCATCTACCAGTAATCCGCCAAAATGAGGAACACAAAGGGAAAGAGGAGAGGTACCCGATATATGTTCTCTAGGCCTTTTAGAAAACATGGAGTTGTTCCTTTGGCCACGTATATGCGAATCTGTAAGAAAAGTGATATCATAGACATCAAGGGAATGGGTACTGTTCAAAAAGGAATGCCCCACAAGTGTTACCATGGCAAAAGTGGAAGAGTCTACAATGTTCCCCAGCATGCTGTTGGCATTGTTGGAAACAAACAAGTTAAGGGCAAGATTCTTTCCAAGAGAATCAATGTGCGTATTGAGCACATTAAGCACTCTAAGAGCAGAGATAGCTTCCTGAAATGCGTGAAGGAAAATGATCAGAAAAAGAAAGAAGCCAAAGAGAAAGGTACCTGAGTTCAACTGAAGCGCTAGCCTGCTCCACCCAGAGAAGCACACTTTGTGAAAACCAATGGGAAGGAGCCTGAGCTGCTGGAACCTATTCCTTATGAATTCATGGCAAAATAGTTGTTAAAAAAAAAAAAAAAAACCCTCGGGGCAAAAAAAAAAAAAAAAAAAAGAAAAGAAAAGAAAAAGAAAAGAACAGACAGAGCAGAGTTAAAATAATGTCTTGAGTATTTTTTCATCCAAACGTTAGCACGAATGATGCACATTTAAATATGTTTAAGTGATTCGCCATGTCTCAGTTGTAAAAAGCAACACTTATTGCGTCAGCAAAATTCAATACTGTACATCACTTCTGGACAGAAGGTTGTTTTGTGTGAGCTTACTCCCCAATTAAAAGCAGTTGTTGAAAAATAAAACATGAGCACGTGGAAGTGAATACATTTGTGGATACACGGCTGAATCTTTTCTGATTTCTAATATCTAGCATCTAATTATCACAGAGTGTTCTAGATCCCTAGGTTCATTGATAAAATCAAAATGGTTAACAATTCTCTTAGAAATCAATTTTGTTCCAGCAGAAGAAGGTGTCCCATATGTAATCCAATTTTACAATTTTACATGTATAGAAACAGATTCCAAATAAACAAATTTCCCTTGTGAACAATAGCACCTTTTGGGGGGTTAGTCATGGCTGCATCTTCCTAGCAGTTATTGTATAAAATATTTTAAAATTCAAAAAATTCAATAAGAAGAATAAGAAATTAATTCCAACTCTTTGTGTAATTGTTTTAAAAAAGAATTCATTTGTTTATTGAAAAGAGTGACCAGTGAACACCAAACAGAACTCTTAAATATGGGGAAAAAGTAGCTTTGAAAATGGAGACCTAAAAATAAAAAGCTCTTTAATGTACAGTTTCGCTCAATGCCTTGGCCTGATTCTGAAGTATAGTTAATGCATTCAGGTAACAATACCACAGTTACAAAGAGTGTAACTTAAAGAGGGAGACACTGCTTTTTAGGAGACGAGTCCTTGAAGATACTCTAAGAAAAATAATGAATCCAGTTGTCCACACTGTGTAAATCAGATGCTAATAGCAAAAAACACTCTTCTCTCTCATCCAGATTTTCACAAAATAAGTATCTTATATTTCTCAAAGTATGAAAGGAAAATAATAAAATTATTTTGGAAGTGTTTGTCTGTTAAAAGAAGAAAGAACTCTTAAGAATAGTTACTTTTTCCTGAAAAAAATAATAAAAAGCATATGTTTTAGAAACCAACTGAATATAATAAATCATCATTCATCCTTCATCAAATACAGAGGCAAAAAGAGAAACATATTTGAAAGAAAAATAAAGAGAAAGGAGGAGCACATTATGAAGAAAGTGTTGAATAGGAAGAAAGGAAGAGAAAGTACGAGAAACAGAGGGAAAACTGCTGGTCAGGAGCTGGGGTCAAAGATCTCTCTCTCTTCCTGCCTAAGAATGTCTGATCTCCAAAAGTTTGATGTGAGAGCTATAGAGGATGTTTAGTACAGTGAGATAATTATTTTTAAAGGCTATTCATTGTCACTTTATTCAATCAAGGTTTATGCTTATAAATCAAATAGAATCTGGCTGATATCAAGATTCAGAGTCAAGTTCTCAAGAATGCTAGTTGTGTGACAGTGAAATTTATTGAGATATAAATTCATTGTTTATGAACTACTGCTATAAAATAATCAGAAAGAACAACCTTTATGCTCCCCAGAAACTTTGGGAGAAAAAGTTTTCATTCTGTTTAAAACACCCTAACCTCTTTTGCCTTCTTTTCTATGATTCAGCAAAGAGGGGTAGGATACGTGTTTCTTAAAATTAGAAGAAGTTATGAGAAGATAATTTATCTTCTTGTGCATGTTGAAAGGGAAAGGCAAACAAAGATTATGTTTGAAGTTTTTAGGAGGAGGAAGAGATGGGAATGACTTGGAGATAGACTAAGAATCAATATCCTTCAAGGCTGGATAGTGTGTTAAAAACTGTGAATTCCACAAATGGTAGAGTTTCATGACAGATTCCTCATTATAGATTCAGAAAGATGATAAAAGCTTCAGAGGCAATATTAAATGGTTCCATAGAATAGTTGGACCTCAGAAACCAATCCTCCCAGCCTTAAAAATAATACAATATAGTAGATGTGTGTGTTATTCTGTTCTCACACTGCTACAAAGAACTGCCTGTAACTGTTTAATTGACTCACAGTTCTGTAGGTTGTATAGGAAGCATGGTTGTGGAGGCTTCAGGAAATTTACAATCATGGCAATAGGGTGAAAGGGAAGCAAGCACCTTCTTCATGTGGCAGAGCAGGAGAAAGAGAGTAAAGGGGGAAGTGCTGCACACTTAAAAAAAAAAAAAAGATCTCATGAGAACTCACTCACTATCATGAGAACAGTAAGGGGGGAGTCTGCCCCCATGATTCAACCACTTCCCGTGATTCAATCAGTTCCTCCTCTGATACACGAGAATTACAATTCAACCCAAGATTTAAATGGGGACACAGAGCCAAATCATATCATTCTGCCCAGCCCCTCCCAAACCTCATGTCCTTTTCACATTTCAAAATGCAATCATGCCTTCTCAACATTCCCCCAAAGTCTTAACTCATTCCAGCAGTAACACTCAGAAGTCCAAGTCCGAAGTCTCATTTGAGACAAGTCCCTTTTTCCTATAAGCCTGTAAAAATCAAGCAAAGTTAGTTACTTCTGAGACACAATAGGATTATAGGCATTGGATAAATGATCCCATTCCCAGTGGAAGAAATTGGCCAAAAACAAGGGGCTACAGGCACCATGCAAGTCTGAAACACAGCAGAGGAGTCATTAAACCTTAAAACTCCAAAATATTCTTCTTTGACTCCATATCTTACATCCAGGCCACAGTGGCCCAAGAGGTGGACTGTCAAGAACTTTGGCAGCTTCACCCCTGTGGCTCTGCAGGTTACAGCTCCTGAAGTTACTTTCACAGGCTGGTGTTGAATGCCTATGGTTTTTCCAGGTGCACGGTGCAAGCTGTCAGTGGATCTACCACTGTGGGGTCTGGAGGACACAGGCCTTCTTCTTACAGGTCCACTAGGCAGTGCCCCAGTGGGGACTCTGTGTGAGGGCTCCAACCCCACATTTCCCTGTAGTCAACTTCTGCCTAGACACCTAGGCATTTCCATACATCCTCTGAAGTCTAGATGTAGGCTTCCAAACCTCAACCCTTGCCATCTTCTTACCCACAGGCCCAACACCACGCGGAAGCCACAAAGACTTGGCGCTTGCACCCTCTAAAGGAATGGCCCAAGCTGTACCTTGGCCTCTTTTAGCCATGGCTGGAGTTGGAGTGGCTAGGATGAAGGGTGTCCTGTCCTGAGGCTGCACAGATCAGTGAGGCTCTGGGTCTGGCCCACAAAACCACATTCCCCCCAGTCCTCCAGGCCTATGATGACAGGGGCTGCCACAAAGATCTCTGAAATGTCCTGGAGGCATTTCCCCCATTGTCTTGACTATTAACATTTAACTCCATTTTACTTATGCAAATTTCCGAAGCCTTGGATTTCTCCCCAGAAAATGCGTTTTTCTTTCTACCACGTGGTTGGGCAGCAAATTTTTCAAATTTGTATGCTCTGCTCTCTTTTTAAATATAAGTTCTAGATTCAGATCATTCTTTTGTTTATGTAAATAAGCATAGGCTTTTGGAAGTAGCCAGGCCACATGTTGAATGGTCTACTGCTTAGAAATTTCTTCTGCCAGATACCCTAAACCGTCTCTCTCAAGTTCAAATTCTACAGATCTCCAGATCATGGGCACGATACTGCCAGTCTCTTTGCTAAAGCATAGCAAAAGTTACCTTTAATCCTGTCCCCAATAAATTTCTCATCACTTTATGAGACCACCTTAGCCTGGACTTCATTGTCCATATCACTATCGGCATTTTGGTCAAAACAATTTAACAAGTCTCTAGGGACTTCCAAACCTTCCCTCTTCTTCCTGTCCTCTAATAAGCCTTCCAAACTGTTCCAACCTTAGCCTATTACTGAGTTCCAAAATCACTTCCACATTTTCAGGTATCTTTATAGCAATGCCCCACTTTTCTGGTACCAATTTTCTTAATTAGTTTATTCTCACTCTGCTATAAAGAATTGCCTTAGACTAGGTAATTTATAAAGAAAAGAGATTTAATCAACTCAGTTCTGCAGGCTATATAGGAGGCATGGTTGTGAAGGTCTCAGGAAACTTATGGTGATGATGGAAAGGCAAAGTAGAAGCAAGCACCTTCTTCACATTGCAGAGTAAGAGGAAAATAGTGAAGTGGCAAGCACTACACACTTTTAAACAACCAGATTTCATGAGAACTCATTCACTATGATGAGAACAGCATGGAAGGAGACCATCCCCATGATTCAATCACCTCCCACCAGGCCACTCCAGACATATGGGCAGTACAATTAGACATGAGATTTGGGTGGGGACACAGAGTCAAACCAGTGAGGTTGGGGTAAGCTGCAGTAAAAAACAATTTCTAAGTCTCAAATGCCTGTCACAAGAAATGTTTATGACTACCCATCCTACATGTTGTACAGCCCTGTCTCACATAGTTACTCTGCAACTCAAACTAATAGAGCCTCTTCCATCTCAACATTGGCTTTGTGCTTGATGAAGTGCAGGAAGAGTACAGTGAAAGCTCAGACCTGGTCTTCTATGGTTTAGCTCTAAAGTGACACACGCCCATTTTACTCACAGCCCTTTGACCAGAATGTGACATATGGCCTCACTTAACTGTAAGACAGAAGATGAACACATGGGTGAAAATTCACTCATTGCTAAATTCACTCATTCACTCATGCCTCTAAACAGTACAGTCTCCAACATATTTCTAGGGTCCATAAGAATCTTTAGGGCTCATACAGAATTGAACAATAAGCATTTTTAAAGTAGCCACAAAAACTGTTTTCCTGTGGATCAATTGCCTAGGACATTCACAGATTCAGAGAATGAAGGTAAATCTAATAACATCTAAGATTAAAACTATTGCTATCCAGTCAGAGTGGAGACTAAGAATCAAAACTGACCTCAATTAAAGAAAATAATGCAATATTTTCCTTATCTAACTGGGCTTCTGGAGTTACTCATGCATACTACTGTCAAAGGATTTGACAAAAGACATGATCTTAAAAAATGTATAAAATGAAAGGCTACCTCTGCTCACTCAAGATTTTGGTCTCACTCTGGGAGTGGAGACATGTCTTTTGTTTATTAAAAGACTCTACAATGTATCAAAAAAACAAAAACAAAAACTGGAAATGCCTATTGCACACCTGGAGAAGACATAATTAAAACAACTGGCCTGTAATCTGTTCCATTTCTGATTACTAAGCAAATGCTTTTAAGGAAAAAAGTAGGCAAGTAACCTAGTCTAGTCTCCTTAGAAACAGAAAAATTGGGTCTATTTGATTCTTCTCTCTTTCCTTCTTTATTAGTCTTGCTAGTGGTCTATCAATTTTGTTGATCTTTTCAAAAAACCACCTCCTGGATTCATTGATTTTTTGAAGGGATTTTGTGTCTCTATCTCCTTCAGTTCTGCTCTGATCTTAGTTATTTCTTGCCTTCTGCTAGGTTTTGGGTGTGCTTGCTCTTGCTTCTCTAGTTCTTTCAATTGTGATGTTAGGGTGTCATTTTTAGATCTTTTCTCCTTTCTCTTGTGGGCATTTAGTGCTATAAATTTCCCTCTACACACTGCTTTAAATGTGTCCCAGAGACTGTGGTATGTTGTGTCTTTGTTCTCATTGGTTTCAAAGAACGTCTTTATTTCTGCTTTCATTTTGTTATGTACCCAGTAGTCATTCAGGGGCAGATTGTTCAGTTTCCATGTAGTTGAGTAGTTTTGAGTGAGTTTCTTAATCCTGACTTCTAGTTTGATTGCACTGTGGTCTGAGAGACAGTTTGTTATAATTTCTGTTCTTTTACATTTACTGAGGAGTGCTTTACTTCCAACTATGTGGTCAGCTTTGGAATAAGTGTGATGTGGTGCTGAGAAGAATGTATATTCTGTTGCTTTGGGGTGGAGAGTTCTGTAGATGTCCATTAGGTCTGCTTGGTGCAGAGTTGAGACACATGCACACGTATGTTTATTGTGGCACTATTCACAATAGCAAAGACTTGGAACCAACCCAAATGTCCATCAGTGACAGACTGGATTAAGAAAATGTGGTACATACGCGCCATGGAATACTATGCAGCCATAAAAAAGGATGACTTTATGTCCTTTGTAGGGACATGGATGAAGCTGGAAATAATCATTCTGAGCAAACTATAGCAAGGTCAGAAAACCAAACACCACATGTTCTCACTCATAGGTGGGAACTGAACAATGAGAACACTTGGACACAGGATGGGTGACCATCACACACTAGGGCCTGTCGTGGGGTGTGGGAAGGGGGGAGGGATAGCATTAGGAGATATACCTAATGTAAATGATCAGTTAATGAGTGCAGCACACCAACATGGCACATGTATTCATATGTAACAAACCTGCACGTTGTGCACATGTACCCTAGAATTTAAAGTATAATAATACCAGCCACTGCACTCCAGCCCGGGCTACGGAGCGAGACTCCGTCTCAAAAAAAAATAAAGTATAATAATAATAATAATAATAATAAAAGAAACCTAATAACTGGGAATCTGGGAGACATACACTGATGACACTCTATAAAAGGAAAGTTCACGTGTATGGAGTACTCTTCACAGATGTCCCTGGTTTTGGATTGCAGATGGTAAACGAGCATACAATCTATGAATTTTTAAGGTACAGTTCCCTGGATGAAGTCATTTATGTCATTTTCCACCTTAAGTCATCAAGGTATACAACATTCTTGGATGTGTTTCATAACCTATGTCCTCCATACTGTGTGAAGTGACTCACAAAACTTACATAAGGACTTAGTCTGTTATTCAGTACCTGAGAAGGTATATCCAATCCAGGAAAGCAGGCTCTGGGAAGTTGTGTATGATAATTCAGATCTCTTCTCCTTGATGAGAGTGTTACAAAATTAGTTTAACTAGTGCAGGGACACCTATTTTATCTGGTATTTGTCTCATGGAGTGCCTCCTTAATGCTTTTATCTTTGGATTTATTAGTAACACTTAAAACTGAGTAAACTCCCTGAATCTTGTTCTGATTCAACAACCTGATTCATTGCATTGACTCCAATTATCTTAAATACCGCCGTTATTTCTGCCGTTAATTTTGTTATCTATATTACTATGATTTTATCCTCTGCCCTTTAGAAAGTGTCCTGTTCATTCTTTCCTCTACATGTCCCTCCCTGGCTGTCTCCCTTTTAGAAGTAGCACTCACAGAGCTAACTATAGCCACCTGATTCCTTCACAACCTTCAAGGCACAGCTTCAATGTAATTTCCTCAAAGAAGCATTCCCCGACATCCCCCAAAAGCCCAGCTGCTATATTCCATAAACATATAGCACCCCACACTTTCCTTTGAGATGTTCATCACTGTTACAACTATTTGCTTCATGTACATGTCTCCTCATCAGATTGGAGTTCCAAGATTTAGGACTGTGCTTGTTTTGTTCACCTCTATATTTTCAGGATCCAGTGTGGTGCATGGCTTAAAGGTTACATGCGGTAAAAGAGATATGAGACCAGCATGCCCAGTTTTTCATAGTACCTATTGAGTATGTATGTTTCTAAAACTAAAACTAAGTTGTCCCCCTGCTAAGATTATTCAACATTATTCAGCATCTACTTTCCCTTACTTATAAAATTTGTTTTTGAAACCAGAAATTGGAATGATAATTATTTCTGCTTAATTTCAGTTGAAGTTCTAAAGGCAGAAAACAATATATTAGGTGTTAGGCTACCAATGAAGAACACAGAATATGCTAAGAATTATAAAACTCGTCTATCAACTTCAGAGGCCACTCTCTCCAGTCTATAAAGTGGTGGGAGTTGAGGAATCAAAAAGAGAATATATATTTGGAAAAAGGTGTCAAAATTCTGTGCTTTCTAGTCTACCCTCACCTTCATCCCTGGAAGTCAGGTATTTCCCCCTCATCTTAAACCAGGTAAATATAAATGCAAGGGATATGTATCTCCTGGTGTTTAGGAAATATTAGGAGATTAACTCTTTGCTTAAATGTTGCCTTATTGAGATAGTCACTGGATGTCAAATTTAAAACAGCAAACAACATATTCACTCCTGCACTACTCACTTACCTTTCACTGCTTTGTATTTCTCCACAGTACTACTTCATTCCTTATACATTGTAAATTTATGGATTACTTCAGTTCTTGGTTTCTTTGTTAATAGCATATACATTCTGCAGGGTCAGAGTTTTTCTTTTTTATATTTACTGTTACAACCTCAGAATCTAAAATATTCACATATACACAAAAGATGTTCAATTACGATTTATCAAATAAATGAAAGAATATTAAAGGCAACATTTTTGATCTGTAACTGTCTATTAGGAAAACAGAATGCAAAAGCTAAATTGGAGGATGAATTTCACATTTACTGATGGTGGGACAAAGATGAATGAGTTTCTTTATGTATTAAATGTACCCATAAGAGAGGATCAGTGCCACCTCAAACTGAAAATTTCATTATGCATTAATGGGCAGAAAGTCACAAATAAGCAAAAGTCACGTATAGCCTGCAAGAACAGAGATGTGGTTGACGTCAAGGAAGTAGAATCTAGCAGTCCCTACAACACACTAGAGAAAGTCAACAATTACATATCTGTCACCCAGAGGAGCTTGGTGCCAGACGACACTGTGCTAACCATGTAAACCCAGGCCATATCCCCTTACTATTATTTAACAGAATAGCAGCAGTTAACAAACAGCAGCAATAAATAGAGATGGTAGAATAAAGCAAGAAAAAATCTATCATGGATCTCCCTGTTCTATCATAAGCCTTCAACTTAGATTCTATTCATAGAAGTCTAATTTGGCTAAGAATTCTGAGTTTTAATGTCATTGGCTAGCTAACATGTGATTACTAGTTGAGAAGTGGATATATTTTGTAGTAAAATTAAGTAAGCTTTTTTTTTTGCCATGTAAGAACCATCTGTCCAGGGACAGGGAAGTCCTGAAAAATTAGAATAAATAAAATAGAGAAGAAGCAATTTTAGAAGGAATTGTGATTGAGAATTTTCAAGAATTCATATAGGATATGAATTCACAGATTTAGAATGTCAAGCAGATTATATATATATATATATACACATACACACACACACACACACACACACATATCACACACATATTTTCTTTTCTTTTTTTTTTTTTTTTGGGGACAGAGTCTCGCTCTGTCGCCCAGACTGGAGTGCAGTGGCTGGATCTCAGCTCACTGCAAGCTCCACCTCCCGGGTTCACGCCATTCTCCTGCCTCAGCCTCCAGAGTAGCTGGGACTACAGGCGCCCACCACCTCACCCTGCTAGTTTTTTGTATTTTTTAGTAGAGACAGAGTTTCACCATGTTAGCCAGGATGGTGTCGATCTCCTGACCTCGTGATCCACCCGTCTCGGCCTCCCAAAGTGCTGGGACTACAGGCTTGAGCTACCGTGCCCAGGTCAGAATAAATTTTAAAAACTCCGGTCTAGATCAATTCTCAGTGAAACTACAAAACACTAAAAACAAAAAAGTAACATGTTATTGCCAAAGAAGCAGCAAATCAACATACAATAGAATAAAGTCTTCTGATAGAGACATATATTTTCAAAATCTTGATGGGACACTAAAAATCACTGTGAAAGATGGAACTACTCAATAAAATTTTGTTGGAACACTTGGTTTTCCATTTAGGAGAAAAAGAAGAACGAAAATTGAATTATTTTCTGACATCATATACAAAAACTAATGCTAGATAATCAAAGCACTTAAAAGCATGTACAAGTATTTAAATCCTTACAGAAAATAATAAAATAATACAAAAGAATAATGTCCTTTGAGGTAAGAGGTAATTTCTAAATTAAAATTACAAAAATCCAGTAGTACAATTTTACGAAGTAGATTAATTTGATCATTTGAGAATTATAAACTCTGTCACCTCAAAAACATGATAAAAAAGCAGAAAGACAAGCTACACATTGGAAAAGTTATTTTAAGGGAAACTAATAAACAGAATAGTCTAAAAGGAACCCTACAAATCAGTCTGAAAAAAAGACAAAAATTCAATAGAAAAAAATGTGCAGATGATATAAACACAAAGAGAAAACTCCAAATGAGAAATAGTTATAAAATAGGTTGTCCAAACTTATCTGAATCACAGGAATAAAAAAGAAAGAGATACCATTTTATAGCCACTACATTTCCAAATATAAAGTGTGATAACATAAAATGTTAAAAATGGTGTGGATCAATTAAAATTCATATGCACTAAATTTGATAGTATCTTGGAAAGTTAAATAGTTTACCATGATGAGACCCAGAAATTTCCCTTATAGATACACACCCTAAATAGGATCTTGGGCTTGTGTACTAGGATATTTAGTTTAGCACTGCTACTTGAAGTATTATATAACTAGAAATAGCCTATGGGTCCATAAATAGGAGAGTGGCTAAAGAAATGTTAGTATATTTACACCAGGATCCAATTGTGTACTAGAAGTGAGGGTTCTGGGACTACATGTGAAAATATTTGTTGATCTCAAAACTGTTGAATTTAAAAACACTTCAGAAGACCATATATACTTGCATACATATATTACATATGTGTATATACATGCCATATATATGTAGATATATGTACACCATCTTCAAAGAAGACTAAAAATATAATGTTTAGGACATATGCATATATGATCAAAACATTTAAATATGAAATAAGAAATGCAAAACAAAATTAAGATAGTGGATATCACTGGGAAGTGAGCCAGTGAGATTTGGTAAGTGAAAATATGTAACAAAATGCAAGGCTTGGTAGTATTTTAGTTCTTGGTTTTGTTGGTGGGTTTTAATATGTTCATAATGTACACATATCGTCTACGTTTTGTAAGACTCAATTATTGAAGTGAAGAAAGCCTTAAAATCACTTACAACAGATTGAACTAAGATTTATAAGAGAGGAAAATACAAAGTGCTAGGCTAGCAACTTTAAGGGGAGACCCAAAGGAATCCTAAATGTTTACTGAAAGAGTGGGTACTTAGGCTAATTCTCCACCAACGGGAGCATGATTGTTTGCTGGAAAGAAGAGATGGGTTGTGGTGATATTCCAGGAAGAAGCAATAACATGCACTAAGAAGAGGCGGTGAAGGAAAGCCAAAACTGTTCTCGAAATTGCTGCTAGTTTATGTGTGGCTGGCAAACATAAGTCAGGAGTTGAGAGAACTAAGGGTAAAGAGGGAGTGAGCTCCAGATCTTAAAGGGAGTCCTTTATCATGCTTTAACTTCTTATCAAGAGAAATTCATTTAACATATGCAAACAAGGGAATGGCAACCACAAATTGACACATGAAGCCAGCAAAGCTGTAACATTAGAATAAATAATCCAGAAATAAAGCTCTTTCAGCGTCAGTATTAGAGGAAAGCAACAGGATGAATGTCTCCTAGTCGAAGTGACAAGATTGAAAAAGTGAGAGCGTGTGAAAGGTTAAGCATCCTGATAATGTAGAATTCCTGTACCTCAGCTGAACAAGCTGTTGACCTCAGCTTAATATGAAAGATCTAGTGAGAAAGTAGATTTTAGGTCAGTGGGTAGTGACCCAATTATTTAAGCACAGCAACCATAAAACCAGTTAGGCTGTCACTGCCTTTCAAAAAGAAAGCTCAGCACTTTGGTTAAAAAAAAAAAAAAAAAAGTCCCCCCACGTGCCCTGGCACATGAAAGATAAATGGAGAACGGGCAGCAAAAATGGACTCAAACCATGCCTCAATTTACAACAGTTTGAAAGTACCTATAAGGGTCTCACTGTTATGAACGATTGACTTGCGAACCAGATTCACCAGCCAGAATACTTGGTGATGGTTACTCCTTAAAAATAAAAAAGTTGTTCAACAAACCAAATGCAATTGTGGGCATATAGAACATAGACTTTCACGTGGCACATAATATCCTATCTGCATAAAATTACCTGTGAGATCAACCTTGAGGTTCTTCAGAAAAAAAGCTAACTTTTCAAAATTGATTGTGGAGTATGCCTTTAATGAGTATCTTTTCTCTGATTTCTTTTTGATATCTTCTCTTTTCTAATCTATGATTCAAAACTGATACAAAATATTGGAATTGTCCAACTTTTACTATTTACCAACCAGATTTCTCCCCAGTAAACATTGATCTACTCCTAGGTATCATTCTCACAATTTGTATTGGATTTAAACAAACAACTCCATGCCAAAGAAACAACGTATTTGTTTATTTTTATTTATTTTTTTTTTTGAGACAGAGTTTCACTCTTGTTGCCCAGGCTGGAGTCCAATGGTGCAATCTCGGCTCACCCCAACCTCTGCTTTCCAGGTTAAAGTGATTCTCCTGCCTCCCAAGTAGCTGGGATTACAGGTATATACTACCACACCCACCTGATTTTTGTATTTAGTACAGACGGGGTTTCAGGATGTTGGTCAGGCTGGTCTCGGACTCCTGACCTCAGGTGATCCACCTGCCTCGGCCTCCCTACAGCACCCGGCCCAGAAACATCTTATTAACATTAGTCAGAATATTTGGGATGCATCAGGCAGGAAGACAGAAACCATACTAGTTATTTCAACAAACAGAATACCCTATAGCAAATTGGTTACATGGATATCGAAAGCAAAACCAGAACTTTGAGCACAGAGATAGTCATGATAGCTAAACTTCTAGCACTGAGATTAATTAAAAGGGCAGAATTTGGAGTTGTTAGAACTTAGAAGCTAAAGGGAAAGGCCTCAGGAAGCTGGGACTCAGATCTCTGAGCAAAAGGACAGCACAGCTTGTGCTGTTTCCTCAGAGGAGGCTCCGGGAGGCGGGTTCTGGGACTGGGAGAAGAAACTGGAAACTGGAACCAATTTCTACCGGTTTCAACTGGTAGTGCTGGATGAAAAGCACTGGCTAAAATCATTTTTTATAGCATCAGAAAATAAGCCAGGAAGAACCATCTCCTTCTGCACCCTACTGCTCTGCAGTCCCAGCTAGCACCCCTGCTGGCAGATGCCAAGAAGCAGCTAGCCTAAAAGAAAGAAATGGGCTGGGCGCTGTGGCTCACACCTGTAATCCCAGCATTTTGGGAGGCCAAGGCAGGCAGATCACCAAGTCAAGAGATTGAGACCATCCTGGCCAACGTGGTGAAACCCCATCTCTACTAAAAATACAAAAATGAGCTGCGCGTGGTGGTGCATATCTGTAGTCCCAGCTACTTGGGAGGCTGAGGCAGGAGAATCCTTTGAGCCCAGGAGGCAGAGGTTGTAGTGAGCCGAGATCGCGCCACTGCACTCCAACCTGGGTGACAGGGCGAGACTCCGTCTCACAAAAAAAAAAAAAAAAAAAAAAAAGAAATGTAGTTTACAGTATCTAAGCCTCAGAGCACACAGTCAAGTATAGAGGCAAAGATTTACAGCTGAGGAGAGCAGCTTTACATCCAGAACAGGTGAGTGAGTGAATCAATTATGAGGGCTTTCCTATCATTGGAGCTTGTAGTATAAACATCTGATTGGAACAGCCCTACATAGCTGTCCTATTTCTTCTCATTGTTTACCTTTGGGGCTTACTTTGATGTCTAAGTTATAACAAGAATATTGAGTATATAGGGTCTGATGACACAAGGAGGTGAAATTATTAAATTCTAAAGCCCCCGACATTTGGTAATTTGGAACCACTCATGTAAGGAATGGTAAATGAATAGGCAAAGTCTGCCTTTCAAGTCATGACTCATTAAACATAATAATGCCAGGGAAATCTAAATTCTAATTTAATAAAAATGTATATACAAATTAGCTGCTAGGGTGCTTCCTCTTTGCCAATCGATCAACAAGGAATATTTAATTGAGCTGGCAAATTATTGCTCAACATGTGCTAAAAGGATCATGAATTAGGTTAAATGATGAGTCCACTGTTGTTAGGGGTCATGTATCAGTAATTTCATGTGGTTCAGTTTTACTATGAATGATCAGCTTTGGATCAAATACACACCTTACCTTAAAAAGTGAAGTGGTTTTATGGTTTTACGGGCATCTGAAGAAGCTTGAGTTGTGATTAACCATATAAAACATGTTTTTGCTAATAATTTTATGTTCTCCACTGGACAGATGTTGAATCATTAGATTTATTAAAAAGAAATTACCCTGGGAAGTCCCAAGTATAGTGGTTAAGAACCCTGATTATAGAGTTATATAGATTTGACTAAATAGCTTCTTTATGATTATCTAGCCATTGCACTTGAGCAAGTTATTTAACTTACAGGAGCCTCAATTTCCTCATCCATAAAATGGAAAATGCATTATCTACCAGTCATGTTTAGTGTGGAAATTCAATAAAATATGGAGCATTTAAAATAATTAACAGAGCATATCATATTATAAACCACAGTAAATGGTACTCTCTTAGATTTTGTGTGTTATTCTCTCTAAAAAGGAGACAAAAATTATATATCTATATCAGACTTGTCATGAGTATTTATTAGCAAATGAATTAACATATGTAAAGTGCATAGAACAGTTTCTAATAAATAGTAAATGCTATATAATGATTTTTTCTTATAAAAATAATACTAATTATTAATATCATTAGAGGTATGACTACTACTGATAACGATATTTATTTATTTATTTTTTATTACTGTTACTATTTGGAATCTTTTTCCTCAATTTCAAACTGAAGTTTGTATCTAAATGGAAGAATATGTTACAGAGCTCTGTGTGCTCTTGACATCCAAACTAGATGTGTGTGTATATATAGAGAAAAAATTATGGTTCCAAGTTATTCCTTTGTGGCAGTGCTTATATCTTACTCTGTCTTTGACTTGACAAAACTTTGACTGCAAATACCACATTTAAAAAAAGAAAGTCCATACTATATGCTATATCACATTACTCTCAAAAGCAATTTGAATCAATAGCACTATCAGTCTGACATTGATTACTCTTCATTTATTTGGAGAAATAAAGTCATCATACCCAATAGAAAATGATAAATTACATCATAATTACATAAATTTGAAACTGGAAGGAATCTTAGAGATCCAGAGAGGATTGAATTTAATTTTTGCAAATCAGGAAATTGAAGCTCAGAGAGATAAAATTAAGGATTATATTGACTCAGTTTCTGAAGGAACCCTAAAGGCAAGATATGTTTGGCACATATCCATCAAACACAGCAAAATCTCCAGTAAAAGGCCGTTTTGCTGGTTTGGGAATACTTTCTAAGGAATCTAATCAACTAGGAATGCAACACATTTTATTTATACATAATTCCATTGAAAGAGATTCCCTTATACTGAACTGAGTGTCCTTTTAGTATTCCTGAAATGTCCTCTTGAAGATTTTTAAGGAATTCTGGAACCAAGTTTAATGCTTTTATTTATTTATTTTTAACGAAAATTTCTCCAGGCTTATCTACATTTAGAGAGGTAATTAGTAAGAGAGCTTGTCCTAAAAGTTGCTCTCTTGGAAATCAGTCTAGAGTATGTCGTATGGCACAATGATGCCTTAAATAATGATGTTGCTGCAGATCAACCTTCTCCAATGCATCACTGCCACTTCATTTCTGTTCCACCTTTAGAAGTTTCAGTAACAGCAGAAATTTTACACCTTTCATGGATTGTCAAGATGTGTGGCTGATTCATTACCATCATTTTACTGATTGCAGACTTCCAAATTCACCTAACGTGTTATCTTGCATATTTTTAGGTCAAAACAATTTCAACCAGATTCTCTTTTATTCTATTCTCCTCCCATCCTAACACCCTTGAACAGATTTATGTTATCCCTTCAAACACAAAGTCATATTAAAGTCCGTCAGGTTTAATAAAAAGCTATATTCAAAGCTATAAAATTAGTTGATTGTGATGTAATTATCAATGCTATTAATATTTTCTGTGCTTAATGTCATTGATTTTATTGCCACAAACTTAGTTTGCAATGAAAATAACGCTGACAGATATGAGTGTATGTGTGTGCATGCATGCATGTGTGTATGTGTTTAACACATTGCTTTCTTTATCAATATATCAATGGATGTGGCAGGTTCTAATGAAAAGAAAAGAAAACATCTAGAAGAATTTCTACACTACGTTTATAACGTTTTGTCTTCATCTATGAATACATCAATGGCAGCCTGGAAAATGCCCTATGCATTTTTCAGTAGAGGAAGAAGTCTGTGAATTGTAGAATGGATCTTTAACCACATAAAGACTTACAGGATTCACTCTTAATGCTTTTTTCCTGTGGATTGTAAGTTTATGAAGTATAGACTAGCATAAAAAAATTTAAAGTTCACTTAAAAAGTGAAAGGTACAAACGTTCCTTTGTGTCTCAAATGTAGATCAACAACATTAAAAGCAATAGAAGTGTATAATGGAGAAATAACTACGGAAAACTTTTTCCTTTTTAACTTAAAATTTACAACTTGATCCCCAGGTACCTTAATGGGAAGCAACTTGGTTCAGTGGAATTAACAAAGTCTGGTAAGTTACCTATTGGATAGAAACAGGCCTAATTAAAAGAGTTTGTCAACAAAACATTTAAAAATAGATTTAAAAAAATTAAGAATAAGCAATTGATTTGCTCTATTTTTTCAGAATAGAATAAAGAGGCACATTTCATTGTGTGGCTTATGTGAGCTTTCTTGTTCTTGGTTCTGTTGTGTGAAAGTAGAGATTTCTTTAAAGGAGATCATGGAGGCTTGGAAGGACAGTAGAGACCAAAACCATAGGACATTTCAAGAAGTAGCTTCCTTGACGTTAAAGACAAAAGCCTAGATTAACTGACCTCAAAGTAGAGAAGACTTTTACAGATAGTCATTTTAATAATATATAAACTTGTTTTTAGCTTTGAAATACACTTGTCTCTTAAATGAACACATATGGGCAAACAAAATGTTTCAGGTGAAAGCTGGAATTGTTCTTCATGAAATACAAATAATGGAAGGCCAGAATCCTATCTTTTCAGCTTCCGCTACCATCTCCAAGGTGAAATTAAACTCTTTCCTGGGGCTTTTAGCAGGAAAAATGGAAAAATGCAAATCCAGACCAATTTCTTCATTTTATAGTTGAAGAAACTGAAGCCCTATAAAGATTAAGTGACTTGGTCAAGGTCATATGGGTAGAGACTGAACCAGTACTTGAATCCTTGTCTTCTACGGAAACAGCCAGGGGCATATATACGATTCTGCTCCCCATCACTGGAATGTTGTGCAAAGTATTTATTCAGCATAATTAGTTTATAACTTCTTGTGGGCTAGTTGGAAACTTTGGACCTTTGCTTTATCACTAAGAATTCCTATTGTCTTTTAGTTATTTTACCATTATATATTGATTTCATCGAAAATTACAATTATGGTATAATCCTAACATAAGAAAAATGAAAGAAGCTTGGCTATTGAAATAGGGAATGTACAATGATTCAATTACATATTGAGGGTAAGTAGTATTAGCCACATTGTACTAGATGTAGTAAAAGATAAATATGACTCTCCCCAAAGAAGTTACAGTATTTACAAGGAGATTAAAAACAATTCTATATGCTCAGAAATGTAATCCCAGCACTTTGGGAGGCTGAGGCGGGTGGATCAGGAGGTCAGGAGATTGAGACCATCCTGGCTAACATCGTCTCTACTAAAAATACAAAAAAATTAGCCAGGCGTGGTGGCAGGCGCCTGTAGTCCCAGTTACTCAGGAGGCTGAGGCAGGAGAATGGCGTGAACCCGGGAGGCAGAGCTTGCAGTGAGCTGAGATCGCGCCACTGTACTCCAGCCTGGGCAACAGAGCGAGATTCCGTCTCAAAAAAAACCCAAAGTAAAACAAACAAACAAACAAACAAAATCCAAAATAAAACAAACAAACAAACAAACAAAAAAAACAATTCTATGTGAGAGAGAGGGGGAAAAAAAGAAGCATTATTGTTAAATTGAATTTTACTGAATGTCATTGTGATAGGATCTCATTGAAGAGAAGGCTGAATAAGACAAGGAAGGTTACATGTTCAATGTGATTCTTGAGATAGGCCTTGAGGATAAAATGGGAACTACATAAAAGAAAATCATATATATCATTTTGGGCTTGAAGAATAACATCTTAAAATGTGAGATGATAAATACAGAAATACTTCATAAACCAAATAAAGAGTGTAGCCTCGTGAGTGGCAATAACTTTTACAGCTTTAAGATACAGATTTCCAGGAAGGTGCCATGATTTTTTCTACATTTTATTAATTTCTAATAATGCAGTACACGTCCACTGATTCTCTTTAACAATTACGAACAATGTTAATTGGTAATCCTCCTACATTGGATTAGTCTACCTGGCTAAAAATTCCTGTATCTCTCCTCCTTATCCACATTGATGTTTGAGGGCTGAAGAAACTATTTTACCAACTTTAACACAAATTTAAAATGTATTTTTAGTTGGATTCTTCCAATGAAATGTGGAATTAATATGTTCAAGGTCACTTGTACTTGGCAAAAAGCACAAAATCCTGCTTTTAGAAAGTGGCTTAAAAATGGGTTCTTTATAAAATCCTTAAAAGGTTTCTTGAAATTCAAATAGATTTTACAAAATAACAACTTAATGATTTCAGAGTAAGTAAATGAGAAATTAGAATATTAAATTTCCTTCAAAAACATGCCTTGGCAAATTAAAAGCCAAAGTGTTCAGGGTGAAAATATATTTTAGGTCTTAAAAGACCCATAGTATTGTTTTAATAAGTCGGGCAGTTTTGAACCCTGATTCAACAAATTTTGTCTATTTTTAATCTATTTAGAATTAGATTTTAAAGTATCTCCTTTCTACGTTACTTGAACCTTCGTCTAAGTACACATGTAGAATGGAATAATGATCACATAACCTCCTTTTACTTTAAAAAATATTTTAAGGTAATTTAGTTAATGTAGACAGGCAAAATGGACAATCTGGATTCCATACCAAAACATGCACTATTTTAATTGCCTCCTCTAAACCATTTAGCTGGTACTGATATTTATTTTTTAAATGCAGCAACTCTGAACATTTTTTCTGCAGATTTTTTAACAAACATGCATTTGTTCTATTTGTATTGCCATGACAGAAAGCTCTAATGAAAACTTACAGTTAAAAATCATAGTAAAGTCATCTGAATGGATGTTTTCCTCCTATGGTTGTCTTTTGTTGAGCACCACAAAGAAAGCATGTTGCCATGTTCCTTCTCTTCAATAGATTTGCAAGTGGCATTGGCATTACAGTGTTCAATGGTCAGAGAGTTTTCATTTCAACAAAACAAGAATACCCCATTTTTGAAGAAAAAAAAAACTCTATACCAAAAGAAAGAGGGCTCTGTACTAATTGTTCATCTACACTTACTTAGGCATTCCTTAATTACCTAAAAAATACTTTTTAAAGTTTACTTTTATAGACATTTATTAAAAAATTAGAACACACTAACTTTTAAGTTTACCTTACAAAGAACGTAATGTCTTCTATGGTTTTATAAAGTTAAATTTACAAACTAAAATCTCCATGGTTTTTTTCTTTATTTTTCGTTACATCTCTTTGCAACATAAAGTACAATAATTACATTTTTTAATATTAATTAGTTTCCTAGAATATAAAGATAAGAATATTTGAGGCTTTTCTATTGGAGCTAAAATATTAATGTGAATATTTCACCAGGAAAAAATATTTGAGATAGTATAAAACACACAGAAATAAAGTGTAGAGATTAGGTTGAAAAAGTCAATATATTTATAGAGAGATAAAAAATTTGTTTTACTAAAAAAATTGGTAAAAGTCTCAATTCAGCGTATTCGTAGACATTCTCATTATGTATCCTAGGTTGAAACACAGAAAAAAAGCTTCTATGAGATAGAAGTCCAAATAAGATAGCTCACCTTTATGAGACTGCACGTTTAGAGAGCTCACCATTGTACATCTGGGAAATATGATTAGGGCTTTCATTTCAGCAATAGAAAACAATTACTATCAATTTTTAAATAACCATTTTATAAGAATTTAGAGTGTATAATACCTATTTGCATATACTACCAAGAATAGGGCAGGTTTCGGTCATTTAGATTTTCATGCCATGCCAGTTACTTTGTGATTTGTAACAAGGCTACCACCATGAATGACAAAGCACCTGCTACTGCCTGTTCTCATTCCTGTGAGAGTGCCTGTCTTTGCTGCTGCTAAGATCACATTACATATAAGCTTCTGTATTTGAAAAGGCCAGTGGAAAGCAGTAAACTGAAAGGTCACACCTGATGTGACTCAGAGAATGAAAATACTTCAGTTGTTGCTAATTAAGTTATCTCCTATCTTGTCAAATCTACATGCACTTTGAAAATGACTTGGGAGTTGCATTTTACCGAATGAAAAGGCCCAGTCTGCTTTGAGCACATCTTTAGCATAGTTTCTGACTTAAAACTGAATTGTGCTTACTCTAGCATACAGACACATGGGCATGTCTGGTAAATTAGTAGTGCAGATCCTTCATGGTTCTTTAAATGTAGGAGTCTAATAAGTCACCTGGTAAGTGATTTGTTTTTCCTAAAGACCACCAGAGCGGGCACAAAAGAACAAAACTGCAAATTTTTCGTCACCTACGGTGTGGGGGAGAGGTCGGAGGCCGGCAGAGTCGCCCCGCGGAGTTCCTGATGCACTCGGACAGGAGTGGGGGACTGACGAAGGCATGCGTGGCGTCCGTCCGGAGCGGCTTTTCTAGGAGTGGGAGGGCAATAGGCGGGGCACGGGCGTGGGGGTGTGCGTTCCGCAGGTGCGACCAGGTAAATCTTGGTCTCTTTGGATTGACGTCATCTGGCGCATGCCTGGTTGGTCTGCACCGTCCCAGGTCGCCGGCTGCATTTTCGCTCCGCGGGAAAAGTTGGTGAAGAAGAACCCGGAAGTACACCATCTTGCCTCCGTTCGTCCAAACAGTAAGTTCGAGAATGATACTGGGAAACATTGTGATATTTCAGGTGCCTTCTCAACCTCTTAGCAAAGATTTATTTCTGATTCCTATATGAAAGGAAAGTTTATCTGAGAAATACTAAAATAAAGCAGCAAAAGAAATGTGTCACTGAAATCTCTATGGGCCATTGGGAGCAACAGACTCAGAGACCTAAAAGTGTTAACTAACAGAAATGTTGGAAATATTGCCCATAACTTTGAGTGGCATTGGCATATTGGCATGAACATTGGTAAGTCTGGGAGTGAGAACAGGTACAGAAGAAAATAGTGGATTGCAAAGAAATACCTTTAAAGATTTCTAGAAATTTCTAAGTGAAGCAGTTATTGTAGTTGTGTTTGGGGCAAGAGATACAGACGTTTGCATGTGAAACAGAAATGTCTATATGCAAACACATATAAATGTTTATTAATCTCAAGACACACATAAATGTTTATTCATCTAAATGGTGCATATTCTTGTATTCCTAAAATGATTTTTAAAAGTCTTAGAAGTGATTCTGGTCAGCTTCTTTCTATCGGAAACAAGGAACTGAAATGAAGATAGGTCAAGCAACTTTTCAACTTTATCAAGTCCTCTTAGCCACTTAAAACTGCAGCTAGACTCTAACTCCCTTCTCCTACCTCTGAACTTATTTCACGACATAGCATTGCTTTCAGTAGAAAATTCACCTGCACAAGTGTTTGCGAAACCCCTCCTGTGTGAAAAGCATTAAGACGTGTACTTAATTTTGTAAGAAACATCAATTCAAGAACCTCACATTGTCCTGGTGTGCAGAATAGCTTTCTGTAGTACTCTGTTTACCTAAAACTATGAAATCAGCATACCATGGTGTTGAATTTTTTCCAATAAGTAACTAAAGCATGGTGAAAATCTGGAGATGAAGCGCATGATGGGAAGCAAAAAGAAAGAAAAATGTGTTCATACTTTAGCAGTGGGGGACACCAGTAACTGCAGGAAATGGCCATGTAAAATACATCATAGGATGGCAGCAGACATTGCACTGGGGTGTGAATTTGCTTTCTCTCTAAAATGCGAACTTTCATTTTCATTATGCGCTTGGTAAATAAGAAATGTCCTAAATGCTGTAGTATAAATTGTTCATTGTACCTTGGAAAACAGACACCATTTAAATATTTATAATAACACTAGTCTCTGATTTGCACTGGCAGATAGGCATTCAGTCCAGAGAAACATAATGCCACGGAAATGGCATGTAAGAACGTAATTTATTCATTTGCATTTTTCAGAGTTCCATGTCATCTTGATATTTTTCATGAATATTTTTAACAGTTTCAACTACTGAAGTTTCTGTAATATTTAAAAGTAAAATTTTGAATATAAATTTTCAGCTGGGTTATTTATGCCTGTTAATTTTTAAATTAATTCTCCCTGAAGTTCTAAGTAATCTCATTAAGCTGGCATCATTTACTCTCTTGAACGATCCGCTAGTCTTTTAGTTTTAGTTCATGACCTCTTCAGCAATGTCGTCATAGCTTTTAAGAAATTTAGAATTCACTTTTCCTTGATTAACCTAACCTTTGTTTTCAATCCTATTTTTGCTCCATTGCCTTCACTATAGACATTATGAGAGACATGCCACTTAGTTTTTGAAAATAATACATAAGCTAAGTAATACATAAGGTGATTACCTTGGGTTTTTTTTAAATTTAAATTTTTTATTTTTTGTGTGCACATAGTAGGTGTATATATTCACAGGTCACATGAGATATTTTGATACAGGCATGCAGTGTGGAATAATAACATCGGAGTAAACGGGGCATCCATCCCCTCAAGCAAGTATCCTGTGTGTTTCAACCAATCTATATACTCTTTTAGTTATTATTGAATGATAATTAAATTATTTTTGACTAGTAACCTTGTTGTGCTAGCAGATACTAGGTGTTACTCATTCTTTCTACTTTTTTTGTACCCTTTAACAACTCAGGGCTTTTGGAGTAAATTTACTGTTAATATTTTGAAGGCATGAGAGTGTCAGGAAACAACGATAAAGTAAATCTGAGTCACATAATTGTTGAAATGTGGTTAGTAACACAATTAAAGATGATTATCCCTTTTGCCAACTGATTAACAGGAAATTGACTTCCCCTTACTTTTCAAAAAATAGCAAAATATAAACAATAACTTTCAGACATTGAACAATAGATAATTTGCAACTGGTACTATTAAAGTGAACTCAACAATTTTTCCAGTGTACTGTTCAGTTTCATTTATTTATTTATTTATTTATTTATTTATTTATTTATTTATTTATTTATTTATTGAGGCAGAGTCTCACTCTGTCACCCAGGCTGGAGTGCAGCAGTGCAATCTCGGCTCACTACAACCTTCGCCTCCCAGGTTCAAGCAATTCTCCTGCCTCAGCCTTCCAAGTAGCTGGTACTACAGGCGTGCACCACCACACTGACTAACATTTTTGTATTTGTAGTCGAGATGGGGTTTTGCCACGTTGGCAAGGCTGGTCTCAAACTCCCGACCTCATGTGATCCACCCTCCTCGGCCTCCTAAAGTGCTTGGATTACAGGCGTGAGTCAGCATGCCTGACCTCATTTTCTAGTCAAACAGAATAGGAACCTAAACATTTTAGACAAAGACCAAAAGAGCAGGCAGATCAAGGCAACTAGAATATATGGAGTAAACTGTCAGGCCTCTGAACCGAAGCTCAGCCATCATAACCCCTGTTACCTGCACATATATGTCCATATGGCCTGCAGGAGCCAAGAAGTCTGTGGCAGCCAGAAAACCACAAAAGAAGTAAAACAGCCAGTTCCTGCCTTACCTGATTAACCAAACTTACAACATCCCACCACTGTGATTTTCCCTGCCCTACCTTAACTGCTCAATTGACCTTGTGACATTCTTCTAGACAATAAGTCTTATTGTTACAGGTGGGTCTTTGTTCTTAGACCTCCCAAGATGGTGGTGGGCTGCTCCCAAAATGGCGGCAAGCCTTTTGTTCTCTGACCTGGGGTTCTTGACCTCACAGATTCCAAGAAATGGAACCCTGGGCCATGCGGTCAGTGTTATAGCTCTATTTGAAGCTGTGGGTCACAGAAGAGAACCGTGGAACCCAGTGACTAGTGTTCAGCTCGATTGGGATGAACCTGGGCTAAGCAGGAACAATGGCAAGCCTCTAGCCCAATCAGGAGCAGCAGTGGGTGCCTCCCCATATCAGAAACACAGCAGACACCCTGCTGGATCTGGAGGGGTGGAAGTCAGTGGCGGGTCTCTGATGGTGGCATTCAGCAGTGGTGCACGGCGAGCGAAAGCTCCTCTTGAGCCAGAACAAACATGGACCAGAAGAGTGTGCAGTTGCAAGATTTAATAGAGTGAAAACAGAGCTCCTATACAACGAGAGGGGACCCAAAGGGGGTTGCCCACTCCAGGCTCGAATGTCTGGGTTTATATATCCTGATCATTGTCCCTCCCACTGTGCCCTCAGGTGATAGATGATTTGACTATTTCTTTACCTCCTGCTTTTAGCCTAATTGGTATTTTAGTGAGGCCTCTTTACTACCTCATTGGTCAGGTGTGAGCTGAGTTACAAGCACTGTGTTTAAAGGTGGGTGTGGTCACTTTCCCCAGTTAGGCTTAGGAATTCTTAGTTGACCTAGGAAATCCAGCTAGTCCTGTCTCTCATTAAGATCTGCCCACCATGTACCTTGTAACCCCCTCCTCTGCTACAAGAGATAACCACCTTTTACTATAATTTTCCATTACCTACCCAACTCCTACAAAGCAACCCCTTCCCCATCTCCCTTCACTGACTCTCTTTTCAGACTCAGCCCACTTGCACCCAAGTGAATAAACAGTCTTGTTGCTCAAACAAAGCCTGTTTTGGTGGTCTCTTCACACAGACATATTTGACATAAACTATCAGAGAAGAGAGTGTTGAACAGAGGGAGAGAAAAGGTGTTGTGTAGAAAGGAACTCTTCCAGGCTTTAGTTGAATATTGATCTGTGCATGCATGAGACTAAACTAGTTGAGATTGGTGAAGGAACCATTGAAAAGCAGTTGGCAGAACAATTTCCAGAGTTCACACTGGGCTGGGAATAGCTTATGTTGTACTCAGTCAGAGCTGAAAGACTTCTTAAAACATAGGGGATCATAAGCAACTTCGTGTCAAACCAGAATGATCTTTTATACTCATCTATGTAATTTTAATCCACTCCTAAAGGTAGAGCATTGGAATGGTATCACTTCTGTAATTAAAAGTTTGTCTTGACTCATCCTGGAAAAGGTTTTCTATAAAAGGTTGAAAAATATTAAACTGACTCCAATTAATTTGTGTCCAGATCAAAGATCAGCAAACAATATTTAAAGGAATATGACAAAATTTAACATTCATCTCTGCAAAATACATGACATCTGGATCCAAAATTAGACATACAAAGAACCTAGAATATGCCACAAACATCCAGGAGACAACATAAACAACAAATCAAACAATGTACTAAAAAATCAAAGCCATAGGATCATCTCAAAAGATGCAAAAAGAAAACATAATTCAGTATAATTTGTATTAAGTTGGTGTAAAAGTAATTGCAGTTTCTGCCATTACTTTTAATTACTTTTACACCAACCTAATTTTTTTAAAAAAAGAAGCTCTAAAAATTTGAAAGAGAAGATAACTTCCTTAACCTACTAAATGTGTCTTCAAAATGTACAAAGATACCATCAAACTTAATGATAAAGAACTGAATTCCTTCCCCTGAAGACTTGGAACAAGACATGTATTTCTGTTTAACTACTTCTATTTAATATTGTCATTGGAGGATCTAGCCAATAAAAGAGGACAAGAAAAAATAAATGAAATTTATATAGATTGGAAAGGAGAAATTAAAATTGGGATGATTTGC
This sequence comes from Piliocolobus tephrosceles, assembly GCF_002776525.5. Lineage (NCBI taxonomy): Eukaryota > Metazoa > Chordata > Mammalia > Primates > Cercopithecidae > Piliocolobus > Piliocolobus tephrosceles. The sequence continues at coordinate 23,232,589 of NC_045439.1, forward strand.
AGATGACCTAGTTATGAGTGTTGAAAACCTATCAATAAAAATGCCTCTAGAATTAGTAAATAAATTTATAATGGTCAAAGGATATAAGATTAATATACAAAAACTAAATGTATTATCATATGATAGCAATGCACCATTAGAAATTGAAATTTGAAAAAATTATAGCATCAAAAAGACAAACACTTAGGAATAAAACACAAAAATTTGAGGAAAACATACACACTGAAAATGGAAAACACTGCTATGTGAAATCAGTGGTGTTGGTGGAATAAGCCTCTTCTAAAAGCTGCTCCTCCTTAAGAGCATTAACAAATACTGAAAAAAAAAAAAAGTGTAAAACTTGAACTTTTTCAGAAGCCTGGAATATAAGGAATATAAGAAAAACCTTGCAATAACCCAAGGATTATTTATTCCAGAAAAAATTGCTGGACCTCAGGAAGAACAGTTGAATTTTGGTAAGAAAAGCAAGCCTGTTAGCTTGTTCTGTTCTCATCTCCTTCTTCCTAGCTCCACAACCATGCAAAAGTAGTAAAAATCTGAATACTAGCAGTCACAGGAGTAGACAACACAGGTTTGTAAATTCCTCCAAACACCATTCTCAGAACATAGCTGTTATTTTATATGCCTGGTAATTCTCTAGGAATGCTCATTCATAGGATTTGTTATTATTTGACCTAAATTAGAGTTTTCTCAGTGTAAACTGTCTGTTTCACAGGGACATTAGTGAAAAATGATCAATGACAATTGTTTAATAGTGCAACTGCCTAACAGTGACAATAATTGGGGCAAACAAGATGCTGATAAGAAATCTTAAAATGAACATGTGGGAATTAAATGTCCATAGGAGACTTTGAAAATGTACAAAATATTCCTGGGAATCTAGAAAGTCATGTACAATTGTCAAGTTGTACTTACAATCAGGGTTGTGGACATGCACAGTAGAGACCTTTGAAGTCCCTCAGGTCTCACCTCCTGTTGACCATGAGATTCTACAAAAGTAGATAGTGAAGAATAAGACAGAGTCATAAACACTGCCTGTCTATTGGTGGTATGACCCAACACACACACAGTTTCTTGACAAAGCCTGGGATATTTATTGGATCTAGGCATTTAGAGAAATATCTGTCCAGGGCCGGGCGCGGTGGCTCAAGCCTGTAATCCCAGCACTTTGGGAGGCTGAGACGGGCGGATCACGAGGTCAGGAGATCGAGACCATCCTGGCTAACACGGTGAAACCCCGTCTCCACTAAAAATACAAAAACTAGCTGGGTGAGGTGGCGGGCGCCTGTAGTCTCAGCTACTTGGGAGGCTGAGGCAGGAGAATGGCGTAAACCCAGGAGGCGGAGCTTGCAGTGAGCTGAGATCCGGCCACTGCACTCCAGCCTGGGCGACAGAGCGAGACTCCGTCTCAAAAAAAAAAAAAAAAGAGAAATATCTGTCCAATCATTAGATGGCCACTACGCTAGGCAAGCAGAGACTTCAGTGGCCCTACAAACTAAAATAACACAGACTTTACTGAATTAGTTGAGGAAAATCAGTTAAACACACCAAGAGCAACAAAAACTATAAGCAGCTGGAATCCTGCGGAAATCTGACTTTCAGAGTTAGCGTATTTAATAATTTAAAATGTCCAGTTTTTAACAACAACCACAAAGAGATATAAAACATTCAAATAAACAAAAAAATATATTTCATACGCAAGAAATAAACAAGTCAATAGAATCTGTTTCTGAGGAATCCGAGACATTGGACTAGCCAGAAAAGTACTACATCACTAATATTAAATGCATTTGAAAAACTAAAGGAAACCAAGTATAAAAAACTAAAGAAAAGTTCATTAACCAGGTTAATCTTTCATAGCAAAACATCATAAATAGGATGGCTTAAAAACAGCAAAGTTCTAGGGGTTGGAAGACTAATATCAGGGAGCCAACGTGGCTGAGCTCTGGGGATGGTTCTCTTCCTAGTTTGTAAATGGCCATTTTCTCACTATGTCCTGACATGGTGGAGAGAGAGCTCTGGTGCCTCCTCTTCTTCTTATGAGGACACCAGTTTTATTACGTATGGTATCCATCCTTATGACCTCATGTAACCTTAATCAATTCCTTAAAGGCCATGTCTCTAGTACAGAAGCATGGGGGGATTGAGCTTCAACATATGAATTTTGCCAGAACACAATTTAGTCCATAGTTTTCCCTCAGCTGGTGCTTCAGAATTTAAATTCTTCTTTTATGTGAAAAATATTCATTCCATCCTGACAGCCTTGCTCTCCGGGTCAGTAGTAGGAGTGGCAGCCTTGATGATCTATGAATTGCCAACCATCCCCTTAGTCTTAACTCATTCCAGCATTAAAATCTCATTTAAATATCATCTAAATAAGTTACAGGTAAAGTTAGGTATAGTTTATACTGAGAACAATTCTCCAGCTGTGAGTCTTTTAAATCAGATAAGAGATATGTTCTAAAATACACTGATGGGCAGGCATAGGATAGATATTCCCATTTCAAAAAGGAGAAAGTGGAAGAAAGGAAGAGGTGACAGGTCTCAAGCAAGTCCAAAACCTAGGAAGACAATTTCTGTTAGATCTTAAAGCTTGACAATAATTCTTTTTGGTTCAGTATTCTACACTCCAGGACAACTGTGGTAGCAGCGTCCCCTGGTCTTCCAGGGAGACTCCATCCATCAAATTCTCGGTAAGGGTCCCAACCATGTGGCTCTCCCTGCAAAGGTGGTCCTGCCCTTGAGGCACTGAGTGGGGTCATTCTGGCCCACTGAACCTAAAGAGGTGACATCACCTTTTGAAACAGATATGTTCTAAAACAGCCTTCCCCTCTGGGGCTGTGGTGGGAGTGGTAGTCCTGATGATCGTTGAATTGCCTTGAGGGCCATTTTTGCAGTTCCTTAAAGAACAGCACACATTCTCAGTTGAATAGCTCCAGTCCTGTAGAATCTAAGAATTCTACAGACTTCTTTAATTCTACCCTGCTTTCTCTGTCCTCTTTCCTCCCAACTGGCAATGTCTTTGCTGATATAATCCCATCTCTATTCCTGGCTTTTGCTAAAATGGCTAAAATTAAGTCCATGCGTCACAACAGTTATCTCTTTATCAAATGGTTATTTAGTCACACCCTTAGTGTTCCCTTCAGAATAACCTCTCTCACTTTTGCAACTTGGATAGTCTGAGAATTTTCCAAATTTTCAAGTTCTGCTTTGTTTTGCTAAAAAGTTCTTTTTTCAATTCATCTCTCTCTTTTTACATTTTACCATAAGCAGTCAAAGTGAAGCAAAGTCATTTCTTCAACACTTTGTTTAGAAAACTCCTCAGCTAAATATCCAATTTTATCACTGCAAATTCAACCTTCCACACACTAGAACATAGTTCAACCAAGTTATTTTCTGCTTTGTACCAAGGAAAAGTGAACCTTTTGTACAGTTTCCAAAAACATGTTCCTCATTTCTACTTGAAACCTCACTAGAATTACCTTTAAAGTTCATATTTCTAGCATTCATCTCAAAACTTTTCAACTTCTACCTGTTACCCAGTTTCAAAGCTGCTTCCAGATATTTAGGTATTTGTATTTGTTACAACAGCATCCTGCTGCGTGATATAAAAATCTGTTTTAATTGGGCTTCCATAACAAAATACCATAAACATAATTTTTGTTTACAGTTCTGGAGACAGAAAGTCCAAAATCAATGCACTGTAGAGTTTAGTTTCTGGTGAGAGTTTTTTCTCTGGCCTGCAAAATGCTGCCTTGTTACTGTATCTTCACATGCAAAGAAAGTGCTTTGGTGTGTCTTTCTCTCTTATAAGGGCACCAATCCTACTGAGTAAGAACAATCCTTACGACCTCATTTAATTTTAATCACCTCATTCAAAGTTCTATCTTCTCTCTATTTTTAATGTAGTCATTTTGAGGGTTGAAGCTTCATTATTTAAATTTTGAGAGGACACAATTCAGATAATACTGGAAAGTATGAGAATGACGTCTCAAGAAATAGGGAATATCAAGAAAGAAATTTACAAGTATATATATCAGAATTAAAAATTGCAATTAGTAAAATGAACAATTGACTAGTAATTCTTAACTGCAAATTTAAAAAGTCACAATAATCAGAAAACTAAAATATAGATAATTAAAGAGTATCCTGTCTGAGGAAGAAAAAGAAAAAATGCATGAAAAGATTGAGAAAAGTGTAATTGACCTCAAGGTCAATTACAAATGTTTCAATACACATGATGGGAATCCCAGAGGAAAAGAAAAAGAGAAAAGATTTGAACAACATTTAAAAAAATAATAAATAGAAGCTTCTCAATTTTGATTTAAAAAATAATCTACACATGCAAGAAGCACAGTGAACTTCAAGTTAGTTAAACTTAATAAGCTCCACATCTAGATACATCAAACAAGCTATAGAAAGCTAAAAACAAAGAGATATCTTGAAGGAAATATGAGACCAGCAACTCATCACGAACAAGGAGTCTCAGTAAGATGAATGGCTGATTTCTTATCAGGAACCACAGGTGGAGGAGGTAGTGTGATGTCATATTCAAAGTTCTGAAAAAAACAAAAACAAAAAGTGTCAATCAATATTTCTGCATCTGGCAGAACTTTATTTCTGTAAAAGTAGAAATTGACACATTCCAAAAAAACAAAAAGTGAGAAAATCTGTTAATCTCAGAGGTTCCATATATGAGATACTAAACAGTGTCATTCAGACTATACTGCAAGTACGCCAGAGAATAATTAGAATCCATATGCAGAGCTAAAGATCACCATTAAAAGTTAAGTACATAGATACAAACATAGTGCAAGATTCTTTCGTTTGTAACACATTTTTTTCTACCATCTAATTTAAAAGACAATTTGCAAAATGTAATACATATAACTGTTGCTGGGCATAGAATGAATAAAGAAATAATTTAGGAGGTGGAGCAAGAAGGTCAAATAGAAGCCACCACAGATCATCCTCAACATTGGGCAGACTCAGCTGATGCCAACAGAGGGAGTATTTCAATAAGCCCTAGTCAGAAGGAAATTTCACATCCCAGAGGTCTGAACTTGAGTTTTGGCGAGCCTTGCCACTGTGAGCTAATATGATCCAGGGTCCTAAATAAACTGGAAGGACAGTCTAGGCCACAAACTGCAGTTCCTAAGCTAGTCCTAGTACTGTTCTGGGTACAAAAGATCAGCAAAATAAAAAGTTGGTTTTTAGAAAAGGATAAAGAAAACTGACAAATCTTTAGCCAGACTAATTAAGCAGAATAGAGACTAATTAAGCCAGTGAAGTTGGGGGACATATGCTCAAGTGAGACATCAGTCAGGGCAGCTGAGAGAGTGCTTGCACCATCTCTTTCCCAACACCAGGCAATGCAGCTTGCTGCTCCAAAAGAGATTCTTGTTTTCCACTTACGGAGAGGAGAGGAAAGAGTAAAGAGTATTTTGTTTTGAAACTTGAATACCAACTGAGCCACGGTAGGATAGAGAGCTCACATTCTAGGCCCTATCTCCCATAAAACATTTCTAAACACATCTTGGGTCAGAGGGGAAAGCACTGTCTTAAAGAGACGGATCCAGTCCTGGTGAGAATCAGCTCCTGCTGACTAAAGAGTCCTTGGCCCTGAATAATCAACAACGATATCCACTGAGGGCCTTTGGTGAGATTCTGAGATGTGCTGGCTTTAAGTGTGACCCAAAACATTCCCAACCATGGTAACTACAAAGAGACACTCATTCTGCTTGAGAAAAGCAGAGGGAAGAGAAAAGGGGACTTTGTCTTGTAGCTTAATGAGTTCAACCACAGTGGTGTAGAACACCAAGTGGGCTCTTGGGGTCTTAATTCCAGGACTTGGCTACGGCATAACATTTCTGGACCTGCCCTGAGACAAAGGGGAGCCCACAGCCCTAAACGGTGATTCCGAGGCCCGTCAGCATTCACCCCAAGCTCTTGGGCTGTAAGTGAACATTGGCAGTACTCCCTTGGGCCTCTGGTGTTGGTGGCCACAGGGAGAGAACCCTTTTCCTGTGGAAAGGTGATGAAAGAGAGATTAAACACTTTGTTTTGTGGTTTGGGTGCCAGCAGCCATAGTAAAATAGAGTACTACGTAGATTTCTAAGGTTTTCGACTCCAGACCCAGGCTCCTACATGGCATCTCTGAACCCTCGCAAGCCCAGGAGTATGAGGAAACTTGGCACCTTGAAGGAAAAAAAAAAAAAAAAGCCTGGCTGGCTGACTTCACCAGCTATTGATTGTAGAGCTCTAGAACCTTGAGCAAACATGGACAGTAGGCAGGTCATGGTGGAAACAGGCCTTGGATAAGACCCAAAAGCAGTCCCATTGGTGGTGGCTACAGGGTACTTGTGTCAAATTTTCCATAGCTCCAGGCAACTCAGCACAGAGAAAAAGACTCCATTTGTTTGAGCAAAAGTAAGGAAAGAAAACAAGAGACAAGAGTCTTTGCCAGGTAATCCAGAGAATTCTTCCAAATCTTGTCCAAGACAACCAAGGCAGTATCTATGAATTTGTAAGTACCATAGCATTAGTGGGCTTAAGGGGGTCCCTAATGTTGCTACTGCTGCAGTGACCAAAAAGTTAGATCACAACACCCAAATTTCGTTAAATATCTGAAAAGCCTTCCCAAGAATGATGGCTACAAACAAGCTCAGACTTAAAAGACTACAATAAATACCTAACTCTTTAATGCCCAGACACTGAAGAACATCCATTAGCATCAAGACCATTCGAGAAAACATGATCTCACCAAATGAACTAAATAGGACATCAGGGAACAGTCCTGGAAAGTCAGAATATGTGACATTTCAGATAGAAAATTCAAACTAATTGTTTTGAGGAAACTCAAAGTAATTCCAGATAACACAGAGAAGGAATTCAAAACACTATCAGATAAATTAACAAAGAGATCACAATAATTTAAAAGGATCAAGCAGAAATTCTGAAGATGAATAATTCAATTGACATACTGAGGTATGCATCAGAATTTCTTAATAGCAGAATTGATCAAGCAGAAGAAAAAAATAGCTTGAAGACAGGCTATTTGAAAATATACAGTCAGAGGAGACAAAAGAGAGAGAGAGAGAAAAAAAAAAAAAAAAAACAAACACTGAAGCATGCATATGAGATCTGGAAAATGACCTTAAATGGGAAAATCCATGAGTTATTTGCCTTAAAAAGGAGGTAGAAAGAAGAAAGGGTTTGACATTTTACATAAAGGAATAATAACAGAGAACTTCCAAACCTAGAGAAAGATATCAACATTCAAGCCAAGAAGTTTATAGAACACCAGGCAGTTTTAACCCAAAATGATTACCTCAATATTTTTAATAATCAAACTTTCAAATGTCAAAAATAAAGAATCTTAAGAACAGCAAGATAAAAGAAAAAAATACATACAATGGAGCTTTAATATATCTGGGAGCAGACTTTTCAGTGGAAACCTTACTGGCCGGGAGAGAGTGGCATGACATATTTAAAGTGCTGAAGGAAAAATACTTTTATACCAGGATAGTATTTCCAGCAAAAATATTCTTCAAGTATGAAGGAGAAATAAAGACATCACCAGAGAAACAAAAGCTGAGAGATTTTATTAACACTAGATCTGTTCTACAAGAAATACTGGTGAGTAATCTTCAATCTAAAATAAAAGAACAGTAATGAGCAATAAGAAATCATCTGAAGCTACAAAACTCACTGTAACAGTAAGTTCAAAGAAAACCACAGAATATTTTAACATTGTAAATATATTTACCCATGTATTAGGTAGAAAGACTAATATGAACCAATCAAAAATAATAACTACAACAACTTTTGAAGATAAAGACCATATAATAAGATACAAATAGAAACAAAAAGTTAAAAAAGCAGAATGAGGCTAAACTGTACACTTTTACTAGTTTTTTTTTTTTTTTTTTTTGCTTGTTAGTGAGTTTGTTTATGCAATCAGTGTTAAGTTGTCATGAATTCAAAACAATGGGTTATAATACATTTGCTAGCTTCATTCTAACTTCAAATCTGAAGTATACAATATATTCATAAACAATAAAAAGCAATAAACTAAAACAAGCCACCAGATAAAATATTCTTCACTAAAAGGAACATGGGAGAAAAAGAGAAAAGATAAAGAAGATCACAAAACAACCAGAAAACAAATAATAAAATGGCAGGAGTATGTCTTTACTTATCTTAAACAGCATTAAATGTTAATGAACTAAACTCTCCAATCAAAAGACATAGAGCAGCTGAGTGGATTAAAAAAAAAAAAAAAAAAAAAAAAAAACAGACCCCAAATCTGTTGCCTACAAAAAACACACTCCACCCATAAAGACATGCACTGAAAATGAATGGAAAAAGATATTCCATGCCAATGGAAACCAAGAAAGAGCAGGAGTAGGTATACATACATGACACAGAATAGGTTTCAAGACAAAAACTATAACAAGATATGAAGAAGTTCATTATATAATAATAAAGGGATCAATTTAGCAAGAGCATATAACCATTGTAAATATATATGTACCCAATACTGCAGCACACATATATGGAAAGTAAATATTACTAAAGCTAAAGAGAGAGATAGACTCAAATACAATAATAGTTGAAGACTTCAATACTGCACTCTCAGCACTGGACAGATCATCCAGACAGAAAATCAACAAAGAAATGTCAGACTTAATCTGCACAATGGCCCAAATGGACATTATAGATATTAAATATTTATACAACATTTTATCCAACAGCCAAAGAATACACATTCTTCTCCTCAGCACATGGGTCATGCTCAAGGAGATACCATATAAGTCACAAAACAAGTCTTAAAACATTCAACAAAATTGAAGTAATATCAAGCATTTTTTCTGACCACAGTGGAATGAATCAATAAAAAGAGGAATTTTGGAAAGTATACAACATATATAAATTAAACAATATGCTACTGAAAGACCAATGGGTCAATAAAGAGATTAAGCAGGAAATTGAAAATTTTCTTGAAACAAATGATAATGGAAACACAACATACCAAAACCTTTGCAATATAGCAAAATCAGTGTAAAGAAGAAATTTTATAGCTATAAGTGCCTACATAAAAAAGCAGTAAAGCTTTAAATAAACAACCTAGTGATGCTGCTTAAAGAACTAGAAAAGCAAGAGGAAACCAAGCCTAATATTAGTAGAAGAAAATAAATAATAAAGATCAGAGCAGAAATAAATTAATCTAACATGAAGGAAACAGTACAAAAGATCAGCAAAATAAAAAGTTGGTTTTTAGAAAAGGATAAAGAAAACTGACAAATCTTTAGCCAGACTAATTAAGCAGAATAGAGAGAAGACCCAAATAAATGAAATCAGACATGAAAATGGAGACATTACAACTGATACTGTAGAAATTCAAAGGATCAATAGAGACCACTATGAGCAACTATATGCCAACCAATTGGAAAACCTGTAGGAAATAGATAAACTCCTACGTACATAGAACCTAGCAAAACTGAACCTTTAAGAAATTCAAAACCTGAACAGACAAATAACAAGTAACTAGATCAAAGTCATAATAAAATTTTCACCGCATAAAAATTCCTGTGATTGATGGCTTCCTTGCTGAAATCCACCATATGTTTAAAGAAGAAGTAATACCAATCATACTGAATCTGCTCAGAAAAATGGAGAAGGGAAAAATACTTCTCAACTCATTCTATGAGGCCAGTACTACCCCGATACCAAAACAAGACAAAGAAATATCAAAAAAGGAAAAATAGCTTAGGTCAATTTCTCTGATGAACGTCGATGCAAAAATCTCTACAAAATAATGGTAAACCAAATTCAACAGCACATTAAAAACATGGTTCATCATGACCAAACTGGAATTTATCCCTGAGATGCAACAATGGTTTAACATTCACAAATTAATCAGTGTGGTACATCATATCAACAGAATACAGGACTAAAACCATTTGATCCTTTCCATTCATGCTGAAAATGTATTTGATAAAATTCAACATCACCTTGTGATAAAAAACCTCAAAAACCTGAGTGTAGAAGGAATGTATCACAAAATTATAAAAGCCATATACAACAGACAGCTAGTATCATACTGAAAGGGGAGAAACTGAAAGTCTTTCCTCTGAGATCTGGAACATGACTAGAATGTCCACTTTCACCACTGTTAGTCAGCGTAGTGATCAGTGAAGAAAAAGAAATAAAAGTCATCCAGATTGGAAAGGAAGAAATCCAATTATCCTTGTTTACTGATGATATAATCTTACATTTGGAAAAACCTAAAGATTCCAGTGAAAAACTATTAGAGCTGGTAAACAAATTTAGTACAATTGCAAGAAACAAAATCAACATACAAAAAGCAAACAAAAAAAGAACATCACTTCTTTCCAATTGATTTATGGATTTGAAGAAATCCCATTCCAAATCCTAATAGGTTTTTTAATGAAAACTGACCAGCTTATTCAAAACTTTATATGGAAATGTAGATATCTAGACTAGCTAAACATAATTTTTAAAATAAGAATAAAGCTGGAAGACTTATGGTACTTTATTTTAAGATGTACTCTAAAACTACTGTAACAAAGAGTCTCAAAATTGACCCACGTATATATTTGATCAATTGATTTTTCAAAAAAATATGCCAAGTCCTAATTGCAAACACCCAGAATATAAAAATTGTTGATAAAAACTTTGAAAAAGATTTGTTTTCTTAGAAGAAACTTATAAGCCATAAATGAAAAAATGATTAATCAAAATTGATGAAAATTAAAATGTTGGTTCTTCAAAAAATAATGTGAAGAAAATGAACAGGCAAATCTCAGAAGGATAGAAAATATTTGCAACATTTGTCTGATAAAGGGCTTATTTCTAAATAAAGGATTCATTAATTCTAAAAAGAAAATGAAAAAAATACATTTCAGCCATTAAGATATACAAAAGGCAAATAATAATATGAGAAGAGTACATTTCTCATTTGAGAAGTGAAAATTAATTCCACATTGAGATAACGCATTACACTCACAGGAGTTACGGAATTAAAGACCGAAAACAGCAAATGTAGGAGTTATGGAATTAAAGACTGAAAACAGCAAATGTAGGCAATGATGGGAAGCAACTAGAACTCATACATTGTTAGTGAGATGTAAAATGATACAGGAAAATCGGAAAACAGTCTCATTATTTCTTAATCTTTCTTTATAACCTAGCTTCCTCATTCCCAGATATTTCTCCAGGATATATGAAAATGTACGTTCACACAACACCTTTTATTCAAATGTACCTAGCAACTTCATTCTCATAAGCCCCAAATTAGATACAACCCAAATAATGTAAAAGTGAATGGTAAATAAATGGGTGGTTTATTGTACAATGAACAACTTCTCCGTAGTAAAAAGGAGTGAACTACTGATATAAAAATATAAAATGCCACACAGGCATTAGGCAAAGTAGAAGCAGCCAGACATAAATATGCCATACCTACTTATGAAATTCTAGAAAAGTCAAATCTAGAGACAGAAAGTAGATGTGTGGTTGTCAGGAACTGAACATTTTAATGAAAAGAGGCATGAGGAGACTTTGTGTTAATTAAAACTATATGTTGTACTTTAGGGAATATAATGCCAATCAAATATGTAATTTTTAAAGGGGTCCAGTTGCCAGATTAGAAAGGTAATAAGAAAGAGGTCCAATTAAATTTAACTGCAGTGTATATTTTATTTAACTCAATATCATTCACCATGTTGCATTAGTTATATTTCAAATGCTCAAGCACTATATGCATGTGGTTGCTGCTGTTAAATGGTGCAGTTCTAGATTATGACTTTGGTGGTTTGACACCATACTCAGAATGTGATATATTTGCCAAAATTCATAGTATTTCACACCTAAATTCATACCTTTTAATGTATGTAAATTGTATATTAAAAAGCTATTTTAAAAGAAACAATAAAATAAACAGCATAAACAAGTAATGATGAGAATGACTCCCCTGTACATCTTCAGGATATATGGAATCTATTCATATATATGTATATATATGTTTTAAAAACATGTATGTCTGTCAATCTATCTTGCATTTGTCAAAATTAAAGAACCAATCAGATGTTTCAGAAACAATATGTTCTATATAGAGAAAGTCAGAGAGCAGAGTATAAAAACAGTGTACATAGAATTCTTTTTATATACAAGTGGGAACACACTGTATATGTTGAATTTTATTTTGTTTTCTGGACTACTTTCTCTTCATAAAACACATCGTGTCTAAAACACTTGATTGACTCGAGTGTTTAAAAAATGCAAGACATTAACAGCATTGAAACACACTCCAGAGAGAAGATAGTCCAAGGGTACTTGTGCTCCCTTAAGGTATACATATTTCCATTAATCAATATCAATGGCAGCAAAGAAACAACTCCAAGGGAAAAGAAGTAAATCTCTTTATTGTGGATTCATTTTTCAACACAGTCTTTTCAGCTGGCTGTTAATTTGAAATTCAAGGCAGAAATAAAAAATAGCATATTGTCATGTAGCTTCAGATAAATAGATGTGAGCCTGGGCTTCATTGCCCTGGGACCTTACTCTCCTTAATTTCAGTGACCTTCTGGGATAATTACAGTCACCATTTATAGAGTTTATTGATTAAGTAATTAATAAATGATGATAAACCCAGGCTTTCGTAAGTGTGTGTATTGCAGCAGCGGCAGCAGCAGGGCAGGTGTTGAATACTAACCTTCCACCTACATAATAGCAGAGTCCGAATAAAATCTAGGAAGCACAAGGATTCTAACAATCTCTGCTACAGCTGAAGAAATTAAAGAATTCCAGACATTCATTTCCATCTGCTCTTATTTTCCAAAACTCCAAAGCATTGTCCAAAAGGACATTTCAAACAGCTACTTACAACAAACACATGGGAAGATTGAAAATGCTCAGCTCCAATACGCTTTCACTAAAAATTTCATATCTATTCCCCCATTTTCTTTATTGTCCTAAGTACCTTGCTGTCATTGCTGGAAATCATTTTATTTTCCTAAGAGTCCACAAAGTGAAACATTTCTAAAATAAAATTCTTTATTTAACCTCAAGAATAAAATGTTGAGATTTTCTACACCAATACCTTCTCTGCTTTTAAACCATTAAGAGTTCATTTCTTGGGTGCCTGTAGTCCCAGCTACTCGGGAGACTGAGGCAGGAGAATGGCGTGAACCCGGGAGGTGGAGCTTGCAGTGAGCTGAGATAGTGCCACTATACTCCAGACTGGGCAACAGAGCGAGACTCTGTCCCCCCGCCCAAAAAAAAAAAAAAAAAAAAGAGTTCATTTCAGTGTTCAATTGAATATATAGTAAATATTTATGTATATAAGCAAGAGACACAGTATATATGTTTAACATTTCATGTAATTAGCTTAACTATCTTGGTTATTATATAAAATAGGCAGACTGAACTTCGTTTTCCGTTACATAATATAGGAAAAAAGTAAAACATACATATATATTTCAAAAATTCTTTTGATATTAAGAAATATTTTTGTTTCTTGAAATATACATTTTAACAGGATGGGACATTTTATTTATGTTATTATTCTTTATATCACATACAAAAATAAGCTACAAAATTGAAGAAGAAAATTGACATTGAAAACTGTGCCCGCAGCAGGCAGATTCCTCATAGATTATGGTGAATAAACTATAAAAAGAAAGGCAAACCTCAGGAAATTTACTCTAAAGATGGCACGCGTCTTTATGGAGTGAGTGCACTGTTCTTTGTACTGCAGGGATTAAGAAGATAAATGAAGAAAAGATACTGCCTTCCAATACCACTATTATCTAATAGAGGTGATTAAAAAAAAGCTACATGAACATACTGTATATAACAAAAGGGGAATATCCTAGAGGGTATTTTCAATCTGATGCTTAAAATGCCAAAACAACAGCAACAAGATAAACACATTGTTGTACACACCCCCACACGCAATACTTATAGTACACACACATATATAAATGAAATACTGCTTCTAGTCTTCCCTCCTCCCTGTTATTCTTCTCCATAATATCTAAAAATTAACCTTCTGCCATATAAAAAAATGCTATTCCGTATTAGCCTAAAGGATGTTTTCTATTAATCAAACATTTATTTAGCAACTGCTATGTGCTAGGCTCTGAGCTAGGGTTTGGGTATTGAGAAGTGAGTCTCTATAAGAAACTTTCAAGGATATTTAAGGAGCTTACAGTCTAGTGCTCTGTTGTTCAGTATGGTAGACAAATGTGGTTCCTAAACAATTGAAATATGGCTAATCTAAGTTGAGATGTGCTTTAAATATAAAAATGCATACAAGAATTGGAAGACCTATTACAATACAAAGAAATGTAAAATAGCTCATTACTAATTTTCTACACTGATGAAAAGTTGATGCTGTAAACCAAAAGTGAAATTCTAATCCCTCCCAACAGACTGAATGTGAACACCTGAGATCCAGAGGAGCCAGTAGAGTTAGTTCCAATCTAAGTGCAAAAGAAGAGTATCGCACTGTGACTCACGCCTGTAATCCTAGCACTTTGGGAGCCCGAGGAGGGCGGATCATGAGGTCAGGAGATCGAGACCATCCTGACTAACACAGTGAAACCCCATCTCTACTAAAAATACAAAAAAAGTAAGCCGGGCGTGGTGGCACGTGCCTGTAGTCCCAGCTACTCGGATGCTGAAGCATGAGGATGGCGTGAATCCGGGAGGCGGAGTTGCAATGAGAGGAGATCGCAATGAGCCGAGATGGCGCTACTGCACTCCAGCCTGGGTGACAAAGTGAGACTCCGTCTCAAAAAAAAAAAAAAAGAAAGAAAGAGAAAAAGAAGAAGAGTATTACATTAATTCAAAAGCAGTTAAACAGAGGGAGCAAATTATCTCTTATCCCACTTTTTGTTCTATTATTTAGGCCTACAGTGGATTGGAGGATGCCCACTCATCTAGTTAAACTTACCCAGAAACACCCTTACAAGAGATACTCAGAATATTGTTTAACCAAGTATCTGGGCTCTTTGTTTCCCAGTTGACTTACAAGATTAACTATCTTAGGAGGTACAAGAACATGTTACCTACATCCAAGCTATTTCCCTCATAGCTAACACCCACAGGCACCATATATTTAGAATTTTTTTTTTCATGCAAGCAGGCAGGATGGTGGAGATCATCTGTTATTTTTTTGCCAAGCCATTTACACAATGATATACATGAGCTTTTCTTTTCCAAGCATCTTATGGTATTGTTACCAGATCCTGCCACTTACCAAAACATAGGATGTTTCTGCATGATAGTTCCTTCTGAGGTCACCAGAAAGGTGTTACAGGAAAGAGGTCCTGATCCAGACCCCAAGAGGGGGTTCTTGGATCTCGCACAAGAAAGAATTCAGTGCGAGTTCATAAAGTGAAAGCAAGTTTATTAAGAAAGTAAAGAAATAAAAGAATGACTACCCCATAGGCAGAACATCCCCAAGGGCTGCCGGTTGCACATTTTTATGGTTATTTCTTGATTATATGATAAACAAGGGGCAGATCATTGATGCCTGTTTTTTTTTTTTAGACCATATAGGGTAACTTCCTGTCATTGCCATGACATTTGTGAACTATCACGGTGCTTGTGGGAGTGTAGCAGTGAGGATGACCAGAGGTCACTCTCATGACCATCTTGGTTGTAGTGAAATTTAGCTGGCTTCTTTAGTGCAGCTGGTTTATCAGCAAGATCTTTATGACCTGTATCTTGTGCTGACCTTGTAACTCATCCTGTGACAGAATGTCTAACGGTGTGGGAATGCAGCCCAGTAGGTGTCAGCCTCATTTTACCCAGCCCCTATTCAAGGTGGAGTTTCTCTGGTTCAAACGCCTCTGACAGCATCATTGTTGTTAATACTAAAATGTGTCTTTTTTTTTTTTTTTTAAGAGGGGGTCTTGCTCTGTAGCCCAGGTTGGAGTGCAGTGGTGCAATCTTGGCTCACTGCAACCTCCCTCTTCTGGGTTCAAGCAATTCTCCTGCCTCAGCCTTCTGAGTAGCTGGAACTACAGGTGCACACCACCACACCCAGCTAATTTTTTCTATTTTAGTAGAGAAGGGGTTTCACCTCGTTGCCCAGGCTGATCTCAAACTCCTGAGCTCTGGCAGTCTGCCTGCCTCAGCCTCCCAAAGTGCTAGATGTATCTTTGCTGAGAAAATTGAAGTAGTCAACTTCCTCCTGTTTACACTAATAATGCGTCATATCATTAAAAAAAAAAAAAAGGAACAAAACAAAAAAGGCAAGCAAACCAAAACTTGCTTTAAATTAACATCAAAATAGATATTAGACTTTGCATTTACATTTTTAAGGTCTGCAAGGACTCCTTCTTCCTGAACTGAAAGGAAGGCTTTTTCTCAAGATAATGGCAGGGAATAGAGTCAGAATATTCATGCTTTTCAAATTATCAGTTGATAGAGAATTTCGACCACTCAGTAGGTCACAGGTATTCTCAGGAAACTTCAACACTGTTATGACTGGAGGATCTTGCAAGTGACCCTGACTCACCTTCTTTGTCCCATTTGGCATCCAGTCATGGCTGCAAAGAGAATATTCAGGTACATTTCCTGCTGCTCTGAAATGAAAGTGGAAGGCAGAGAAATTTCAAATATTCTCGAAACTACAGAGTGTGGTAAACACTTGGGGACCCAAAAACCTTGGCAAGGCTTATTCAGAGGTGTTTAAACTGCCCTGTTCCTCCAGCCTCTCATCATCATTTAAAGATGTCTAACCAGAGGGGATTTCCCACTTGAGGAAATTATGTCGTGAAGATTTACTATCCTGGCCATGCAAAGATTCCAGAAAGAACACACTAGGGCCCAACAAAGCAGGTTGGACTGGACCTCAAAGCCCAGTAAGTCTCACCCCAGGAAGTAACTACAGCCTATGGCAAACTACAAAATCTCTCAGATTAGTATTTGTTTTTTTGTTTTGTTTTGTTTTGTTTTTTGAGACACTCTCGTTCAGTTTCCAAGACGAGTGAGTGGCTCAATCTCGGCTCACTGAAACCTCTGCCTCCCAGTTTCAGGTGATTCTCATGCCTCAGCCTCTGGAGTAGCCTACAGGTGTGCACCACGACACCCAACTAATTTTTTTATTTTTAATAGAGATGGGGCTAGGCTGGTTTCGAACTCCTGGCCTCAAGTGATCTACCTGCCTCGGCCTCCCGAAGTGCTGGAATTACAGGTGTGAGCCATGACACCCGGACTCTCAGATTAGTATTTGACGTTAGGCAGTATTCTTCCTCCTCTCCCACCCCAACATAGCAGAAACAAAAGAGGAGGAAATGAGAAAGCACACACCAGCCCCATCCCATGCTGAATTTCAGCCAAACCACAGCTGAGGGTAAAAGAAGAGATAGGTATTATATTAGTTTTGTCTTTGGACTTTTTTACAGTTACACTTTCCCTAGAGATTATAGAATCTACTCATGTCTAAATATTTAAATGTTTTTGGGCTGGGTGCAGTGGCTCACACCTGTAATCCCAGCACTTTGGGAGGCCGAGGTAGGTGGATCACAAGGTCAGGAGATCGAGACCATCCTGGCTAACACGGTGAAACTCCTTCTCTGCTAAAAATACAAAAAAATTAGCTGGGCGTGGTGGTGGGCACCTGTAGTCCCAGCTACTCGGGAGGCTGAGGCAGGAGAATGGTGTGAACCCAGGAGGTGGAGCTTGCAGTGAGCCGAGATGGTGCCACTGCACTCCAGCCTGGGCGATAGTGCGAGACTCCGTCTCAAAACAAAACAAAACAAAAAAAACAAAAAACAAACAAGCAAACAAATGTGTTTAAGTAGGTTGACTGTATGTTTGTTATCTAACCTGAAGCTTCTTTGGAAGTGAAAATGAGGGATGCTAAAAAATGAACAGGTGTTAATTTATAATAGGCGGAAACTTTTTTATTTATTTATTTATTTATTTATTTTTTTTTTATTATACTTTAAGTTCTAGGGTACATGTGCATAACGTGCAGGTTTGTTACATATGTATACATGTGCCATGTTGGTGTGCTGCACCCATCAACTCGTCAGCACCCATCAATTCATCATTTATATCAGGTATAACTCCCCAATGCAATCCCTCCCCCCTCCCCCCTCCCCATGATAGGCCCCAGTGTGTGATGTTCCCCTTCCCGAGTCCAAGTGAGCTCATTGTTCAGTTCCCACCTATGAGTGAGAACATGCGGTGTTTGGTTTTCTCTTCTTGTGATAGTTTGCTAAGAATGAGGGTTTCCAGCTGCATCCATGTCCCTACAAAGGACGCAAACTCATCCTTTTTTATGGCTGCATAGTATTCCATGGTGTATATGTGCCACATTTTCTTAATCCAGTCTGTCACTGATGGACATTTGGGTTGATTCCAAGTCTTTGCTATTGTGAATAGTGCCGCAATAAACATACATGTGCATGTGTCTTTGTAGTAGCATAATTTATAATCCTTTGGGTATATACCCAGTAGTGGGATGGCTGGGTCATATGGTACATCTAGTTCTAGATCCTTGAGGAATCGCCATACTGTTTTCCATAATGGTTGAACTAGTTTACAATCCCACCAACAGTGTAAAAGTGTTCCTATTTCTCCACATCCTCTCCAACACATAGTGTAAACTGTTCCAGACATGCCAGAAGGTATGATTGTCTTATCTCAGAGGAAAATAGCAAAACAACAACAACAACAATTTATGTTTATAATCCTTTCAGATCAAAGTGTTTAGGAAAAAAAATATTGAACTTTTCTTTTACAAACCTGACTTTAATGATAATTTAAGTAGTACACGTACTAGAGTTGGAGAAGTACACAGACTAGAGCTTGGGGCCACATCTAATTATCCCATTCCCTTAAAACTGTCCAATAAAATTCACACTAAGATAAGCAGAGATTTTATTCAAAGACTATTGTAACAGAAAGAATTCTCCAATCTCAGGATCTACAGAGGTGAGCAGAGAGCATGGTCCATTTGATCTGATAGAAAATATTTCTTGCTGTGGTCAGCCAATTGTCAACATGGACCGTTAGGGAGATATTCTGCATTTTAGTTGGGGAAAAGTTGAAGATTAGGGGTATCTGTAGAGAAGACAAAAATGATGAAAATGTGGTCCAGCTAAGGTAGAAGGTAAATAATGGACAATTGTAAACACGAGGTGAAACCATACATGGGAACATCAAGTCACGTACTTATAGTGAGTGTGACTTTCTCTCCATCTCCAAATGTCTTTCGTCATTTCTCTTTACCTTAATCATGAATTATTTCAGCCTTACATAAATTGAAAAGACTAAGATGAAAAACAACCTTATACCCCCGTCCAGTTTAATTAGTCTTAATATGTTTCTCTATTTGCTTCACATATTTTCATTTTGTTATTTGTAAAAAATAAAATCTTATACAGCTACAACCCTTTGAGAACAATTCCCTAAACACATTCCCCAACCTACTCCTGAAAAATATAACTGCTGTTCTTAATTTGTCGTGTTTTAATCCTTGAATGCAAATGTATAATCAACAATAGTTCTTGAATGTTTAAAAAGTTTTTATAAATGTTCCCATATTCTCATAGTTATCATTACACAACTTGCTTATTTTTCACTGCACATTGTTCCATAATTTTAAACATCTGATTCATGCAGCTCTAGTTCATTAATTTCAGCTGCTGATTAGAGTTGTACTTCATGAACATTTCATAATATTTATGAATTCTTTAGTTGAGAACCTTTTTGTGAATTCTTTATTATTTCAAATAACACTAAAATGAGCATTCTTTCAGATGTGTCCCTGGGTGCTTGTGCAAGAGATTCCATGGTCTATATATCCAGATTGTGGGGTGGGCCCAGTTTTCTCTTTACCAGGTATGGTCATATTTGTTTTCTAAACTGGTACTGCTAATTTATGGTGTCATTTTCTATCTCTTGCTCCACTGATCTCCAATACTTGGCACACAGGACTCTTAGACTAATGTATGTAAAAAGAGATCTCATTAAAAAACAAAACAAACAAAAAAAACTTTGTTATTTTCTGTAGATTTTCTCTTTAGATACTTTGTTCTCAAATACTCACCCTACTTGTTTTTGCTATGAAATTATTTTGTTTGCATCTAATACTAAGTAGATTTAATGTATATATTAATTTATAAATA
Source organism: Piliocolobus tephrosceles (assembly GCF_002776525.5). Classification (NCBI taxonomy): domain Eukaryota; kingdom Metazoa; phylum Chordata; class Mammalia; order Primates; family Cercopithecidae; genus Piliocolobus; species Piliocolobus tephrosceles. The sequence goes on from NC_045439.1 coordinate 23,252,766, forward strand.
GATATGAGTTGTATGGTTGCCTAACTTTTATTTCCCAATTTAATTGCATTAAAGACAGAGATCATAATATCTTGTTATAATGGTCTTTGAGATTTACTTGAATTTACTCTTTGATTTTGTTTGTAGTCAGTTTGTAAATTTCAGTGTATCCTGAACTTATATACTTTAATTGATTAGGTGAAAAATTATATAAACCCATGTTAGAGCTCTCTCTATCATGTGTCTCTCTACATCTATGCAAGAAAATATTTTAATTTTACTTTACAAATTTACTATGCACACCCTTAGCTTCTGATAGAAATATATTGAAGACTCCTGTGTTTGTAGATTATATTGGTTTCTACTTAGGATTTTCATAATTTATATTTTTGAAGCTGCAGTTTTAGTTGCTAAACATTGATGATGCTTAAATTTACTTAGTGAATATTTTCTCGGATGGCTATGTCTGATAAAGTTTATTGACTTAAATTCTATTTATATCTGCTAATGATTCTCCTGTAGCACCTTTGGTTTGGTTAGGAATTGCTTACTGTATGTTTTTTGATTAATCTATTTTGAGACTTATCATATGCATTTGTTGTAGAATTCTTTTTTAAAGTAGCATATAGTTTTACTATTACAAAAAATGTAAAACTCTATAAATGAGTCATTTTTGCCTATTTACTTTCATTGTGATTATTGATATATGTTGACTCATTTACAATGTCATATGGTGCATTTTCTCTTAACTAGTATATTAATTTTGACGTTGTTGCTGCCTCTCCCTGCAACACCTCTCACCATGGTGCCCTTCCCTGAAAAATTATACTTTTTATTTCACCAGTGTAACTCTTGCCACATGATTTGATTTTCCCAATGACATTTGAGTGAAAGTAACACCTGTTATCCTTGAGGAGAAAACACTGCTGGTCAGTATGTCCTTCACTATCATCTCTTTCTTCTCTGTCAGACTAGAGATACCTGGCCAGACACAGTGGCTCACTCTGGTTATCCCAGCATGTAAGGGAGGTTGAGGCAGGAGGATTGCTTGAGACCAGAAATTTGAGACCAGTCTAGGTAACGAGCAACATAGAGAGACCCCATAAATATTTTTTAAATTATATGTGTATATATATGTGTGTGTGTATATATAATTTTAAACATTTAAACATTTTTAAAACTTAAAATTTGTATATATTACATATAAAATTTATATTGTATGAATTAAAATGTATGTATATAAAATTTATGCATAAATTAAAATGTATGTATATAAAATTTATACATAAATTAAAATTTATAAACACATTAAAATGTATATATTTATATAGCTGTACACACATATGTGTTTACATGCATATATACACGTGTGTGTGTGTGTGTATATATGACTAGAGATTTTCAAATATAAGCTTCTGCATCATCCTGAGTCATAGAATGATGATTACAAGGAGCCAGGCCAAGCTCAACCTACAGTTGACAAGTAGTCAGAACCAAAACCACACCAGTGTAAATGATATTTAGGGGTCATATTTTAGCACAGCAAAACCCTCATAATCTGACTGGAAAAAAAGATGCTTGTCTCCTTCACTTTCCTTTTTCTTTTTTTTTGAGATGGAGTCTCACTCTATCATTCAGACTGGAGTACAATGGTGTGATCTCGGCTCACTGCAACCTCCACCTCCCAGATTCAAGTGATTCTCCTGCCTCAGCTTCCCAAGTAGCTGGGATTACAGGTGTGCACCAGCATGCCTGGCTAATTTTTGTATTTTTAGTACAGACAGGGTTTGACTATGTTAGCCAGGATGGCCTCGAACTCCTGACCTCAGGTGATCCACCCGCCTCAGCCTCCCAAAGTGCTGGGATGACAGTCGTGAGCTGCCACGCCCGGCCCTTGTCCTTCACTTTCTTCCCATCCTTTCCATCCTTCACTTGGTCGGTGCTTGAATACATGAGGTTTTCTACTTTTTCTTTCTTCATCTTTGCTGACTGAGAAACTTCTAACTACATTGACTTTTTTTTTCTGAAGGATGTCTTCAAATTTTCAGTGCACAAGGAATTTTGCAAGCATCAACTGCTTGTTGGTCACTTATCTCCAACTAATGTGATATTCTTTACCTGAATTTTAAATTAACTTTTATTTTAAACCACACATAATAGCCTTTATAGCCAATAACTCATGAAAATCACCAATAGATTTTATTTATTTTTATAGAATGCTTATTATTTCTATTTTGAATACTCTTTCTCCATCTGGTTAATGACTGCTTCTCTAATGATTTTGTGGTTGTTGGATACTTGCCCCAGTCTTCTGTCTAGACCCAGGTCTTTTAATGACAAGTTGTGGCTGTCCTTCTCATGCTCATGTTAGAAACATTAAAGCACCAGTCCAGAAGCAGCAGGCAGCTTTGCTCAGGTCTGGATTAGCATGTTGTGGCTTTGTTCTCTTTTTCACTGGTATGTATTCCTCATAAACCTGAATGCCAAGTTGTGTGCAGTAATATATTTTTTCCTCTAGCAGGAGCCTGTAAACGCCAAACCACTATGTATTTTGTAGCCATATAAGTACACAGAAAAGAATTTTTAAAAAAATTTATAAAAGTTACTACCAACCTAGCCCTCAATCAAACTTACATTTAAGGGTAGACATTTTTTCTCATTTTCACAGAAATTTCCGGAGAGCTTAGTGGACCCAATTTCAGCCTCCTTTGAACAATATTTATTCCTATTACTCCTCATAACAATACTCCACTCCTTTCCTTGTTTTTTATTTTATTATTATTATTATTATTTTTTGTCCATGGAAATGGAAATGTTTTTGAACCTGGCTTTGGTCATTTGGCTTTCTCTTTGTAAATACTGCCTGTCATTCAAATGTGATTAGAGCAGAGTAGCTCTTCAGAGAAGACCCTTAGTACACCATAATGAATGGCATTTGAATTCTTACATAATTCCTCTTTAGAGCAATTTTCCCACCCCTATTTGATTTAATGTTTTCATCATCTCCTTTGTGAAACATCAGTTCACACCACATGAGTTAAGAATCTTGATATTTTTCCACTTCTTATAATTTGTACACATAGTGATCGTTGCTCAGCCAGATGTTAATAGGGCCTTTTCTAAGGCAAGGCTAGCATTGCTTGGGAAACAGTTGAATTCTGGTCCTGTGAAATAAAGAGTGACAAGTCAAAACAGAGTTAATTTTTTTTACCACTCATAGTCAAAGCTCTTTTCATTCTAAATTAACCAGGCAAACACTGCTACACAGTAAATATTCATTTCCTTCCAAAGAAAATGCAAACTTCTTACATGGCAAAAGTATATTACTTGTATTATATCTTATCTCTCTCACTGCCTCTTGTATTTACTCTCTCTCTCTCTCCCCCATCAAATGTGTGTATGTTTGTATATGTGTGGCTATGTGTGTGTGTGTGTGCATAAAAATGATACTGGCATTATTGCAGCTGAGGGCTTATTTTCTTTCTTCAGGGTTTACTTTTATTCCAAGGCTCTGTATTATCTACGAATGTCTTTGCCAACCTTTCTGAGGTGGATGGCACAAATTTCAAAACAATCTTCCTAGACCTGAATATGTTTGATGGCTTAATGCACCTTGCCCTCTGTAGGTGCTGTTTCATGTCTCTTCAAAGTATACAACGAACCTAGTCTATACTATCTGAATATCCATTTTTTCCATAGTTCTCTCCTGTAATAAGCCCCATCTTTATAATTCATTTAATATTTTCTCCTTCACTATTCATTTATGTTAGAAATTGCTATAACTTCTTTACTTCAAAACGTTTAACAGACACTATTTCAATTGTTCAAAGTAGGCTTAACGTAAACATTAAGCTTGATGCAAGCACAATGCATAAATTTTGGAGATCTTTGAGAAACGTTTCCTCAGACATATGGGGAATTCCTGTCTTTACATGAATGCACTTTGTTGTTGAAAGGTGTTCAACGTAACAAAGACATTTTATGATAAAAATATCTGAATAAACAAATTTAAGACACATGTTGACCTGTTTGCGGAAACAAATTAGCCATACAAGGAAGTGAAGATGATATAGTTCAATCAAATTACTGCTGGAATCTCTATGAATTATAACTCACACATTGATAAGGAACGATGATAGAGATAGATAATTTCTGACAAGACATCTCTTGACCCAAAATCTATCAGTGACTCAGTGTTTCTTCTGACTGTGAATCTAAACTCTTTTTAATCAGTAATAAGATATTTAGCAATGATTCCATTTTATCTGCCCTAATAACAACACAGACCTTTCTCTGTTTACAAAGTTCTCATTTTCTTAGTGTTGTGATTTCTTTTTATGATGCTAAGTTGTTTCCACACATATATTCTCTCAAGCTTTTTCCTTGCCTTGAAATGCCTGCTCTATGCACATTTCCTTACCCAATCTCTGCTCTTTATGGAGTAAATTCCTACTACAAAAAGACTTCTTAAATCTTCACCGATTCTACTGCTTTTTAAAATCTCCTCTTCATAAAACTTCAGTTGTACATAGCTGGCACTTAAATAGACTCTGACTGTTTTCCATTCTCTATTGTTCTGTTTGTATAATACATGCCTCTCCAACTTGATAATAGAGTTTATATCTTACCCTTCGGTAGAACTAACAGCACTTGGCATCATGTTGTGCTTTGCTAAACTTAACAAAACATGATGCTCAAGCAAGTCTTCCAGCCTCACAGGGTCATCTTACCTTCAGAATTTACATAAACATTTGATTTTGACTATTTCAGCTACCTCATATAAGTGGATTTATGAGTGTTTATCTCCTCTGATTGGCTTATTTCACTCAGCCTGATGTCATTTGGTTTATCCTTAGTGTTGTCTATGGCAAGATTTTCTCCTTTTAAAGGTTGAATGCTATGTCATTGTGTGTATATACCATATTCTCTTTTATCTAATTCTCTATCAAGAGTAGAATGATGGTTTTCAGGGCCTGGGGAAGGGAAGAAATGGGAGGTTGCTGATAAATAGGTATAAAGTTTCAGTTATATAAGAGGAATGAATTCTGGCATTTGCTACACCATTGTGCACATATTCAACAATATTGTAGTCTTAGACATTTGTTAAAGGGGAAAAAAGGGTTTGAGCTCCCAATAAATGATAACGGTGTTGTTTGGGTGTTCACATTTTCCCTTATGGCATATCCACCTTCCACTGAACTCCTGATCCTGTCTCTGTCTTCAGAACGTATTATCTGCTTTCCATACAACGTCATTGTCAATCTGTTTACTCTCTGGAGAACAACAGCATACATTTATTTAAAAATCTGGGTAAATGAGGCACGTATTACATTAGTAAATTATAACACAAAACCTAGATATTAGTAATGCAAATCTTTCAAGTCATCGATAACAAGGATTATCCCATATATAGTTCCATATTCCTACAGTCTTGCTAAACTCCTCTTCTCTGTCCACCCACAGACTTGAAATTGCTCTCAGCACCACAGCATTGCATGTACTTTATTATTTAGAGTAGATCAGTTCTCATACCTTTCTCATTGCATGGGCGGCCTAGTGACACATGCACCAAATAAGGTCTGTTACCTATGTTTACTACAGTCAGTAGAGTGCTCTGCTCCTTGCTGGGTGCACAAAATCCTCCCAACACCAAAAGTATTGCTTTTCTGCACCATAGGTTAAATCAGATTCTTAGGCAGGGCCTTTCCAGTCTACCCTGTGTAAGCAGAAGGGAAGTAAGTATTTATGATTCTCCATTAAAAATAATAACAGAGGAACGACTCTTCCAATTATATTTATTAATTAATGGAAAGGTAAGCTTTGCCCCTAAAAAGAGGTGAGATTCTAAAAATAATGATGGAATAATAGTTCCTTCAGTGTGGGCTGAATTCTTTCCTCTTGAATTCTTCATTTAGTGGAGCTGCAACTCCCACTGTTGCAGAAAGGATTTGTTCACCACGCAAACATAGGAATGTGGTCCTGGGAATTTAATTATTCCTACAATAAAATTCCTGTTCTATTAAATATAAATAGGTTTGCCTAGTTGTGTTAGGGATTTTATAGTACTTAAATACCAATAATTATTCAAACAGATTTATTGAAAGTTAATGGCAATGTTATAATAATGTCGGTAAGTTTCATATGCAATAGTTGTTACACCTCATTAAACAGGTTGGTAAATGATCCATTGCTGTTTAATTAACATGCAATGACTGTGTTACTAAATCTTAAACTGTAAATTAAATCCTGATTTGAGACACTTAATTTTAAACTGTGATTGAAAACTTCTTTGGGCATGAACCTCCAGAGTCCCTTTTATTTCTCACTGTTTCTTCCTACCTTCCTTGTATCCCACAATATATGTTTGGAACTGAAAAGTAGGCTGCTCTTATTTTGTGTGTTTGAACTTTTTCTAAATGAAGAAAAGCATGCCTTTCTGGGAGGTGAACAAGTTTTGAAAGGAGAATAATTTTTATTTCACATCTAGCTTTTTACAGATGGAAGATTACATTTAAAAAAAAATTAGAAAAGGAAATAACTTAAAGCCTGAAAACATTGACTCATACTTGCATAGCAGAACATTGTGCAAGCTTGTCAAGCTTCATTCGGCTAATTCAGAACAAAACACCTATCTATTTACCCAAAGAAAAATCCATGATGCAGGTAGGTCTCCTCAAGCTTTATTGAACCAGCTCTATACAATGAGAAACTTGATATTAAGTAAGCAGGGGTGGTTTCTCTATATTTAATAAGGAGAATAAAATTCTGTCAAGGTTTATATGTATTTCAAAAACATACAGAATTGAGCTCTTCTGTGGCATACGTCGGAATTTGTGTGATAGTGGACCAAAGAATAGCAATACAATTTTTTTCTCCAGAAGCTATAACTTTTTACATCTTCTTTTGTGTTTTTCGGGTGCATTTTAGTGTACAAAAAATGCCTGTGTTAGGATTTGTATTTTGTGAAACTTGTCTCCATTGCTAGACTATGATATTTTTTAGTAATATCTTATCTTCATACAATTTTTAAAATCCCAAGATTGGAAAACACTGCTTTAATAATTTGAAATATTTTATATTACCTTGGCTCAATGTGGTTATTTTCCCACAATTCTTTCAATAAAAATAATGTAAGAAGATGCATACGTTTTTACTTTAGAGTTTTAAAAATATTTTTGAAATACTGTCAATGAAGCTTTTTGGATATACTTGTATATAAGAATGCAGTCTTCTTCTGAATATTTGGATTAAGAAAAATAGAACAAATTATTACAGAATGATAATTAGAACATTTTGTAGAGCAGCAGAGTAAAAACCGTTATTTATTTATTTATTTATTTATTTATTTATTTATTTATTTATTTATTTATTTTGAGACAGAGTCTTGCTCTGCCACCCAGGCTGGAGTGCAATGGCATGATCTCGGCTCACTGCAACTTTCGCCTCCCAGATTCAAGCGATTCTCCTGCCTCAGCCTCCCAAGTAGCTGGAATTACAGGCACCCACCACCACGCCCAGTTAATTTTTGTATTTTTGGTAAAGACATGGTTTCACCATGTTAGACAGGCTGATCTTGAACTCCTGACCTCAGGTTATCCACCCGCCCCTCGGTCTCCCAAAGTGTTGGGATTATAGGGGTGAGCCACTGCACCTGGCCAAAAAAGACTTTTTTTATACAATTTTTTAAACCTGGAAGTTAAAGTTTTTCCTGGATTCCTTTTTATTGAAAGTATTTGTGCACATTTGTTCATGCTGCTTAACACTTTTATATGGAAATCTTTGTGCATCCCCTCCTGTTGCCATGTCTCTCAGGTAGACATATCTGTCTTCAAAAATGAGCTGAAAGATTGCTTCCTTTTTATAGCTTTTCCTGTTCATCTATAAGAAATTAGCATCTTCCTCTTTGGGACTTCTTGCTGTCAAGATACTATACTGCTTGTGGCGACTTATGTATGTCTTTGGTTGTCTTTCCCTAATTGACTCTAGGCAATTTGCAGACACAGCCTATTTTCTATTCAGCTTGAATCATTAGCTCAAGTAGCATGAGGAACCCATAGTAAAGACTCTGAATTTTTATTGAATATTTACCACTCTGACACTACATGTAAACATTCAGAGAGATTACCATGACTGCACTTTGCCTCCTTAACTACTGCCGAGAATGAGGGGGTGGGCACTATATCCATGTCTCCCTCCATCTTCTTAATTAAAACCTTCTCCCAGGAAAAGGCTGCCATTGGTCTTTTTACACTGCCATGATTCTGTAGGAGTCTCTGATACAAGGGATGTTTGACATCTCATCCATCATTGCAGGGCAGGATTCTCTTCAGGTGGGCTCTGAAATCATCCCACTTGTGCCAAGAAAGGTCATAACATTGTTGAAATTAATAAATATTTATGAATCATAATAGAGTGCAATTTTGTATAAACTGAAATACGTTACTTTATCAGAACATAAATAAAAGTGGTGTCATGAAACTATGAACCCCCCGAAGGTATAATATTCAGGCAAGTATTTCTAAGGAAACTCCCTTCCATGTGCGAATTTCTCCAATATGGAGAAATTATTACAATAGAAATGTGTTAATTTGAGTTTTCAATCATTTCAGTTTAAAATAAAACTGGGAATGGAATTTAAAAGCATAATGTTTATGTAAAGTATAATCAAATTGCATTTGTAAATGCATTTGTGTCCATCAATAGAAGAGAAGTTGCATGAAAATTAGATTTCTCATTGTTGAAACCTGTGTGCCTAGAATGATGTGTGCTCAGTAGATACATGTGGAATCCATGAAGATTTATTTATTTTTTTTATGAATTCTACTTAAAGATAAGATGTATGTGACACTTTGCCTTTAAATAATATGTTCACGTTACTGCTTTTAATCCTACCATGGCTCGGTATGATATGTAATTCAGTTTTAATTAATCCAGTGTTGAATACAGGGAAACATAAGTTTTAAGAAACTTGACTAAATTAACAAAGGCTATTGCTCACAGACCTAGCAATAAAGCAATGTTCTCTTACTTTCAATTCAAGGTCATCTCTATCTTACCAAGATACATAATTGTAAAATTACTTAAATTTGTAAAGATATGATTTGCTTATTTCTAATAGTCAAGTTATATAGCTTGGTGAAATCTTAGAGTTTAAACTTTAGCGTAAAGTTAGTTTGAGTCTACATTTGAGAGACACCAAAAAACAAGATAAATTTGAGAGACAAAATAAATGTTTTCTATACCTTCTCCTTTCTGATCCCTTAATTTATATATAAACACACACATATACATATATGCACATATACATGAGTATCTATGAAGTGTACATATATATACACACACACACATACACACATAAAATTTGTATATTTTGTTAAATTCAATAGTTCATTAGTACTTCATTTTCTTTATGGCCATTTGTAAAAGGATTTACTGTACTTAAGGAAGGATGATATTAATTATCTACTTTCAAAGAGACATATTCATATTTACCAGTGTCTAGAGAGAATCCCACTGGACTTTCCAAGTGATTTTACTGGACCTCATGCTAAAAACTCGACATGCAATTCCTTCATGCAAAATGGAAAACACCTGACAACCGAGTCTCCTGTATGTAAAGAAGAGAAATGCCAGGAAAGATTGATCAGCATGACAGCAGGAGAAATTTTGTTAACCTGCTCCTGAGTGAAACTTGTAATAAAAGCAACAACATTCAAAGTCTCTGGAAACAACCCTAAAGGAAACGTCCCTAAGGGGGAAAAAAAAAGCAAATGAATAAATATCTACCTCTGAAAATCAATGGAAATTTGTTAAGAAAGTGAGAGTTTACGATATTTGAACTAAGACTACTCCCTTTTTCCCTTAACCCAGCTCAGTGAAATAGAGACTCCTTTTGAGATTTTTTTTTTTTTTTTTTTCCAGCCAAGAACACAGGGCTTTCTCTCAGCTCTCAGTCGCAGGGCTTTCTTACTGGAAAGAGTACAGCTTCAATGTTACTCATCCTGCCCTCAGCTACTCTTGCTGAGGCTAAGTCCCAGACAAATGCAGATGATAAATGGTGGTTCTCTTCTTCTCATCCACTAATAAAACGGGGACTCTGCCTTGGATGTGGTGTGCTATAAATGTTGGGGAGCCTATTGCTTACCATGGAGTGGTTCTGCTCCAGGAAAGATAAGTCAAGAGGATCTCAGGTTACTGACCTTCTATAATGAGTGCTCAACTCCTGCAGTCAGGGTGTCACTGAGAGATGGGTTTATCGTTTTCTTACTCACAGTTCCAGGGCCTTGGCTCAACAATTTTGTCTGTGTGGAGAAAAGAAGGCCGTAAAACCAACAGTTCCTGATATCTTTCTAAAAGCAATGAACTCATTTGCAACAGAACTTGGAGAATTTCAAGTCTGTGGTGACTCTCAAGAACAAGAAAAGATGTGGTAGAAGGGAAATGTCAGGAGGTTTCTAGACTGAATAAAGATTTAGCTTCAATTATTGGCCAGTTAGTTTGCAGAAGAGAATTGAGGAATAAGACAGTGGAGAGGAGTCCACGTTGGTCAGAACAAATAGTGACTATAGACCTCAGAAACTAGTTCTTCAAGGAGTCACAGTTTGATTGCATTAATTTGTACAGCAATTTACATCCCTGGACCCTTGAAAACAATGATAGATCTATAGAGATTATTCCAGCAAAATAATACAGATTTAAAAACTGAAGACAAATAAACAGAACCTCAGAAAAATGTGAGACACCATTAAGTACACAAACCTCAGCATAATGGAAATGAATTAAAAAAATATAGGAAAGAATAGAAAATATATTTGAAGGAATAAAGGCTGAAAACTTCCCAAATTTATTTTACAGCAAATCACTCTACAAGCACAACAAGCTTCATAGGATGAATTCAAGGAGATCTACAAAAAAGATTTATACAATTGTAATAAGATTATACTAAAATGCTGAAAGTCAAAGACAAGGAGAAAACCTTGAAATTGGCAAGAGAAATATGACTCATCACTTATAACCCAATAAGATTAGCAGCTGGTGTCTCAGCAGCAATAATCCAGGCTATAAGGCAGTGGAATAGCATATACAAACTGTTTAAAAACAACAATAAAACTGCTCACCAACAATTCTATATTCTCCCAAGTTAGATTTCAAAAAGAAAGGTAAAATTAAGATATACAGATGGGAAGAAGGGCCAAGATGGCTGAATAGAAACAGCTCTGGTTTGCAGCACCCAGTGAGACCATCAGAGAAGGTGGGTGGTTTCTGCATTTCCAACTGAGGTGCCCAGTTCATCTCACTGGAACTGGTTAGGCAGTGGGTGCAACCCCCGGAGAGCTAGCAGAAGCAGCCAACAAACATGAAAAAAAACTTATCATCACTGATCATTAGAGAAATGCAAACCAAAACCATAATGAGATACCATTGCATGCCAGTCACAATGGTGATTATTAAAAAGTAAGGGAACAATCGATGCTGGCGAGAATGTGGAGAAATGGGAACTCTTTTTCACAGTGGGTGAGAACGTAAATTAGTTCAACCATTGTGGAAGTTGGTGTGGTGATTCCTCAACGATCTACACCAGAAATACCATTTGACCTAGCAATCCCATTACTGGGTATATACCCAAAGGATTATAAATCATTCTAATATAAAGATAAGTACACATGTATGTTTATTGCAGCACTACTTACAATGACAAAAACATGGAACCAACCCATATGCCCATCAGTGATAGACTGGATAAAGAAAATGTGGTACATATATACAACAAAATACTGTGCAGCCATGAAAAAGAAGGAGCTCATGTCTTTTGCAGGGACATAGATGAAGCTGGAAGTCATCATCCTCAGCAAACTAACACAGGAACAGAAAACCAAACACTGCATGTTCTCACTCATAAGTGGGAGTCGAACAATGAGAACACATGGACACAGGAAGGGAAATAACACACTCCAGGGCCTGTTGTGGGGTGGGGGGCAAGGGGAGGGAGAGCATTAGGACAAAGACCTAATGCATGTGGGGCTCAAAACCTAGATGACGGGTTGACAGGTGCAGCAAGCCACCATGGCACATGTATACCTATGTAACAAACCTGCACCTTCTGCACATGTATCCCAGAACTTAAAGTAAAATAAAAAAGTAAAAGTAATAATGTGGCAAGTCATATTATGGAGATTATAAGGTTTTAATTTAAAGTTGACAAGCAGAAAATTGAGGGTAAGAAGTTCAGTGGATGAAAACCTACAAAATACCATTCGATTTTAAAGACTTTTGTACTTTTGGGTAGACACATTTTATTGAAATGGTGAAAGTAGAAAATAGATATTAAGAAGAAAATCCTACGGAAATTGATATTAGTAAAATATTTTGCAATTTGCTTTAAAAAAAGTATACAAATAGTCTATGACTTGTGATGATTCAACTTAACAATTTTAGGACTTTATGACGGTGTACAAATACACATTATGTAGAAACCATAGTTTGAGTACCCAGAGACCCTTCTTTGACTTTTAGCACAGTATTGAATTAACTAATGAGATGTTCAACACTACATTATAAAATAGGCTTTGCATTGGATGATTTGCCCAACTGTAGGCTAATGCAAGTGTTCTGCGCAGATCTGAGGTAGGTTAGGCCAAGTTTCAATGTTCAGTAAGTTAGGTGTATTAGATACATTTTTTACTTATGGTACTTTCAACATATGATGGGTTTATCAAAACACAATCCATCACAGATTAAGTAGCACCTGTAATTTAAGTTGAGAAGCATCTACATATGATAAATCCTAGAGAAACCGTTGGAAAATACTTCAGAAATCTAGAGGGAAAAAAATGTTAAAATGGATGATAGACTTATATGGAAAATGCAAGATTATAAAACCACTAGAAGATATTATAGAATAATTTCTAGATGGCCATAAGTCTGGCAATGACATTTTACATACAACACCAAAGTCATAATTTATGACAAAATCCCTGATAAGCTGAACTCATTTAAAATTAAAATCTACTGCTCTGAAAAGGACAATGTCAAGAGAATGCTAAAACAAGCCATAGACTTGGAGAAACATATGCAAAAGATACACCTGATAAAGGACTGTTACCCCAAATATATAAAAAGCTCTTAAAATTCAGCAGCAAAGGGCTGGGCACGGTGACTCACCCCTGTAATCCCAGCACTTTGGGAGGCTGAGGCTGGAAGATCACGAGGTCAGGAGATCAAGACCATCCTGGCTAACACAGTGAAACCCTGTCTCTACTAAAAATACAAAAGCAAAATTAGCTGGGCATGGTGGGGGGTGCCTGCAGCCCCAGCTACTCGGGAGGCCGAGGTGGGAGAATGGCATGAACCTGGGAGGTGGAGCTTGCAGTGAGCCCAGATCGCACCACTGCACTCCACCCTAGGCGACAGAGCGAGGCTCAGTCCAAAAAATTAAAAAGAAAAAAAAAAAAATCGGCCAGGCGCGGTGGCTCATGCTGTAATCAGAGCACTTTGGGAGGCTGAGATGGGCAGATCACGAGGTCAGGAGATCGAGACCATCCTGGCTAACACAGTGAAACCCCGTCTCTACTAAAAATATAAAAAATTAGCCTGGCATGGTGATGCGTGCCTGTAGTCCCTGCTACTTGGAGGCTGAGGCAGGAGAATGGCGTGAACCTGGGAGGTGGAGCTTGCAGTGAGCCATGATCACGCCACTGCACTCCAGCCTGGGCAATAGAGCCAGACTCCATCTTAAAAAAAAAAAAAAAAAAAAAAAAAAATCAACAACAAGAAAAGCAACAATCTGACCAAAGACCTTAAGAGACATCTCAGCAAATAAAATATGCAGATGTCAAATAAGCATTTTAAAAGGTGCTCCACATCATGTGTCATTAGGGAATTGCAAATTAAGGTGATAATGAGTTACCACAATATACTTATTAGAATACCCCAAATTCAGAACATGGACAATACAAAATGCTGGCAAGGTTATGGAGCAATAGAGACACTCATTACTGGTTGGAATCCAAAATGATACAGAACTTTGGAATACAGTTTGACAGTTTCTTACCAAATTAAGCATACTCTTATCATATGATCCAACAATTGCATTTTTTGATACTTACCCAATTAAAATGAAAATGTATATCCACACAAAAATCTGCCCACGGATATTTATAGAAGCTTTATTCATAATTTCCAAAACTTGAAAGCAACCAAAATGTTATTGAGTAGGTGAGTGAGTAAATAAATAAATTCTGGTATATATATAGACAGTGGAATATTATTCATCACTATAAAGAAACAAACCATTCATAAAAGGACATGCAGAAAACCTAAATGCATATTGCTAAATGAAACAAGACATATGTATGATTCCAATCTTATAACTGTCTAAAAAATGAAAAACTATAGAGATGATAAAATGATCAGTGGTTGCCAGGGTTTGGAGTAGAGTGAGGAAGGAATAAATGGGTGATGCACAGAGGACTTTTAGGGCAGTGAAAATATTCTGTATGATCCTATAATCATAGACAGATGACATTTTAATTTTGTCCAAACTGATAGAATATACAATACCAAGAATTAACTCTAATGTAAATTATGAACTCTGAATAATAATAATGTGTCAATGTAGCTTCATCAGTTGTAACCAATATACCACTATGGTGCAGGATGACAATAGTAGGTGAGGCTGTGCATGAGTGAGGTTAGAAGATATATAAAAACACTCTGTACTTTCCACTCAATTTTGTTATGAAACTAAAACTCCTCTAAAAATTACAGCCTACTAAAAATCATTAAAGAAATTAAAGTACTAAAATGATATGCATTACAAAAGTAAAATTTCTTCTCTAAATTCCCTACTGAAACATATTAAGTGCCAAATATATGCATGGCATTATGCTCTGTGTTAGAGACTCAAAGTTGAAGTACATATGAATTTTATCTGCAAGATACTCGAATTCTTTTTAGCTAGATAAAACTTATACACACATAACTTTTATTCCAGGTTATGCGATTGTGACTAGTCTCAAACTCCTGTACTCAAATGATCCTCCTGCCTTGGCCTCCCAAAGTTCTGGGATTTATGGGCATGAGCCATCATGCCTGACCCAAGAAACACATTTTCTTTCTGGAAAAGCTCATTGGAGGAGGTGACATTATTATTGGTTTTTGAAAGAAGGAAAGGCTTAGGCATATATAAATGGTGAAAGTTTTCCAGGTAGAAGAAGCTGCAGAAGTAAAAGCCTGGGGTTTAGATAGTGGAGATTTGATAACATAGCAAACCAAAATTAAGGATTCAGTACAGAGAGAAAGCCTCCAGACGTAAAACCCAGAGGGGCATGCTGGAACAGGAAGTCACCTGAGCGTGTGAGGGAGTGATGAGAGGCTAAGCCCAGCTGCAAGGGGGAATACTTCTTTGAGACAAAAAGAAGATGAACAAATACTCATTTAAAACAAATAAAAAGCTGAAAAAGTATAAATCAGATAATTTTCTATAATTTATTACAACATCCTCGACAAAATCAGCACATTCTAGGTATAGTTTAAAGCTTAAAATCAACAGTATGTGCAAGAAATAATGTGACAAATATTAAATTAGAGACTAAAAATACAGAGCTGTCATGAACAGGTGAACCGATTGTGCTGCAAAATGGTGCCCAGATGAGGACACAATTTGGGGGCAGGGGTTGCTGGCAGAGTCTGTCAACTCCAAAGCCACCTTTCTCTAATTCACAACACACACACACACAAATGTCAAATGGGTGAGTAGCGGTTCTAAAAAAATCCAAAATTAAATTGATGTTTGCACTTTATTAAAAATAATTACACTCTTAGGTGAACGTAGAACAGTCAACTTAAGAGAAATAAGTGCCTTCAGGCTAAATATAAGGGACCAGAAACTTTAAAAGGGCCTCACATCCACTCCATTTGCTCTGGACCTAGAGCACAATAAGCCATTGCAGAATCACGGTGTCTAAACTCTATGTGGAAGAAGCAGTCACTTTAAACAAGCAGGATTTCTTTCCATCTTAGTTATGTTGGAAATAGTCCCAAAGCTACGGAGCAGTCTAAATAATTTGCCAATATATTTACTATGTGGATTTAATTGCATAAAATTTCACTTTAGCCAAATGGATTTTCTGAATCATAACTTAGTTTGGACTTCCTATCTTAAAAACATAGCTAGCAATTTCTGAAATTCTTAATGACTTGTCTGGTAGTCAAATTGTAAATAAAAGAAATGTCTCCAGATGCTCAGGTATTTGGGGAAATTGCTCCTTTCACGGAGCAACTCAAGTTGTTGAAAAGTAAAAGGCAATATTATATTTATACTGGCATAATTTCAGTACTCAGTGCAACTCTCAGCCATCCAGTATATAATGCTTAGGAATTAGAGAAGAGCACAATCAATCTTACCCCAGTTCACTGGGGGATACAGAAATAGAATGTAAATATGAGGGAATAAAAACAAGAATAAGTTGCTGTTTGTACTTCCCTCTGTGTAACGATTAAATATCAAACTATATGCAATGTACTATTTCACTCTTGACTTTTAGATTTCTCATTCTAATAATGCTTAAGTATTTTTAAATAAGTATAACCTCAATAGCATTTTGGAAGGCTGCATAAATTATGCTTTCCTGACTCTGCCTAGGCTGCCTTGGTGGTGGCTATACAATGTTCCTGAAGCAGAAAATTAACCAAGTAATATGGGTAACGTAGAACAGCATGGAGTACCAAATGATCCCATCGCACTGATTTTCAACGAGTACCAATGAACAGAAATAAATGCAGTTTTTAGTTTAAAATTATTTATTTATTGCATATGAAAACAATTGATCTGATTCAATCCATTTTGTTTTTCTCGTGACTGCTATCCTGTATAAATAGATTTATCATTTCTGTCTGCTGATGAAAAAACAAGCTTATGCTATCCTTGTAACCTACATCTTACCAGTAATAATTTCTGGGCTGCCATATGTACAGGAACAGGAGGCTTGGCCTATTTAAATGAGTTTCTCAAATAAATGCATAATATAAAATCCCAAGTATTCTTATCTTTAGAAATCAATGTTTCTTTGAAAATACGAGTTTTTTTCTGCATCCAATTATCCATTATGAAAAATAAGAGTTTATGGACTTTGGCTTCCCTAATTCTCACAGTAGTTCTAGAAACATAGTTCCTTTCTTTTATCTACACTGCTTCCAGAAAGTTTTTAAGAATAACTCAATAAATACGTAGTTTTCTTTACTTTTCCACTTTTTTTACCCATCTCTAAGTCTTTCCATAATTATAAGCACACATAAACTGTCCACTCTTTAATACTAAGCTGATTCATTTTCATAAACCTAGTGTCTCTTTAAGTTCGTGGCTTTTCAACAAAAATAACAATAATCTTTGTTATAACACAAGGTATTTCTTGTAAAAAATCAATGTGGTTGCAAATAAAATATTAAATGCTGCAATACTGTCCCATTCTCCCTTCCCTTGTCCAAAATCACTCTTCTGACTCCAAAGCTGTCAGCCACAGCATGACATCTGCTAAAAAGTGAGTTCAACTCAGAATCTTGTCAGGTGTAGCCCATGTTTTCTGTTCTCTAATTTTCTAAAAACAACAAACAAACCCAGAGCGTAGGAAGGTACTTAGATGGCTTCTAGGGAAGCTGTCATTTCCACTGTAGCTTTGTTCTTTACTGCAGATAGAGGCTGATACTAAAAATTGCTGGAAAAACAGAGAAAAATAAAATAGCATCAGCAGCATGTTGATAAATGTCAAATGAAGGAAGAAGATACAAGATCATAAAGCAAATACAGGGGGCTGATACAGAATGAGAAAATAATTGAATATGTTAGTGAATATTCAGAGCTAAGGGTATGAATAGAGTAATGTATAGAAATGTTTCATTAAATGAGAATTACACTTGATCATGTCTAGCACACTCTGGTTATAGCATTTCTAAATATTTGCCTAAAATATTTTATGTAGTCTACTGAGATAATGAAGACACAGCCAAAATATGTGTGTGAGTGTATGAGTCTCTCATTCCCTATATGAACTATGAAAGGGAAATATATATATAAAGCGTTGAATAATTTATAAGTATATATTTCCAACGAAATACTTGAGCACATATATACAAATATATGCACAAGGAATCTCATGACAATATTGTCAGTGGTATGAAAAAAAAATGTGTATGTGTGTGTCTATGTATGTGAGTATGTAAGTGCATGAGAGAGAGAGAAAGGATTACATAATATCATAAATGGAAAACTGTGCAGCAATTAAAATAAATAAATTAGGTTATGATTTAGAAATATCTTAATTGCATATTGTTAAATAAAATAGCAAGCAACAGAACAATATGAAGAGTCCAATCCCAATTTGTAAAAACATCAAAATAAAATTGCAGTTGAGCATATAAGATTTATATTTATATGCACAGAAAAATAATTTTAAAGGATAATAAATGTAGAACTATTAAGGACAAAGAAAAGGCACAGAAGGACTTACCCAGCTTACTATATACACATATATGTTACGCAAGCATGTTTTCTTGTTTAATTTAGACAAAAAAAATTAGAAGTGCATGCAGCATTCTCAGAATAAGTGCATTGTTGAACAGTTTGGAAGTGAGAGGAATCTCAGACTTCCTAGTAGTCTCTTTCATTTATATTTCAGTACCTCCGGCCATTTTTAAAGGGTAATAAATACATGGAGTTGATGGCTATAGTGACTTATTTATTCTTTTCTCTTTGCTTTGAAGTCAAGAAATATTTGTGCTCCCTTTTTCACATGACTCCCCTCTGCCCACCCTGTTTCCACATAGTCTGTTATTAAAACAACTCGGAATCACATAATAAAACCCTCAACAGTTGTCTCTTGACTTTTAACTCCATGATTAAAAGGAGACTGGAATTATAGTTTAGAGGACTATCCAAAGTATATACACATGTCATAGTTAGTTCAGATGTTATGCAGAGTACAGCAAAGTGTAGCTCCAAAGAAGATGGAATAAGCAAATGTTAAGTAAATTAGTTTAATCCAAGCAGATAAGAAAAAGGAATGTATTTAATTTATATTGAAGGAGCAGTCACTTCGTTGGAGGGGAAAAGAGGGTTTAGAGTATAACTGTAGAAAACTGGTTTCTGGGCACAGTGGCTCTCGCCTGTAATCCCAGCACTTTGGGAGGCTGAGGTGGGTGAATCACCTGAGGTCAGGAGTTTGAGACCAGCCTGGTCTACATGGTGAAACCTCATCTCTACTAAAAACACAAAAATTAGCTGGGCATGGTGGTGGGTACCTGTTATCCCAGCTACTTGGGAGGCTGAGGCAGGAGAATCACTTGAACCCAGGAGGTGGAGGTTGCAGTGAGCTGATATTGCACCACTGCACTCCAGCTTGTGCAATAGGGTGAGACTGTCTCAAAAAAAAAAAAAAAAAAAGACAGAAAAGAAAAAAAAGAAAATTGGTTTCTGGACGTCTTTAGAAACTCATAAATATTGTATACCTTTTCCTCCGAAATTTCCTAAATAACAAAAAGTGCAGCCATCAACAGTGCACAGGGATGTGGAACAATAATGAATGCTAGCTACTATTGTTAAGTTAGATTAAATTTGGCCTGTAACTCCCTCTGTACTTAATAAACTTTAACCTAACTTAATATGTAAACAAATTGCTAGTTAACCTGAGAATATTTTCTTATAACAAGTAATTTAATTTTGGCCAATTGCAGCAGCTGAGCTTTCAACCAATCATAGGTTGCAAACTGATTGGACATGTCCAAATTATGTGAATGCAAACATTAGCCAATCAGGCTATTTCTGTATGTCACATCCTTTTCTGTCTATGAAAGCCTGCCCATGTTTCTGGGTGAAGCTCTCTGAAGCTTTACTGCTTCAGGATACTGCCGAATTCACGAATTGTTTCTTTGTTCTAATAAACTCTGCTAAATTCAATTTATTGAAAATTTTTCTTTTAAGATATTGGCATCAAAAATGGGTTTCAACATAGATCCTCAAGGACCCCCAGGAGCTCTGAATGAACAAACAAAGGTACTCAAGAGGGTTCCTTGTGCCTCTTGATCTCTTGCAGCAAATTCTCACTGTGGACAAGTGTTCTCTTTGATGTCAGCTCCATGGATTTGTATTTTGAGCTGACTGATTTTGTTTAAGCATTTTTTTACTGGACTGGTTCAGGATTGAATTGGATTCTATAATTCACCGGATTGTATCCTGTTAGAGGCCTCAGGTAGCCACTTTTTGAAAATGGTTCATCCAAATCTAAGGAATCTGTGACCTTACTTAATGGGACATCTGGTAACTTAAAAAATATATATTCAAAGAGATTTATTCTGAGCTAAATGTGAGGACCATGACCCACAACACAGCCTCAGGAGAACCTGAAAGCATGTGTCCAAGGTGGTTCAGTTACAGCTTGAGTTTTTACATTTTCGGGGGACAGAAGTTACAGGCAGACATTAATCAATACATGTGAGGTATACATTGGTTCAGTCTGGAAAGGTAAGACAATGACGCAGGAGCTTACAGGTCATAGATGGATTCAAAGATTTTTTGATTGGCAATTGGCTGAAAGTTAAGAATTTAACTCTGAAGACCTGGAAACAGTAGAAAGGAGTATCTGGGTTGAAATAAGGGGTTGTGGAGACCAAGATTCTTATTATGTTGACGAAGTCTGGTAGGTGGCTGCCCTTAGAGGCAATAGATGGGAAATGCTTCCTATTCAGTCCTTTAAAAGATACTAGACTCAGCTGATCTCTTCAGGATCAGAAAAACACCTAAAGAAGGAGATTCTCATCCAAATGTAAATTTCCCCCACAAGAGGCAGCTTTACAGGATCATTTCAAATAGATCAAAGAAATGTATCTTGGAGTAAAATATTTTTATTTATTTGAGAGCCTGCTGTCATTTTGTGATGTTTCTTTTTTTTTTTTTTTTTTTTTTTTTTGAACCTTGATTTTAATTTCAGGGTACAAGTGCAGGTTTGTTACACAGGTAAACTTGTGTCATGAGGGTTTGTTGTACAGATTATTTCATCACCCAGGTATTAAGCCTAGTACCCATTAGTTATTCTTCCTGATCCAGGTATTAAGCCTAGCACCCATTAATTATTTTTTCCTGATCATCTCCCTGCTCCTGCCCTTCATTCTCTGAAAGTCTCTAGTGTGTATTGTTCCAGTCGATGTGTTCATGTGCTCTTATCATTTAGCTCCTACTTATGAGAACATGCAGTATTTAGTTTTCTGTTCCTGTGTTAGTTTGCTAAGGATAATGGCCTTCAGCTCCATCCATGTACTTGCAAAAGACATGATCTCATTCTTTTTTATGGCTACATAGTATTCCATGGCATATATGTACCACATTTTCTTTATCCAGTCTATCAGTGATGGGCATTTAGGTTGATTCCATGTCTTTGTTATTAGGATACCAGTTAACCTTATGTGTTAATACAAAAATTGTGGGCCTAGGATCTGTATATTTTTTAAAAAATGATTTAATCTTACTAAGAACAACTTAAATTTACAGTGGCCACAGTGGGGAATTTTTAACCTAGATAAATCTGTTTATTTGTGAAGTGCATTAAGAAAGAAAATATCAAAAATGCCACAAAATCAATGAAATGAATTCTTTAGTTGGTACACATAGACATCTAAAAGATTGAATAAAACCAAGATTTCCTCTTTAAAAAGTTTCTAAGAGAAAGCAAATTAAAAATCTTGAAAGTATTTATTCATAAATATCAGCCAAAATCTTTAGCCATATGGGAAGAAAATTTTGTTCCATTGGCCATAAAAACAAGTGGAATCCAAATAGTCTTTAATAAATAATCGACCATGTGTTAATTATACCTGGTGAAGGAATACAATTTTAGAATGAGATCTATAACACCTTTTTCTGTCTATATGTTTGTATGCATGATATATATGTGTAACATTTATCTTCTTAAAATATCACAAATTAGATTGTAAAATACTTGCATTTACATGGCTTTAATAAAAATAAGTACTTATGTAAATGAAGCATTCTCTTAGAACAAAAGATGACCTAACTTAAATGCTTTTCAAGTTCATATAAATTCAGTAATCTTTGGAAAATAAGAATATTGTTGATTTGATTAAAACATACATATCTCCAGAGTTTTCAGTATTAAATATCATGCAGATGCATGGCATTTTCTACTTAAGTTCAATGGTAAAATAAGCTTAAATTATCTCTATATTACAAAATTGGAAACCAGAAAAGTAACTTAAGATTATAGATAGCTGTTTAAAGTCTAATCTTTACATGCAATCCAAGCATAAATATTGAAATAACTTAGTTAAATAGATGTAAACAAGATAAAATTCCCATGTAAAAGATGTCCTTCCTATAGCAGAAGGTTTTAACATTCTTTTCATTAGAATGGAAAGATGAGGCTCAGGGAAATCTGTACAAACAGAAATCTAATTCTCAGGCCTATCCACAAAAAAACAAAAGGTCTGAGTATACAGATAAAACTGTGATTCCTTTACAGTTTCTTATTAAAGGGATACTAAATATATTTGGTGGTATTAGTAAACATGTCCTGTCCCACACTGACAAATTGTACAATGAGGAAGCACATACTTCTGGAAATTATGATTCATAGATTTACCAATTGACAGATTGCTGGTGTCACAGACAGTTCACAATTGCTGTCTTCTTAGTGTTCACTGAAAATTAAGGTCGCTAAGAATTAATTATTCTAATTAATATATGTAACTAAAATTGTTAGAAATAATGAGAAGCAACTCTGTATGCAAGCATACAAAGAACGTAAGATCTGCTTTTGTTAAGAAAATGCTATGAAGATGTGAGGGTGTTGTATTTTTCTTAAGAAAAAAAAGTGTTTTTTTGTCCTAAAGAAGAATGAGTGGGTGCTCCAAAATGAGAAGAGAAAAAGTATAGGACAAAAAGTAAATGAAAGACAAAGTTGTAGAAGATTTTTCATAGATAAATCTTGTGAAAGACATTTTGTTTGATCAAGCTGGCTAAGATTAAAAGAGAATTGTTTATAAAATTTGTTTTCTAAAAGTTGAGAATTAATATCAAAAGTATACTACTGCAAAATTAGAATTTGGTCCTCTGTTAAAGTAAAAAAGTTTTCTTAGAGTATTAGTGTATTCTTAATTTGAAATCATGAAAGATTTTTCTTTACCTTTTAGATAATTGGCCTGGGAAACCAAAATTTTTTTTGTTACTGAGATACTTTTCTGTGCTTCATGTTGTCTTTTTTACGTTTTGATTGCATAAGAAAATGGAGTCATCTCTGCTAAAAGAGCTAAAGTTTTTCTACAATGATGGAACTTTCTACTATTGCTCACAGCTGCCTGTGATGCCATTTGATCAAGTGTTTTCAACCTTTCACATTATTTATTTATTTATTTGAGAGGGAGTCTCACTCTGTTGCCCAGGCTGGAGTGCAGTGGCACAATCTCGTCTCACTGCAAGCTCCGCCTCCTGGGTTCACGCCATTCTCCTGCCTCAGCCTCCCGAGTAGTTGGGACTACAGGCACCCAACACCACGCCCGGATAATTTTTTGTATTTTTAGTAGAGATGGAGTTTCATTGTGAGAGCCAGGATGGTCTCAATCTCCTGACCTCGTGATCCGCCAACCTCGGCCTCTGAAAGTGCTTGGATTACAGGCGTGAGCCACCACGCCTGGCCTACACCTTTTGCATTTTTAACAAACTTTCCAAAATTAAGTTCTAAATTAAATCTTTTACTTGACCCTGAATTAACTTCGGAATTTTCCAGATGGCCCTTGGAACATCTCAAAAGTATACCTCTATTTATAAGAGGAGAAATATTGAACTAATTCCGTTTACTCAATACATTAAATTATATGCACACTATTTGAGTGTTGGGTACACTAAAATTTCAGACTTCACCACTATTTAATTCGTCTATGTAACCAAAAAACACTTGTACCACAAAAGCTATTGAAATTTTTTTTTAAAGTAAGAAAAAGTTATATGGAAAGCATTGTTAAATAAGTACTGCTAAAACCTTTGAGTTGTATTTTTAAGAATGTAGGATGTGTCATTACTACTTGTTTCATACATTATATAAAATACATATAAATCTATAAATCTTGGCATAATACTATCGGTGATAATTCTAGTTATTATCTTAAAATAATATTCTAAGATTATTAACAGTTACAAACCATATGTCTTTGTCAATTGCATCATTATTTTAATGAACTCTCATCAGATCTTTAACCATGGCCATTTTAAGTCTTGTAATTCATAGACAGTTAATTCTTTACTCTGGTACTTTCCCAAACAACTATAAGCTGAAAGTTATTGATATAAGCTGAAAGTGTTTTGCCTTTAAGGAGATTCATGGAAAACATTCTCACAAGTACAGGTTTGTGATAAATGTGAGATCATACCCTCAGACTAGGTAAGAATCCCCAGAACTCTAAAAAGAAACTTACTGGTTCATAGAGCTTCTAACATAATATTCAGCAGAGCAAGAATTAATTAAATACTGAGGACATTTTTTGGCAGATTTTCGTGCTGTGTCACCCACTATTAAAATTTTTAAGAATTGCAATTACAATGAATTCCATAAGATTGATCCAAGTCAAGTTACCTATAATAGCCTATATTAATAACAGTGCAATGCACCTGATCTGTAAAAACAAATTTTGTATCTAAAATCATGTAAATTCAGTGTTAACCATGAACTCATAGAGAGGCTGGACTGCTGCTTGGTTCTTCCTGAGTCCTTAAAGCTTACATTATTAAACCCTGTCACTCCAGGATTCACCATGGAAAAGATACAATAATTCACATTATGAAAAAATATTGGTGAAGTTACTATTCTAAAATCACTAAAATGGTTTATGACCAATGTTTAGTTTGTCAAATTCATAACTCTTCTAAGAAAAATAAAAACCTCAGGTGATACATTTCCAGCATCTGCTCAATCATTTGAACATCTGCAGATGGATTTCATTCAACTGTCACCTTTACTGTATATTTTCTGGGTATATAAAAGCTTTCTCATGCATGAAGGTCAATACTATAACAGTAGCTATAATAAACGGTTGTTAGAAAATGTGTTTAACTTATGGGACATTCATGAAGAAATCTCCAGCGATAGAGGTACTTCTTTCACTGGACAAGTTGTAAACCAGTTAAATAAGGTATTACAAATGCAGTGGCATTTTACAAAGCTAATTGGACCAATTGGGTTGCCTCGGTCAAAGGTATCAGCAATTGATGGCAAACAAACTTACTCCCGCTGGAAAGCAAAGATTGACCCCTTATGAAGCAGTTACTTCAAAGCCTATCCCTTTAGTAATACAACCTCATGTATTTCTCACTCATAAATTTTGACATGACTCAATAGTGCAAGATTTTATTGCATTATACCAAAGCATAGTTTCACCAGATGAAATAAATCCTTCGTAACTCACCAATTAACGACAACCAGATCTTTCATGATCTAGAACCTGGAGACTGGATCTTTTGGAAAGAGCACACCAGGGAAAGACAGCCCTTGAATTCCACTGGAAAGGACCATAACAAATTGTTCTCTGCAGCAAAATTTCAAGGCGTCAAGTCTTGGATCCATATCTTTCAACTCTAAAGGGCCGCTCCAGACTCCTGAAACTCTACACCTGTTAGAGATCTTAAGGTAAAGTTGACCAGGGAAATTTTCCCCAGAAGCAGATGGCATTCAAGATGTGAACAGCTTTCCCAAGATTATGTATCAAAGCTGCTTTGCTGTCACGAAGGCCTTACCTGTTTTATTTACTTTTTCCTTATTTTCTGTTGTTTGAATCTGATATAATTTGGCTCTGTGTCCCCACCCAAATCTCATCTTGATAGACTGTGGACTTGTAAGTTAATGTTGAAATTAGTTAAGACTTTGGGGGACTGTTTGGAAGGCATGATTGGTTTTGAAATGTGAGGTATGAGATTTGGCAGGGACTAGGGGTGGAATGATATGGTTTGGTTCTGTGTCCCCACCCAAATCTCATCTTGAATTGTGCTCTCATGATTCCCATGTGTTGTAGGAGAGACCCGGCAGGAGATAATCCAATCCTGGGGCTGATTTCCTCATACTGCTCTCATGGCAGTGAGTAAATCTCACAAGCTCTGATGGTTTTATCAGGAGTTTCTGTCTTTGCATCTTCCTCATTCTCTCTTTGCCTGTTGCCATCCATGTAAGATGGGACTTACTCCTCTTTGCCTTCTGCCATAATTGTGAGCCTTCCCTAGCCACGTGGAACTGTAAGTCCAATTAAACCTTTCTTTGTAAATTGCCCAGTTTCCGGTATGTGGTTATCAGCAGCGTGAAAATGGATTAATACAGAGTCTCTTCCTTTTTCTTACAAAAAAAAATCCGTGGGAAAGTAGTCTGCAGATTGCGGTAGCAAAGGCTTATGCTCTAGCAAGAATCCACAGAAATTATTGGGCTTATGGACTATTGACCAAAAATCAGAAAACAACTCCACTAATGCCAGTGTGTTCCTGTATTCCTAATATGAGTCATCCTGAAACCACAAAGAAGAATGGAAAGTGATTCTTGATATTCTAGACATCACTACTATTTGCTTTCCTACAGGTAATGGAAATAATATCCCGACTTTTCCAATCAATAACTTAATTGCTACCAAATATAGAAAATCTATCCAAGTGATGCCTGTAAAAAGTATATTGTACTTCCAGGCATTGTTCACTCAAGGCCTTGGTACTACTTAAGTGGCTAGAATACATGTTTGTATGATGTTACTCTATTAAATCCAGTAAGCTGCCTTTCCACTAAATGTGGTTATGAACCTTCACAACATGCTTTATAAAGGAACCACAAAAAAGTAAATCTTTCCCTCGACCTTTCTCAAGAGTTATGCAGACTTATAGGCAAAGAAATGTAACTGACTCCTGCTCAAACACCATTTGATAGCCTTCTTTTCCATATCTGAGGGCCAATATGGAGTCTGTAGAGAAATTTCTACTCTACTGTACCTCCTTCTTTATACAGATATTACTATTTGGCCTGGCTCTGTCCTGCCTTCTGAATAGCTTTCACTAAAAGTTCCCAATAAGACCTCTCATAATCAGAGACCAAAGTAGTCATTGACTGAAATTAGTACCAACCTCAAAATATATGAAGATATGTTAGGTTCCACTGAAGAAAAGTTCTAGTGACATTCTTGGGGACCCAGTCTTAGTGGTAGAGAGGTGCTTGTTGTAGGAAATTTAAAGCTAATTTGTAAAATGGGAAAAGTATTGGAATTTGTAGTCAATCAGACCTACCAAGGGCTCAGATGGGTAGAAGCTACTCTCCAAAATGTGGTTGAGAATATTCATGTTCAACAAAAACACATAATGCTTTAGAACACCCCTGTTCCCATGTTGGGGGCTCGTGTGGTGTGGTGCTGAAGAAAATGAAATGTTGCACTTACCTTTCCCCTGATTTTATTACCACAGAAAGCTTAATTAGAAAGGTGGCTGTTACTCCTAGTTCTCTAGGCACTGCCATTAAGTACATTAAAGAAATTTTTCAGAAGGAAGAAACATATAATGTGTTTACAGGAGCAGCTAATAGTTGGTTTGAAGGCATCCCAAATGGTGGATGGCAAGCTTGACTATTCCAAGGTTTTCTTTTCCCTACAACCCACCCAAGATTTTCTAATCTGTATTTATTTGATTTTTTATGTACTTATTTATGTATTTGTAGTAAGTCTCCAAGTTACTATGACTTGTATTACTAGGTTAAATACAAAAATGAATACTTAAGGCAATGGCCTTACTCAAACTGTGGTCCTTAATTGCCATCGTATCCAGAACAAAGACTATGACTCATTGGACTGCTGAACTATTTTTGTTTCCTAAATTTTGAACTGTTTGATTTTGGTCAGTTGGTTTGCAGATAGTTCTGTTAAGGAGTACACTTCCATTTTGTGGTATTGTCCTCCTGATAGCCATCATAATAGTTTCTCTGATGTGTCATATCCTCTTAAGAGTTTTAAGTGCTTGCGTGCAGCCTTCCTTTGTACACCAAGTGGTCTCATTACGGTAAACATAAAACATGAAAAAGCACTAAAAAGTTATCCAACTAATTTGACATTGTTAATTAAGACATCTGTATTGAGACCAAATAATCTATTATGATGGTGACAGAAAGGGTGTCAGTCCTCAAAATTGAAAGGCTAACTGAAAGTGGGAAATTGTTAAATTAAATTAAACTAGACTTGATCTAAGGCATTTCTTTTAACATCACACGGAGGAAAAATATTTAGACAAAGTTTGGCTTTGTTAAAAAGCACATTATATGAAAGGGTATCTGAGGCAAGTTTGCCAAACTTTTAAACATACATTGGTTTTGACTTATGTGTCATAGCAGCTATTGTTTGTTGTTTCTTTTTTTTTTAATAAGTGTACATAGAGTTTTCCAAAAGCATCCACCTGACACTTTCAAATGTGTTTTACAACTTTATTCATGTGCTTGGCAGATTCTGTGCAGGAATGACTTAACTCGTCATGCATTTGACATTCCATTCCATATTGTTATATGATTACAGGAAACAAACGAGTATCCTCTACACTATTTTCAGTGTTTTTATTCAGTTCCTTGGGTACAAAAAACATTACAATGCACACAGTGATAGCACAGATTTACCTATACTGTGGTTCAAATCATGGATAGCAAATATTTGTTTACAACCTCTCTCTTCACTACGAGTACTTCAATTTGAAACATTATTATCATTACTAGAAATGTTGGAATAACCACCTGATTCATCACTTTACATCCAGGCACTCCTGGATCCAGTATATCCTACATCTTTCACTGTCGTATTGACTTTACTTTTGCCCAGTTTTGACAGATTTGAAAAGAACTTCATGTTTCCTTCTTCCCTACTGAATCTGCCATTTGAAACTTTTCACTACAAACACTTAATTGATTGTTCCTGTCTTATCTCTGTTCTCCCCTTTGCAACTTCCTATTCTGTGTTTTCTTCTCAACATGCCCTACACTTTCCTTTCGATTTTATTTATTTATTTATTTATTTATTTATTTATTTATTTATTTATTTATTTATTTATTTTGAGACGCAGTTTCACTCTTGTTGCCCAGGCTGGAGTGCAATGGCATGATCACAGCTCACTGCAACCTCTGCCTCCCAGGTGCAAGAGATTCACCTACCTCAGCCTCCCAAATACTTGGGACTACAGGCACCTTGCCCAGATAATTTTGTGTTTTTAGTAGAGACGGGGTTTCATCATGTTGCTCAGGCTGGTCTCGAACTCCTGACCTCAGGTTATCCACCCACCTTGGCCTGCCAAAGTCTTGGGATTACAGGCATGAGCCCCTGCGCCCAGCCTTATTTTCTTGCCATCACACCCGGCCTCTATTGTCTTGATTTTGCGTCTTTCACCTGAAATCCAGATTGTCTTTTCCTACACTTGCCTTTTGACGTTTAACCAACTCTTAATTTGTGCTTGATTGACACCAGGTCTGAGAGTTTCAGAATGGAGTAAGATACTGAATTGAGTTTAAATCTTCCATTTTTACAGATGGGAATAAAGTATCTACATTTCAGAGCAGTTGGAGAAGAGTGCCTAAAACATAGTCATTGATGGTTGCCTAGTTTTCCCACCAGGAACCATTAAATGATGCATTTAAACATTTTATTTTTTTACTGTTATGCTTTATTTCTCATTACTCCTCAATATAGGTTTCTAATGGATAGGGAAATACAAGCAGATTCTGTTTGCTGAATGTGCTTTTGTTGTTGTTGTTGTTTTGTTTTGTTGTTTTTTGTTTTTGAGACAGAGTGTCACTCTGTCGCCTAGGCTGGAGCGCAGTGGCACTGTGTTGGCTCACTGCAACATCTGCCCGCTGCATTCAAGTGATTCTCCTGCCTCAGCCTCCTGAGTAGCTGGATTTACAGGTGCCGACCACAATGCTTGCCTTATTTTTAAAATATTTTTGGTAGAGACGGGGTTTCACCATGTTGGCCAGGTTGGTCTCGAACTCCTGACCTCAGGTGATCCGCCCACCTCAGCCTCCCAAAGTGCTGGGATTACAGGCATGAGCCATTTTGCCCGGCCTTGTATACATATTTCAAAACATCATGTTGTACAAAAAGGCCCTACTTAGGTAATAAGGCTGGTGTGGAGTAGACATTACAAGCAAAAGAAAAAGAAAAAGACATTCAGGCATGAATTAGTTGGTAAATGCAAAGAAACTTCAAAGAATTCACACTAAGGATAAGCTAACAAGGTGGTGCTTAGTAAGGCCGTAGAGTTAGTCACTGGCCTGGAAATAAAGGTCTTTGGAACTTGAGAAGGTAGCTTGAAGCTTATATTGTGTGTAAAACACTGAAGAGCTTTTGGTGTGGTCTGATTTGAATTTAAGAATAATTTACATAGAAATACAGAGGATGGAAAAGAAGAAATAAAGCTGCACAGCTGGAAACTTGCAATTATTTATATAAAATCATCATCACTAATATTTCCATAACATTAAGTATATACCAGGCAATTTCTAAGTGATTTACATATTAACTAATTTACAAGAGGAGGATATGAAACAGATATGTACATATGTAAATGAAAATATGTTTCCCATATAATATGGTAATATTAGAGAAATTCTACAAGTGGAAAATGTTGCCTCCCAAGAGAATAATGAATGGGGCACATTACCATGATAAAATCAATCAAGCTGAGCGAGAATCCTTGGCTCACCCGACATGAATGGATAGCTGCTCATAGGACCAGGGCTGTCCTGACCCTTCTCTGGGAGGGCCTCGATTTCTGATGATATTCCCATTTCAGTTCCAGTTCACAGGTATATTTACAAAAAAATAAAGAAAGAAAGAAAAAACACATGTTTCCTTAAGGTAATCTAAGCAAAACTCAAGTTACAGTCAAAATATTATATTTTGCCTCTTCTGAGTAAATCTGCATATTATTTCCCTCATGTTTTATGTGTTGATCTTCTCATTGAACCTTTAAAGAGTGTTTTTATTTTCATCATTTCCCAGTTCTCAGGAACACTCTAAGTTATCTCTTCCAAGAAATGAAAGGTGTAGAAATATATCACTTGGATCTTTATAGAAGATTTTATACATCAATGTGTTACACAATATTTTCTTAGAAAGACAAGGACTATCGTGATATTTAAAATTGTATAAAAATGCAGAAATACATTTTATATATCTGACTTAATAAAAAATAAACTTTCTTGGGTGATGGTAGTAATGATGAAAGGGGAAATTACAAGTTAATGAGATCCAAGCACATTTTTCTGGTAACTTTTTTTGATCACTGAGTAGAATTGAAAATCTGTAGAGAAGGGACAAATTGCACGTATCAACAATGTCAAATGTTTTGCATTTCTATGAATGCTGACAATTTTAAATATCTTTCCAGCAAGAGCGGTGCAGAAACACTGAGAGCCACTTCTAAAAAAAAGTTTTAGAGGCTGGAAGTTTCTTCAGCAGCATTTTCTAAGTGTGCCAATTCTTAGGCCACATGCTACTTTATTTTTCTATGATATTTTATTATCTTAAATAAATATTCCTGAAAAAAATTTATTCTTCTTGAGTCAAGTAACTTATTGCTTTATTTTACTACTTATCTTCCAAAATTATTTTTGAAGATTCAGTCTCCATCTTTTTCTCACCTCTTTACTCTCTCTCATTTCAGATACCATCTCACTCAACAGGCTTCATGGTCACTTCTGTTTGTATCAGTCAAAATATGCTAAGTTATACTGTGGAAACAAACAGTTCAAAGTTGTAGTGGTCTGTAACAACATAGTTGTGCTGTTTTTTTGTTTGTTTGTTTGTTGTTTGTTTTGTGAGACGGAGTCTCTCTCTGTTGCCAGGCTGGAGTGCAGTGGCACCATCTTAGCTCACTACAACCTCCACCTCCTGGGTTCAAGCGATTCTCCTCCTTCAGACTCCCAAGTAGCTGGGATTACAGGTGCCCACCACCACGCCTAGCTAATTTTTATATTTTTAGTAGAGCAAGGATTTCACTGTGTTGGCCAGGATGGTCTCGATCTCCTGACCTCATGATCCACTCACCTAGGCCTTCCAAAGTGCTGGGATTACAGGCATGAGCCACCATGCCTGGCCAACAACATAGTTTTATTCCCCTCACAGTCCGTAGCCAGGAAGAATCCACAGCAGTGGCCATTGTTGTGACACTGGGAGTGGAGTAAGGTGGGGCAGGAAGAGGTTAGGGGCTCTGTTCCATGCAATTGTTTACGCTCTACAACTCAGACCTATGTCATGGGGAATATTGCTGGTTGATGTGGAGGAACAAATGAGCTGTGACCAGGTAGAACATGGCTCTCAAAGCACATACCCAAAATGACACCTTACTTCAGCTCAAGTTGCATTGCCTATAACAAGTTAGGTGGCCTTCTCAACTAGGAGTGGAAGTATGATACTTCCCAGAAACTACGTAACACAATTTACCCATGTTTCAATGACCCTCAAACTTCTATTTCTTTTTTTTTTTTGAGACGGAGTCTCGCTCTGTCGCCCGGGCTGGAGTGCAGTGGCCGGATCTCAGCTCACCACAAGCTCTGCCTCCCGGGTTCACACCATTCTCCTGCCTCAGCCTCCCGAGTAGCTGGGACTACAGGAGGCCGCCACCTCGCCCGGCTAGTTTTTTGGTTTTTTTTTTTAGTAGAGACGGGGTTTCAGCGTGTTGGCCAGGATGGTCTCGATCTCCTGACCTCGTGATCCACCCGTCTCGGCCTCCCAAAGTGCTGGGATTACAGGCTTGAGCCACCGTGCCCGGCCTCAAACTTCTATTTCTATTTTAATCCTTTTTTTTTTCAGCCCCAGTCCTGCCTTTCCCATTCTCAACTGGACACTTCCATTTTAATATTATATGAGTGCCTCAAACATTTATCATATCAGAATAATAATTCATAATCTCCTTCCAAAGCCAACTGGTCTCCAACGTCCATATACATAATTTCAGAATAATGTTAAACTCCTTGACCATTTCCCGTGTAATCACTCCTGTAAACCCTGTTGATTATGCCTTTGAAAGTTTTCTTATACTTAAACCTTTATTTTCATTTTCTTCCAATTTACTTAGTTCAGACTTCCTATCTGGTCTATTCTACGCTTAATAGTATACAAGGCAGGTAAGTCGAAATAAGTTTTGACTGTGTCATTTTCTTTGCTCAGAAGCCTTTAGCATCTCACATTGTTTAAAAAATACTATTTAAACTCTTCAATCTATAATTTAAGACTGCCTAAGGGTTACCACCCAATTTATCTTCCCTCAGTTCCATATATTCATAGTTTGTTCTATTCCAGTTAGAAAAGTCCTTACCCTCTGAACACAAAACACAATTCATATTTTCGTATTGTTGTCTATTACTCATTCTTATGTAATTTATACATTTTTTATTATTCAGAGAGAGTTCTGTACATAGACGTTTCTCAATACCTGTCTAAGAGGAAGAAAAATAACACTATGTTGTTTTATGTGAACATCATCAACTGCCTGACATTTTACAAGATACTTTTAAAACATCATCTTATGTATTCCTTACTTGAGTTTTATGAGATAACTACAATTATCTTCATTTTATGCATGAGGAAAACCGTAGCTTTAAATAAAAAATGGTAAGAAATAAGGGCCAGAATCAAAATATGGTTGATTCAAAGCCAGTCTGTACTTTATATTTAATATTTGGAACTGTGTTGGATGTACATTCATCTAGTAAGTCTATAACTTTGCCCCAATGTCTTCCTTGAGTTGAGAATTTTTCTAGGTATAGAGTAAACTGATTATATCACATTGTGCTGATTGCCTTAAATCAAACTAGCTTCAGAGACAAATAGGAAGGTGGTCCTCAAACTCCTTACCTTAAGTGTATGTTCCTCCTTAGGTCTATTGTAAGCCTCTAAATGTAGTGTTTGCCAATCTATGTCACAGCGTTCAACTATCAAACATGATGACAACCTCATAAAATTAAGATATCCTGTAATCTGCTTCTAACATTCTATGTTTGTAAAGATTCCCGGTAACTAAAGATTATTTGAACTAAATAATCTTTTAAAAATCAGTAAAAATTCCTCATAGTGTCTAATATAAATAATATAGAGAAATATATATGATACATTGAGATGTTTATATGAGATATATTACTAAATATCAATATAAAAAACCAAGAATTTCTCTTTCAATAATTTCATATACCCCCCAAATATATACATTTTAGTTGCATTGAAAAATATTCAAATAATAATTGTAATTCAGCTGTGATTCACTCTTTTTCATCTCTCAGCTCTTAAAAGTGAAATTCCACTGGAAAAAGCCAGAGTTGTGTAAGGTACCAAGAAAAGTTTTTCCAGTTTTTACTATTCTGGGAAGGAAGATTAGTGTGGAAGAGACCTAAAGGCAAATCTGCTCATATTAACCCATAAATACACAAAATATCAAATACAAAAGGTTCAGAAAGTTCTATTTCTAGAATATATATGGTTGGTTAATTCGTAAATTAAGTATCCCTGAAAGATTTGGTGATTTTATTGGGCTGTCTTCACTGAGAAAGGTAAACATGGCTACTTTGCTTTAGGTATTAAACAATCAGAGCTCACTCAGGGGCGTTCTTTTTTTAAATCAAAGTCATTTTATTATTGGTAATCAATAATCAACAATCCCAAATATCCAGTCTTCTATCCAAAGATAATGTAATTGATTATGACCTTCTATTTGAGAATTCTTTTACCTATGGCTGAAATATTATTCAGTCATAAGGTACTTCTTGAATTGTGAATAAGCTTTAGAATCTTAGTCTAAATCAAGACAACTTTTATGAAAGAAAATCAATGCTGAGTATGTATCTGAAATATGCAGAGGTCAGTCCTTATTAATGTAATTTGTAATAACAGCTAAACAGAATAAAAAACAAACATTTTAATTGGGATTCTCTATTAATAAAATAACCTGTGCACTTCAGCCCCTAATTGGCATAGTCTTCTTTATGTGTTTAATGAGTAAACTGCCTAGAGCAGAAGGAACAGGTGATAAAAGAAATTATTTTAATAGCAGTAGAAAGGAATGAAGAAAAAAGAAAGACCCATCTAAAGAGTGAACTATTAGTAAAAATTGGGCCTTACTCAGTTTTATGACTGTAATATCTCTTTTAAATGTTTCACTGACCCTCAGGAATGATTGGAGTACTTTTAGCTTATTTTTAAAGCCTACACATAACTATGACATCACCTATTTCTTTAACTTCCTATCTCTGTGGCATCATCTAATGAACACACCTTGGAAAAGATAGCTTCCTTGTGCTAGGATTTGGAGGAAGTATCTTGAGAGAGACCAAAGGGAACTGTTCTTTCTGATTTTTGATTACTTGGAGTAAGTTCTATTTTATATATTAACAAAATGGACATAACATTAACAAAAATGGCCATAAAAATAGACTAGGTTGTCTACAACAAAATGATCAGTAATATAATTTTCCATAGTGAATTCAAAGCAAATGCAAATAGTACAATATTTTACTTATGAAGCAGTTGTCCAAGTATCCTACTGTGATTTCTGTAGGTATGTAATTAATATATTTAGTGCTGGATATCAGAGAGAGAGAAAGAGAATTCCATGATTTAAAGTTGTGATTTAGGTACCTAATACAACTGTCATTCCTCATTTGTGATTTTACTTTCTGCAGTTTCAGTTACCATAGTCAACTGCAGTTCAAAAATATTAAATGGGAAATTCCAGAAACAAACAATTCATAAGTTTTAAATTACACAGCCTTCTGAGTCATGTGACGAAATCTCATGCTGTCCTGCTCTGTCCCGCCTGTCTTGAATCACTTCTTTGTCCAGTGGATTCAATCTGCCTATGCTTCCCAGTACTTATTCACATAGTAACCATCTCAGTTATCAGATTGACTATGAC
This sequence comes from Piliocolobus tephrosceles, assembly GCF_002776525.5. Taxonomy (NCBI): domain Eukaryota; kingdom Metazoa; phylum Chordata; class Mammalia; order Primates; family Cercopithecidae; genus Piliocolobus; species Piliocolobus tephrosceles. Next base: position 23,288,695 of record NC_045439.1, read on the forward strand.
AGTACTGCGGTGCTTGTGTTCAAGTAACCCTTACTTAATAAAAAGTGCAAGAGTAGTGATATGGGCATATTGTTATAATTATTCTGTTTGATTATTAGTTATTGAAGTTAATCTCTTACTGTGCCTAAACTATAAATTAAACTTTATCATAGTTATTTACATATTAAAAAAAAAACAGAGTATATGTAGGGTTTCGTAATACCTGCTGTTTCAGGCTTCCACAAGAAATCTTGAAACCTGTCTCCCACAGATAAAACGGGGCTCCTCTATTCCTCTGGATCTGTTCAAGAGCCAAAACAAATTGCAAAGGCAGCACTGTAAGATATCATTTTAACCTTCCATGTGTTAATTATCCATGGGAAATTCTAGACTTGCCAGAAAAAGACTGGATGGACCAACCTGTCAATAGGCATAATGAAGCCATTTTAATGTCAGTCATCGTGGTGAGAGGAATCTGGAATCTGAAAATTGATCAACAATTGTAATGTAGTTTCCAGTGTGTGCTTCATTTACCATAAACATTAAAACCACTTTAAAAAGAGAGTGCTGGAGTATGAGAAAGGGATGCAGGCAGAGGCTGACTGAAAGAGTAAAGAAGAGACAAAGAGAAATCCGAGAGAGGCAAAGCGATGTATGTTAACTTACGAGCTCCATACCTGTGTAAATTTGTGAGGCTTCTAGGAAGCTATGAAGTCAAAATTCTCCTCAGTCTTGCCCCAAAGCAAAAGAAAATTGCTTTAGCAACTATCCCCCAAATGCATGAGGAATCTTTTTATAAATAGGTCCTTTGTTATTTGTATTAATCACCACATATGAAAGCTTTCAGTCTGAAAAGTAAATTTCAAGGTGTTGAAGCAACTTCAGTATGGAGCGTATTGCTTTTGGAGGAAAGCTGTCATTCTTCTGTGGGTGCTGTCAAGTACAAGTTGTCAATATGAATAAAAGACTACGGGCCACTTATAAGAGGGAGCGTGAGGGTAAATGATGAGGGAACTTGGGGTTAAATTGCTGGGAGCCCTATTTTTTTAATTAGAAATTCCATCTAGTAGGGAATTTCTACCCTGCAGGGATTCTGAGGTCAAATCCAGAGGAATGTGTTTACAAAATGACTGAAATTTGTAGGGTCAGGTTCAAATCAACATCAATAATTAAAAAAAAAAAAAAAAAAAAAAAAAAAAAAACAGTTTGACTTGTGTTGTTAACTGTGTTCTAAAAGTTGACATCTCGTGAGAATTTCTCACTCTCAAAGTTTTCCTCTGCCCTCTTACTTTGCTATTTAAAGAGTGGTTAACACATCACTGAAAAAGGCAACTGTGTTAGAAACCCGCATGACTATACTTGTTAATGGGGAATAAGGTGTTTGGTCTGTGGTGGAATGTGCCACTCAGGCACACAGTATCCAAATGAAGCCAGTGGAGCCATCTCAGTTCATAACTTTCACACCACACTGTGTTTTTCTTTAGGTTCTCTTAATTCAAAGTCTGTGATCTTTGGAAATGGTTTTGTTTTCCCATGGTCTTAGTTGGGCTTCCTAGAGATCAGTGGCTAGCAACCACTCTCTTTCCCAGCCTCACTTGAACTCTGAACAACAATCTTCTTGTAATGATGCCAGTTCAAGAGTAGGATTAGGATATTTGTCCAGGAGACCTGGAATTTCTCGGTTTCACTTTCTGAATTTAAGAAGGGTAAATTTACTCCTGAGTTTTAGAGAACATATTTTAATTCTCCTGTTGACCTTATGTTCAGATCCTTGAAGATAGCAAGGTAATTTTTTAAGTGCTGAAATATAGTATTACATGAAGATTCCTATATATATATATCTCTGGATTTACTTTTCAACTCTCATCAATTCAACTTGGTCAAGATAATAACATTTCATATTCAAAGCTGTCTATCTGCTATGGGAACTCAGAAATTAAAGATTCACCAACCAAATGACCAAATGACTCTAGCAACCGACCTTCACAGCAAGCAATATTTTCTTTTTTTTTTTTTTTTTTTTGAGATGGAGTCTCGCTCTGTGTCCCAGGCTGAAGTGCAGTGGCCGGATCACAGCTCACTGCAAGCTCCGCCTCCGGGTTCACACCATTCTCCTGCCCCAGCCTCCTGAGTAGCTGGGACTACAGGTGCCCGCCACCTCACCCGGCTAGTTTTTTTGTATTTTTTAGTAGAGACGGGGTTTCACCATGTTAGCCAGGATGGTCTCGATCTCCTGACCTCGTGATCCGCCCGCCTCGGCCTCCCAAAGTGCTGGGATTACAGGCTTGAGCCATCGCGCCCGGCCAGCAAGCTATATTTTTTAAACAATGGGATATACACGGTGGAATGAATGATTAGCATCTACAGTGATAATAGAGTTCTCTGAGCAGTTTGAAAACATACTATGGCAAGCCACGCAAGAGAAGATGAAATACCACATCAACCTGGAACCTCTGCATATGGGTTCATGAATAACAGGATCACCTACACACAGAAAACACTGCCACAATTTCACAGTATTCATCATCCAGGAAACCTATGCACTTAACCTGAAGAACATGTATTGATGATTGGCACCAACAAATACTTCTCTATCCTTGTAGATGTAAAAGCAAATTTGGCCCTTTTTCGTTTGAGCACTATTTTCTACCGTTTCAGTTCTTATCAGTAGAATAACAAGTGGTAATGATAATTCCATGGCTCATGGTTATTATACATTTTGTATAGCTAGTAAAATAACAAGTTCTGTTCAATGCGATTTTAGAAAAATATAAGTATTTCCTCTTCATTACTTGTTTTACGTGTGAAAATTAATGATTGAAAATAATAGCTGAGTATGATGTGAGCATTATGTTGTGAGAATGTTTAAATCAACTGTCTAAATAATGCATATAACATGTACACTCCACCCCGATAGAAAAAACCATAACCCAAACCAGTTGTGTGTATGTGTGCATGTATATATTCTCTTTTCATCAGTGTATTGACTCTATCAACTTAGCAATGTCATATAAATGAATAGGTACTGGTTACTTGTTTTGGAAAATGAACCGTGAGCATCAATTAACTTTGAAGTAATCTTTACATATATCAAAATATATATGTAACATGTATTAATTCCATGTTCAAGGAAATTATCCTATATCACAATACTTTATGCTTACATCAACCTTCATTTCTGGACTTTATCTAAAAGAGAAATCCCATACATTTCTCACATATTTTAGTCAGAAATGAATGTTCCTATGTCACAGCATGACCATAGCTAGTAGCTGTTTTCCTCTTGCTTATACAATTCATAAAATAGATTTATCTGCTACTTACCTAATACATATATATAACGTAATTGAAAAAAGTATTTGAAAAAATATGTGTGCTTTCCAAATTTTAAAGTCTGTACTTTCAATGATCTACTTGATTACTGTTACATGTGTATGCATACATGTGAGGAGAAGGCTGTGTGTGGGGGGGTGTATGTGGACCTATGCATTTTTGGCATACAGTGTCATGAGAGTCTGCTAATGCATACTGTCACTTTTGCATTGGAATTTGTAATAGATCTTAGGAAAAGCAGTGCTGCCAGACACCTGGTTTGGGAAATTGACCTAAAAAAGATACTGATTTTTAAGAATGCAACCAAGTAATTAAAAACAAACAAGTAAACTTTTTTTTTTCTTTTTTACAAACTACTTTTTACAAACTATATTGTTATTTATGCTTGTAGTTTTCTTGCCTTAAATGTATTGGCACTGGGTTAAAATATTAAACCACATATTTGACAAATATTAAATGCATATAAAATTAAGTAATGTGGAAGAATTGTGTATCATTAAATTAGAACTATATATTTATTAAAACTGAATGTTAATATTTATTTTAAACTTTCTTGCAGCCAGGGTAAACATCATAACATATGAGAAAAAATGACAACAATAACGTTTAAAATGTATTAAAGGCACATATCTATTTATGTTTTTACATGGCAAAACACTGTTTGTAAACCTCATTTAATATCTAGTTAAAATTAAACATTTTTTCTAATCATCAAACTTATTTCTGTACTAAATCAAGGGGGAATTTGTTTTTTTTTAATCATGCTATAGGTTGTTGAATAGTCTATTCTGCAAACAACTAACATTTGCAGAATATATGGAAACCACTCTTCATCACATGGTCTTTAAATTATTACGGCACGAAATGAAAACATAAGCAAAACCTTTCCTTGCTAAATCTATATGAAATATTTGTAATGATGTGCACGTCAAGCACTTAAACCTAACAAATATAATCTCAATACAAAACACACAATGACTAAGAAGAAGGGATTTTAGCTTCATAGTGTAAACACTTATGTATCAATTTTAGTTCTGCAGTTTGATTTTTTCATGGTCATTTATATTCTACAAATTTTTTTGCTGCTAGAAGTTGTATAACAATGAATGGATATTTGAAGTAAATATGAGGATGTATGTAGGTTACATGGCACATTGGATACATTCAATTTATGTGAATGATACATTCCTCCTAATTAGGAAGGACAATTTTTACTATAGTAATTATAACACCTTGAATTTTTAAAATGATTTGTGACCTAAGCACTTTTATATACATTATTTAATTTGTAAACTTCAGAAGTATTATAATGCACATATTATTTTCATTTCTATCTACTTATTGAGATATAATTCACATTCAACAACATTTACCCATTTTAAGTATAGAATTGGGTGAATTTTGGTGAATTTATGCAGTTGTGTAATACCACTTTAATAAAACTTCAGGATAATTTTAATCATTCTGAAGACTTCCCTTGAGTTCAGTTGAAGTCAATTTCCTCCTCCAACTTCTAGTCTCAGGCAACCACTAGTCTCAGGCAACCACTGCTTTAATAAGTATACTTTTGCAGTTTCTAATTACATATGGTGCTAAGTAAAGATAGAGCTTCTTTGTCTTATTTTTCCCCTGCATATTTTCAATTGCTGTAGCACTATTTGTTGAAAACACTGTATCTTATTGAATTACTTTAGCATTTAATTGAAAATCAGTTGTCATTATATAAGTAGGTCTACATGCTATTGTAATCCAATGAGCTATGTTTCTAAGTTTATGCTAATATCTTAATAACTGTACCGTCGTTGTAAACCTTGAAAACAAATAGTGTAAGTTTTCTAAACTTCTCTTCATTTTTCAAAATTGTTTTTGTTTTTCAGATCGTATGCCTTTTAACATAAATTTTTGAATCAGCTTGTGAATTTCTTACAAAAAAAAAATGGCTATCATAATTTTGATTTAGATTGCACCGAATCTATAGATTAATTTGGGGAGAACTGCATAGGCACTGTATGTCTTCATTTATTTAGAATTCTTTCATTTTCCTTTCCAGTGGTTTGTATTTTCCATATCTTGCAGATAACTTGTTGAAACATTTACAAGTCTTTGCTATTTTAAGTGGATTTGCAGTTTGATTTAATGTTCTAATTGTTCATTGTTTATACCTCCCTCACTCCCCCACCCCTAACACAATTGGCTTTTGTTATTTGTCCTTATGCCCTGAAGTCTTGGTAAATCCACAGATTAATTCTAGGAAAAATTTTTTCTTACAATTCTTTAGTATATTATATGGATGTAAACATGATATATTAACAATGTTTTCAAGGTTCCATATTTGATGCTTTGACATCTAGGACTTTGCTGACCTGGGAGAGACTGCCTCCAGCAGGGTTGGCTGATTCCGTGTCACTTGCCTGTGAACGTGGCTTTCCTATGCATACTAACCAACTGAAGGCACTTACTCTCATTACCTCTTTATTAGGCTTTTACACTTTAGGCCACTATTTCACTGCTCTAATCATCCCAGGAATAGGCTTAGACAAATAGGGACAGCCCCCATACAGAGGCAAGAGCTCTCTAAAATTATTGAGACTAACCAATCCTAAATCTATGTAGCCTGCTTATCTTGCCCTGTTCATTCCTTCCAAAAAAAAAAAAATCATAAAAAAAACTCTTGACTACAATTCCCTTTTCTTGCTGCCTGTGATCAGCATTGGTGTTATTTCCCGTGGCCTTCTGTATCCTGTTCTTGGGAACTGTGAGCAATAAACTATATTTCAATGAAAATTGTCACCTAATCTGACAGCCTCACCATACCTAAGTACAAATGAAATCTGCATATTAAAACACAGGGTCATGTTGTCTACAAATGAAATAGTTGCACTTCTTCCTTTCCGATGTCTTTTATTTTTTTTCTGCCTCATTTCAATATAGTTTTAAGTGTTAACTGGTGAGAATACACAACCATGCCTTTTTCTTAATACAAAGTAGAAAGCATTGAGTAGGATGCAAGTTCTAATTTTTTTTGTTGGTTTATAAATACTGTTAATGACATTTATAAAGTTTCTTTTCATGTAAAGTTTGCTGAGAATTTTTATCATGAATGGGAATTGAATTTTGTCAAATTCTTCTGTATTTATTAAAATGATCATATATTTTTCTTTATTTTTTTAGTCATATTGGTTGAATTTTTAGATTGTTACACCAACCTTGCATTTTCCTGGTAAAATTCATTTTATGATGTGATATATGTATTGCTTTTATAGATTGCTGTGTCTCATTTGGCAAGTTTTGTTAACTTCTTGGTATGTATGTTTATGAATATTATTGGTCTGTAGTTTTCTATCCTTCCAATGTATTTTTAAAACATTAATAATAATAATATTAGTTTTGTAAAATAAGTTAGGGGATGCTCCCATCGCTCCTGTTATCTGAATTACTTTGTGTGTGTGTGTGTGTGTGTGTGTGTGTGTGTGTGTGTGTGGTTTTTACTTATTTTTTTTTCTGTTCTTCCCCAAATACATGACAGAATCACCAGCATTGACATATAATTCTGGAGTTAGATTTATAGGAAAGCTTTTAATTACAAACTTAATTTTAAAAATTTATATAGAGTTATTCAAGTTTAAATTTATTCCTTGATTTATTTTGATACAATCCACTTTTTGCAGATTTTTTTATTCCATCTAGGTTGTCAAATATGTAATCATAAATTTGTTTATAACATTTTCTTACTATTTTCAATGTTTATATAATCTATTCTGATGCTTCATTTTTTCTGATATTGGTAATGTTTCTTCTTTTATTTATTTCTTATTTTATTATTTTTTGAACTTTATTTCATTTTAAAAATGTATTTATATATATATTTTTTCTTCCAATATTATTTTAGTTTCAGAGGCTGCATGTAGAGTTTTGTTACATGGATAAATTCTGTTACAGGGGTCTGGTGCACAAATTATTTTGTCACCCAGGTAGTGAACATAGTACCCAATAGTTTTTCAATCCTTGCCCTCCTCCCATTCTCCACCCTTAAGTAGGCCCCAGTGTCTATTGTTCCTTTCTTTGTGTCCATGTGTGCTCAAGGTTTAGCTTCCACTTGTAAGTGAGAACATGCAGTGTTTGGTTTTCTGTTTCTGAGTTAATTCACTCAGGATAATGGCCCCAATCCATCTATGTTGCTGCAAAGGACATAATTCCATTCTTTTTTTATGGCTGTGTCGTATTCTATGGTGTATATGTACCACATTTTCTTTATCCAATCTACTATTGATGGGCAACCTAGGTGCTTATCTAGGTTGATTCCATGTCTTTGCTATTGTGAACTGTGCTGAGATGAACATCCAAAGTGTATGTGTCTTTAGGGTAGAATGATATTCCTTTGGGTATATACTCAGTAATAAATGTCTGTTTTAAGTTTTTTGAGAAATCTCTGAATTACTTTCCTCAGTGGCTGAACTAATATACATTCCCATCAGCAGTGTACAAGCATTCCCTTTTCTCTGCAATTTCTCCTGCATCTGTTGCTTTTGACTTTTTAGTAATAGCCATTCTGCTTGGTCTGAGATGGTATCTCATTTTGATTTTGATTTGCATTTCGCTAATGATTGGTGATGTTAAGCTTTTTTTTCATACGCTTGTTGGCTGCGTTTTTATCTTCTTTTGAGAATAATCTGTTCCCGTCCATTGCCAGTTCTTTAATGGGGTTGTTTTTTGCTTGTTGAATTGTTTAAATTCCTAATAGATTCTAGATATTAGACGTTTGTTGGACGCATAGTTTGTGGCTATCTTCTCCCATTATGTAGGTTGTCTGCTTACTCCCTTGATAGTTTATTTTGCTGTGCAGAAACCCTTTAATTTAATGACATCCCACTTGTCAATTTGTTTTAGTTGCAATTGCTTTTGGAGATTTTTTCATGAAATCTTTGCCAGGGCCTATATCCAGAATGGTATTTCTTAGGTTTCCTTCTAAAGTGTTTATAGTTTCAGGTTTTATATTTAAGTCCTAAATCCATCTTGAATTAATTTTTATGTATGGTTAAAGGAAGGAGTCTAACTTCAATGTGCTGCATGTGACTAACCAGTTATCCTACTTATTGAATAGACAGTCCCTTCTTCATTATCCGTTATTGTTGAGTTTGTCAAAGATCAGATGGTTGTAGGTTTGCAGCTTTATTTCTGGATGCTCTAACCTGCTCCATTCGTCTACATGTCTGTTTTAGAAGTCCAATGTGCTACTCATTATGCCACACAGCCACATCTTTAATTTCTGATCAATTTTTTTCAAGATTTACTAATTCATTTAGTTATTGGTTATTGATTTTATATTATTAATTTTCTGATTTATATTTAATTAACTTCTTATGCTTTTCTATTTTATATTTTACCCTATACTTACTCTAGGTTTAATTTGTTCTTTTCAAATTCTTAAGATTTGATCTCAGCTTATTGAATTTTTTGACCTTTCTTTTTATTAACATATTAACTTAAATTGCACATTTTCTTTTCAACATTACTTTAGCTGCACCCTCACAATATTTATTTGTTGAATGTTTTTATTATCACATAAGTCAAAGCTACCTTGTGATTTCTTCTTTTCCCTGGAATATGTAAAAGTGTGTCATTTTTCCCCCAACGTTTGGAGCTTTCCTAGCATTTTTTGTCACCAATTTCTTATTAATTTTGGTTAGAAAATAGTTTCCCCATAATTCTAATCATTTTACATTTATTAAGAAATTGTTATGAAACACCATAAGGTCATTTTTTAAAAACTCATCTCAGCCAGGCATGGTAGCTCATGCCTATAATCCCAGTACTTTGAGGGGCCAAGGCAGGTGGATCACCTGAGGTTAAGAGTTCAAGATCAGCCTGGCCAGCATGGCAAAACCCCGTCTCTACCAAAAATACAAAAATTATCTGGGTTTGGTGGCATGCACCTGTGATCCCAGCTACTAGGGAGGTTAAGGCAATGAACTCATTTGAACCTAGGAGGCATAGGTTGCAGTGAGCCGAAATCATGACACTACACTCCAGCCTGAGCGACAGAGCGAGAAAAAAAAAAAAAAAAAACTCTGCCAAAAAAATATAATAAAACAAATTAGTCAAGGACAGGGTTGCATTCCTATAGTTCTAGCTACTTGAGTGCCTGAGGTCTGAGGTGGGAGGATTGCATGAGCCCAGGATTTGAGGCTGAAGTGAGCTATGATTGCGCCATGGGAATCCAGCCTGAGTGACAGAAAAAGACTCCATCTCAGAAAAATCAAAAGAAAGAAAAATATGTAGGTTATCATTTCTAGATGTGGGTATCATTGAAACCAAGTAGAAAGGGACATTAAATCAAGGTAGGTGGCAGCACTATTCAAATATACTAAGTCTCCTTATTTTTGGTTTAGTTCTGTCAATTGCTGAAAAATTTTAAAATATCCACCTACGGCTATAGAATTAACCAATGTCTCCTATTGATTCTTTTTATTTGTAATTCCTGTATTTGAAGCTCTGTGATTAGTAACTTATATGTTTGTGATTATTATGTCTTCCTTGCCAATTTAATCTTTTTATCAATATAAAATGATTCTCTATCTCCAAAAATATATTTTGCTTTAAAATCTGTTTAATCTGATATTAATAGAGTGACTTCAGTCTTCTTATGATTACTGTTTGCATAGTATAACTTTTTGTTTTCGTGAATTTCAGTCTAGTTTATGTCTTAATATTTAAAGTAGCATTCCTATAAATAGCATATGTTTACTTCTTCCCTTTTGTTTGTGTGTGTGTGTGTGTGTTATTTTCTAATCCATTTTGACAATCCCACATTCTAATTAAAGTGTTTTGCCAATAACCATGTAATATATTTGATTGAGTGCAGCTCCACTCTTTTATTATTTGTTTTCTATCCTGCTTCCCATTTCTGTTCTAGTGCTGTTCTCTTTCTCTTTTCTTATTTGACATTTCCTTTAGAACATAATTTTAATTTTTCTATCAACTTTTAAAACTCAGCTTATTTTATAATATTTTATTGTTTAAGCTAGGGATTAAAATATGCCTTGTATCTTTTCATGTAAAATATACAAAACTTGTAAATGTGTAGGTTCACAGCCCACATTATTTATGCTTTAATGGATATATGTACTGCTAATAAGTAAATTATTAATCAAATCAATGATCTCATTTATGTAGTTTATATAATATGTTATTTTTTGTTTGCTAATGTCAACATCGGCTCTTTTTTAACTTATGGTTTTCAACAATTTAATAGTGATGTGCTGAGGCACAGATTTTTTTGTATTTTTTTCATCTGCTTATTGTTAAGAATATTTTATGTTGAAACTTCTGACTTAAATTTAGAGAATTCTCAGACATTAATTATTTGTTTTTCTTCTGGTCTATTTCCTCATTTATTTTCCTTCTAGAGCTCTAATAACATGTATGTTAGACCACTTTAAATTTTCTCCAAGGTCCCTGAGGCTCTCTTAATCATTTATAGTCTTTATTATTCTGTGTTCTTCACGTCGGATAATTTCTTTCAATTTATCTCCTAGTTCACTGATTCATCTACTATTTACATTGAACTGTTAAGTCCATCTAGTAATATATTTTGTGTATTTATTTTACAAGAATTTCCACTTAGTTTTTTATATTACATTATCTGTATTTCTCCACTGAGATTTCCTATATTTTCATTCATGGAAGCACATTTTGCTTCACTTCACTGAGGGGAGCTATAATAGCCACTTTAAAACTCTTATCTGCTAGTTCCAACAACTGGGCCATTTCAAAGTCAGTTTACACAAATGAGAAATGTAAACTCTTGTTTCTTGGGTAGAAGCTCATTTCAAACCCAGTCCTTTGTAATTAGTTTACCTGATTTGAGTCTGTATCAGGTAAGAAGAGCTCAGGGGTCAATAACGGAATATGTGATCACCTCTCTGGAGTTCCTTCCCTCCAGGAACTCCAGTCCCTTCAGTAGTCGTAGCTTCCCTGGGTTCATTTTTCTGATTTCCTACATCACGACACTGCAGTTATTCTACCAACAGCAGTAGACCCTCTGCTTGCGCTATAATCACAAGACTGGGAGTTTTGTTTGTACAAATCCCCTTCTCCAGTGTCTATACTCCCTGCCAGTCTGCCTTCTTCTGATCGTTGTCCAGTGTGGCTGTTTTTACTATTATGTCTAGGTTTTATGATTGGTTTATTTGGGCAGAGGAGGGGGAGTATTCTGATAGCAAGTGATTACTGAATTTCCAATACATGATTCCCATTTTTTATCTGAAGAAAGTTATATTAAATGAATTAAATACACTTGTATAGTTAACAAGACATAACATTGGAGCTGATTCCAACTCCTTAATATCATGATAATCTTATAACACTGTTCATTTTCATGTAAGAATATACATTTTAAACTAAATGTATGTTTATTGATTTCCTAAAAATTACCAGTAACAGTAAGAGCCTATAATAAATTCTATGGTTACTGATTAAATGAACACACCATTCGTTTAAGAACATAAGTGTTACTAGAGCAGTCAGAACTTAACACTTCCAGATTATCAATATGTTCACTGCAACAAACACACATACATATCAAGAGAAAACATAATGCAGTTGTTGTGCTCAGCAACAATTATTATATTTATTTAATAGATATGGTAATAACGGTGAAGCATATAAATTTATCCTAATCTATAAATACTAATTTTAAAAAACAAAGAAAACACTTGCTATATCAGAGATGGACCTTGCAATTATTAACACTGATCCATATTTTCACAGCTAGCTGAATCAGTGCAACTTAGTGACCTTTATGTTTGTAAGAAATTAATTTGATGTAGGTATAGCTTAGGTATCCAGAAATTTCCTTTTGAAGATTAAACCCTACCCTCACAGTGAGAATTCCTTTTGAGGCCAGTACTAATCTATTAAATTATTGCCTATTCTAAGCCATTTTTTCACTTATTTTTATAATGTTTATGTTTTAAGAATTGTGATAGCTGGCTTTAATCAGGGAGCATCAATCGAGGTACCAAATGAGACTACTTTACATTCAGATACAATGAATGTTCCTGAATGAACAAGGTGGGGGTAGCCTTTCCTGTACCTCCCCTTCAATTCTTTTCCAGAAGAACTTAAAGCTGTTCAGTAAATTTAACTGTAGTCACTGACTGTGATAGAAAGTAATTTGAATTAAATATATATTCAAAACTATTTAACCCAGAAGGTAGCAGACAAGGGTATTTAAAATAAAGCTTCTGGCAGAACATGTGATGACTTTAATGATCATTGTGCTGGAAAACAGGTGTCAGCCTGCCTCCCTTTCATTTCCTTCCACCCCCTCCTCTTCCCTTCCCATCTGTTTTCCCTTTTCTCCAGCTTTTCGAGTGTATGTTTTGGTCTGTGAAGAGTAATTTGCTATCTTTAGGTTTGGGGTAGGGGATGCCCACCAACATTGGGAACCAAAGATGTGGAAAAACCTACTGTTCCCTCTAGTACCTTTTTCTATTTTGTTGAGTAAGTTTCCCTGTGGTTTTATGCACAGATGGAATAAATGTATCTGCCATTTCCACACACATTAAGGTGGTATGCCACACAGGTTGTATCCTCTGATGTTAAAATGATGGTAGCAAATGAATTTTTTAAAAATAATCAACCATTTATTCCTAGAAGAAAACTTCCTGAAGGCTTGTTAACGACCCCACCAATGCTAGATTTGGATTCTTTGAGTAACATTAGAAAGTTTTTGGTAGTTCAATTTCAATTTGGGAATCTCCTATATAAGTCCAAATATTTGGATAACTACAGAAAAGACAATAAAAATAAAACTAGAAAAATCATTCATAAAATTTTCAGGATCAATGTGCCACAAACCTACATCTATTTCTGTTACTCTAGTGCAGATCTGCTCTACATTACCACTACATAATTGGTCTCTGATCTCTCCAGACAGGCCATCTCCCCAAACAGTGCTATACACTTAGAACAGGCACTTTTTGTACTTCAATAAATTTCCAAAACTGTCTTCCATAAACATCTCATGATTTTATTTGACCAGTCACAAATCTTCAGTAGCTTTGTGCCACACATTTTTTAGATTTTGGAAGAGAGAACAGAAAGTGACCAAATCGGCAAAATTCCTTGCCTTTCTAGAGAGCAATAAGAAGAAAAATGCAATGAACAAGTAAGCAAGCTGACTTTATAGTATTTTAGAAGATAATAATGGTATTCAGAAGCATCCAGTGGAGAGGAGATGATGTCCTTGTGGGTGTTGAGAAATCAATTCTAAATAAAATAACCAGAGCATTCTTACCGAGATACTGCTGTTTATAATTCCCTAAAGAAATAAGGGAAAAGACTGTGTGAATATCTTAGGGAGCATTTTATAGGAAAAGGGACTCAAATATAAAGTTCTTAATCTAGGAGACTAATTGCTACATTCTCAGAACAGCAAAGGGACTAAACCTGACTGAAGGTGAGTGAATGGTGAGCAAGAAGAGAGAGAGAGAGACAGAGGTAAGGTCAGAGAATTAAGTAGGGCAAGATTTTGGTCACTGATAAGGACTTTGATCCTGACTTTGAATGAGACAAGGAGTGACTGACAGGTTTCAAACATAAGAGGGACATAGCCTAGATTACAGTATAAAATGATTCCTCTGGCTGTCGTTTTGTGAATTAAGTAGAGAAAGATGGGGTGAATCAGGAAGGTTAGAATTAATCCATGTGAGAGATAAATGGACACCTGGAATAAAGAGAAGGCAATGCATAGGACCAGATGTAAGCTTTGCAGAGAACTCTAAAAAATACAAAATTATTGCTGCCAAGTCAGGTACCAGAGTAAATATTTATTTAGAATAAGTAAAGACTGCAAATGTTAAAAAACTGTCAACATGATGTCAACAGGCATCATGAAAGAGCTAGAATTTATAAGCTATTAGTGGCATTATTATTACCTGCCTGCTGTATCTCTATGTTGCTTTTTCCCTTTACCTCCAGATGCACTTTCCTTGGCCAACCCTTCATACAACAATTTTATTGCAGAGAGAATAGAAAGATAATTATCTTGTTGAAAAAAGTCAAAACTCCTTTTGTTCAAGCATGTTTGAGCAAAATTTTTCTTTAATTTTTGACAGTTTAGAAAAAAATAACTTTCTGTTTTACAACTTTCTCTGTAGTTCTTTGCCAGGCTGTCCTTGTTGCTGGTGTTGACCCTTTGAAGTTCCAGACCATTAATCTCCCATCCTTGAACCCTGGGGGAATACACAGCCCCAAACACTGGTCCAGCTTGACCTAATCCTTATCTTCTGGGGTTCCTCACTCTCACTCACAATTGCTACCACTGTGCTAGTCCTCACGGGCTGGATAAGCCTGGGTCATATTGGTCATCTCTCAGAGAGAAGAACCATGTTGCCTTTAGATACTTTGCTCTTGGATTAACCGGTTGAGTCCAGATACTGGTCATCGTCAACAAAGGGCAAGTGTTGCTCTGGACTTGATGGTTGTGGAGGTGGTGTTGCCAGCATGCTGATCCCTACTCCCAGCTTCAGATCTCTCTCCAGAATGCATTAGAGTACAGACTGCACCCTGTGCCTACAGCACATAGATAGATGACTGTCCTGCATTCCTGGAGGGATAGAAAGGAACCATACTAGGGAGGGGTCATGAAGCTTAAAGTTTATTACTTTCAAGTTAAATTCACTTTTGGAGATACAGATAAGAAGAAGTAAATAGTATGTTTCTTTGTATTATATCAACATATTTTATAAATGTTGGTGATAAAGCCAAGAGGACATGATGATATACCAGATGTGAGTGTAAGAGAAGAAAAGAAAGCAAGAAAAACACCATGGTTTAAGCCTGAGGTACTAGAAAAACAAGAGTTGCTTTTCTATTTTTTTCTCCAGAAGGCGTAAGTCTATGGGAGGAGAACATTTGAGAACAAGAATAGAAATTCGGTTTAGACATGTGAAGTTTCTGATGGACATTGGCATACAAACAGAGATGTCAAGAAAGGCAGCTAGGTATACAAGGAAATAAGACGATAGGAAAGAAGAAACATGTTTTAGAGTCTTCAACATATATGTGGGGTTTGAAATTGTTAGATTATGTGAGATTACAAAGGAACAGGAGAAATGAATTCAAAAGACTACTCCTTATGAGAGGCAAAGCCAGCTGGACTTCCCAGGTCCAATGGGGACTTGGAGGACGTTTCTGTTTAGCTAAAAGTTTGTAAATGCACCAATGAGCACTCTGTAAAAATGGATCAATCAGCACTCTGTAAAAGGAACCAATCAGCACTCTGTAAAATGGACAAATCAGCAGGACGTGGGTGGGGCCAAGTAAGGGAATAAAAGCTGGCCGCGTGCGCTAGCAGCAATCCTTTCAGATCCCCTTCCACCCCCTGGAAAGTTTGTTCCTTCACTCTTCCCAGTAAATTTTGCTGCTGCTCACTCTGGGTCCACACTACCTTTATGAGCTGTAAGGCTCACAGCGAAGGTCTGCAGCTTCTCTTGTGAAGTCAGTGAGACCACGAACCCACCAGAAGGAAGAAACTCTGGACACATGTGAACATCTGAAGGAACAAACTCTGGACACACCATCTTTAAGAACTGTAACACTCACCGTGAGGGTCCGCGGATTCATTCCTGAAGTCAGCAAGACCAAGAACCCACCGGAAGGAAACAAATCCAGACACACTTATGTTGTACTCTCATCTCAAGATACCTAGATGTTTAAAACAAAACAAAAATAATATCAATAAATAAAGGAGAGAAAAATTAGCAACCAGTGAGGTAAGAAACAAAGGAGAGAGAGAGAGAGACAGAGACAGAGACAGAGAGAGAGAGAGAGAGAGAGAGAGGTTGTGCCCTGGAGGCCAAGAACTAAAAAGAAGTACATGAAAAGAATAGATGATCAAATAGATCAAGTAGGAGAAAGACTGAAAACGTGTCATTGAAATTACAAAACACATACATTTTAAAATATGTATTTTTTATAATTTTATTGATGTTCTTGTTAAATAGGTATAAACAAATGTGTTGTTAGAGGTGGGGAAGAGAAGAATTAAGCAGTTGAACTTGGTTCATTTGTCTACCTCTACCTGGGTGGTGTTTCCAGGGAAGAATAAACTCAGATAAGTTTAGGTTACTTCTCTTGTAAAACGTTAACCGTAACCTACTAGACAACAAACTAATGATAGTGGAGGAGAGTTCTTATCCACTAGGTTGTTTTAGTAGTCATTGGTTTAGTGACTATGGTAAACAAACCCAGAATCTGTAGGTTTATAAGGCCTGGGTTTTTGGAAAATATCTCATAAACTATGTAACTACTTGAGTATAGAATGGAGCTATTTCATTATCTGAATCTTGCTTGCTGTGTGAGGTACTGTTTATCTCAATTAGAGACCACTTCTCTTGATTAGAGCTAGAAAGTACATCTCATGCTGGAATAAGGGACAGGGAATCACCGTGCTATGTCTGTGCTGCTTATTTTCTTATATCTTTGAAATTATTTATAAAACTTGACATAGTGAAAGATCTCTGTGAGTCCCTTATTTTCTGATCGGATCCTTTATTTAAGCTGAGAGCGAGTTCAAGAAAAAATTGAAAGAAAATGGACATATTTTTCTAAGATCTTTTTGTAAATGCAAGTAGAGGAATGGAGCACAGCTGTAGGGACAATGTGTGGTCAAGATAGGTTTCCTATTTAGATTTTGTTTGGAAATTCTTTTGAGTTGAACAGCTACATGCTGACAAATTGGAAAACCTAGAGGAAATGGATAAATTTCTGGACACGTACAACTTGCCAAGATTGAATGAGAAAGTAATAGAAAATCCGAACACACCAAAAGTGAGTAATAAGATCTAGGCAGCAATACAATCTCAAATCAAAGAAAAGCCGAGGACTCAATGGCTTCACTGCTAAATTCTACCAAGCACTTAAAGAAAAACTAGTACCAATCTTAGTCACACGCTTCCAAAAAATTGAAAAGCAGGGAATGCTTCTGAGACTCATTCTACCAGAGCAACATTACCCTGATACTAAAACCAGACAAAACACACCCACACACACAAAGAAAACGACAGGCCATTTTCTCTAATAGACAGACACAAAAATCCTCAACAATTCAATCGCATATTAAAAAGATCATTCACTGGCTGAGCACAGTGGCTCATACCTATAATCTCAACACTTTGGGAGGCCAAGGCATGTGAAACACTCTAGCGCAGGAGTTTGAGACTAGCCTGGACAACAAGGCAAACTCCGTCTCTACACAAAAAGTACAAAAAACTAGCCCAGTGTAGTGGTGCATGCCTGTAGTCCCAGCTACCTGGGAGGCTGAGGTGGGAGGATTACCTGAGCCTGGGAGGTTGAGGTTGCAGTGAGCTGTGATCAGACCATTGCACTGCAGCCTTAGTGACAGATTGAGACCCTCTATCCAAAAAAAAAAAAAAAAAAATCATTTATCATGATCAAGTGAAATTCATCCCAGGGATGAAAGGATGTCTCTATATGTGCAAGTCATTAAGCATACAGCACATTAAGAGAATCAAGGACAAAAATTATATGATTATTTCAGTGGATGCTGAAAAAGCATTCAATAAAATCCAACATCTCTTCATGATAAAAACTGGATATAAAAGGAACATACTTCAACACAAAAAGGCCATGTATGACAAATCTACAACATACTGAAGATGTAGAGTTGAAAGCTTTTCTTTTAAGATCTGAAACAAGACAAGATGCCTAATTTCTCTACTTTTACTAAATATAGTACTGGAAGTTTTAGGCAGAACAATTAATCAAAAGAAATAAATAAAAGGTGTCCAAATTAAAAAGGATAAAGTCAAATGGTCCCTGTTTGCAGACTATATAATCATATATGTAGAATCCCACATACTGCACATACACACACACACACACACATAAAAAACCTGTTGGAAATAATAAATGAATTTAGTAAAGTTGCAGGATACAAAATCAACGTATAAAAGTCAGTAGCATTTTTATACTACTGATCACATCAATAGCAAACTATTTGAAAAAAAACTCAAGAAATAATTCCATTTACGCTAGCTACAAAAAACCACCCCAAAAATCTAGAAATAAGTGCAACATAAGAGGTCAAATATCTCTGCAATAAAAATTATAAACATTGATGAAATAAAGAGGCCACAAATAAATGGAAACATCTCATGTTCATGGATTGGAAGAATCAATATAGTTAAAATATTTATATTATCCATAAGAAAATATCTTATAGAAAATATTTATATTATCTATAAGAAAATCGGTTGGGCACGGTGGCTCACGCCTGTAATCCCAGCACTTTGGGAGGCCGAGGCGGGTGGATCACGAGGTCAGGAGATCAAGACCATCCTGGCTACACAGGTGAAACCCCGTCTCTACTAAAAATATAAAACATTAGCCGGGCGTAGTGGCGGGTGCCTGTAGTCCCAGCTACTCAGGAGGCTGAGGTAGGAAAATGGCGTGAACCCAGGAGGCGGAGCTTGCAGTGAGTTGAGATCGCGCCACTGCACTCCAGCCTGGGTGACAGAACAAGACTCCGTCTCAAAAAAAAAAAAAAAGAAAATCATGAAAAGAAACCCTGCTCTCAGAAATATTTACACTTATTACCCAAAATAATGAACTACAATTATTATAGCAGAATAATTATTTGTAAAAACTTCAAACTGGAAACCACCCAAATACACATCAACTGTAGAACGGATAAATAAATTAGGATATAGTCACATAGGAGATTATCATATAGCAAATGGGAATGAACAAACTACAGAAACATACAACAGTATGAATGGGTTTTAGAAACTTTGTGGTAGAGCAAAAGAATTAAGGTACAAAAGGTTTGTGAAGTATTAATGTAAAGTAAAATATATTTATATAAGATACTATATTTATAGTGTATTTGTATAAAGTACAAAAATGTATTTAAAAATCTATTTTGTCAAGTCAGAATACTAGTTACCCTTGAAGGGCTCGTTACTGGAAGTGGGGAAGAAAGGGAACAATAGAGCACTTGCAATGTTGTAGTTCTTGACATAGGTTCATTATTGAGTTCAGCTTTTGAAAATTGTTGAGCTATAATATGAATTTAGTAAAGTGGGTTTTAGAATGGGTTTTAGAAACTTCATGGTAGGATCTAGGCACTTTTCTGTACTTCAATAATTAAAAAAAAAAAATAGGCATACAAGTGGACATACAGTGACTCCACTTTTTTGTTTTGTTTTGTTTTGTTTTTTGAGATGGAGTCTTGCTCTGTCGTGCAGGCCAGAGTGCAGTGGCCTGATCTTGGCTCACTGCAAGCTCCGCCTCCCGGATTCACGCCATTCTTCTGCCTCAGCCTTCCAAGTAGCTGGGACTACAGGCGCCCACCACCATGCCCAGCTAATTTTTTTGTATTTTTAGTAGAGACGGGGTTTCACCGTGTTAGCCAAGATGGTCTCGGTCTCCTGACCTCGTGATCTGCCTTCCTTGGCCTCCCAAAGTGCTGGGATTACGGGCATGAGCCACTGTGTCCGGCTGACTCCAGATTTTTATCCATTTAAATGATCTAATTAAATTGAGTCCTCATAACAGCAAACTTTGTAATTAAAGAAGTGCAGCAAAAAAGAAAGATGTAGTTGTTTTTTGCTTTTTGTTTTGTTTTGAGACGGAGTCTTGCTCTGTCTCCCAGGCTGAAGTGCAGTGGTGCGATCTCGGCTCACTGCAACCTTCACCTCTTGGGTTCAACTGATTCTCCTGCTTCGGCCTCCCAAGCAGCTGGGACTACAGGTACCCGCCATCATGCCCAGCTAATTTTTGTATTTTTAGTAGAGACGGGGTTTCACCATGTTTAGCAAGACTGGTCTTGAACTCCTGACCTTGTGATCCACCTGCCTCGGCCTCCCAAAGTGCTGAGATTACAGACGTGAGCCACTGCACCCGGCTGGATGTAGTTATTTTAAGTCTTTATCTCATCTTCCATCCTTAGTCCTCATATAGGAAATTCTCTCAGCTGAGCATTCTTGCTTCAAAAGAATATTACTGTTAATGATGTAGTAGTAGTCATACTGTTTAGATTATAACCTGGCTGAAGTAGGTCCCTATCAAAGTAGATTCTTCTATTAATAGCCATGCTATATGTATAATTCCTAATCCATAATTGGTAAAGTTGGGAGTATAATATAGCAGCTCCTCCCTTTGGAAAAAGCCATACTTTTTCCCTCCAACCATTTAAAATGAAGAGGAGGCCCTTCTTTTTGCCATATAGCTATCAAATTATTACATTTTACATTAAGTAAAAATAACCTGAGTTTTTTTTTTTTGACTGACTTATTTAAAATGTTGACTAATTACCAACACTTTTTTTAAGAGTCTGTAAATGTTTAAGCTGGCTTAGAAACTCAATGAACCAGCATGTAAAATCTCAGCATTCTTAAAGCTAAAACAATGAGAAACAGCCTAGTATTGATACTTTTATGGCTGAAAATTATACTCACTATTCACAAATTAGTTTAATTCACAAATTAGTTTAATGATTGTGTTCAATGTTCTCATTTTTAAAGGTGAAATAAACATAACCCTGAATTTTTAGGATTATGTGGCCATGGTTAGATGTACGTGGAAAGAAAGGTGAGATTACATAAAGTGGTGGTAAAAAAAAAAAAATGGTGAGCCCAGTAATATTACAGTCAAGCGAAGACATGGAAATGTCAGGTTAAGTAACACAAAGATACATGGATATTAAACGACACAAGAATGGGGTAGAATATAAAGGTACTAGGAATTAAATGGAGAAATTTATGTTGTCATACTGGATAAGGAAGGGAAGACTATGGAAATATGTGAAGTCTTGTTTTTGTTTGTTTTTAGCAAGATGAGCTGGATGGAGCAGATGGTCAGATTAGCCCTATATCTATCAATTATATTATTTGCATGATGGTAAGTTAGAGAGAAGTTGCAGGTCCTCACTGAGAAAATTTAGGTGAATGCTTTATAATGGCTTACTTACGAATGAATATAATAGTCTTTTTTTTTTTTTTTTTTTCCCAGCAGATAGTTGGAGGAAAGCATTAACAATGTTTAGGAGCAAAAAGCTGTTGATACGGTTTGGTTTTGTGTCCCACGCGAATCTCATGTTGAATTGCAATCCCATAATCCCCACATGTCATGGTAGGAACCTGATGGGAGGTAATTGAATCATGTGAGCAGTTTCCCCACATGCTGTTATATTGATAGCGAGTGAGTTCTCACGAGATCTGATAGTTTTATAAGTCTCTGGCATTTACCCTGCTGGTTCTCATTCTCTCTCCTGCTGCCTTGTGAAGAGGTGCCTCCCGCCATGATTGTAAGTTTCCTGAGGCCTCCCCAGCCATGAAAAACTGTAAGTCAATTAAACCTTTTTTCTTTATAAATTACCCAATCTCAAGTATTTCTTCATAGCAGCATGAGAATAGGCTAATACAGTTGTTATAAGATATTCCTGACATTCATTCAGTGAAACATTAACACTGAACTTAAGCTGAAGACTATGACACTGTTTATTTGGAAGAACAACTGTTAACAAAGGAGATTCTTCTGTAGATCGTCACACAATATGTATAATTCTCAATTATTATCCTAATCCTCAGGAGGAGACAGACATTTAGGAAATTTCGGAACAAGGGGCTTGACAGCAGGGAAAAAAGTTAGAGCTGGAGTCTACTGCCAGTTACAACAAAGAGAGGGCCCTTTTGTCACACAAATGAAAATAGAGTTTAAGTGTAAGGGATTAGGGTGTGTCCTCCAGGCTAGGACAGCAAAAATGGTAGGGTTTTCTAAATGAGTGTAAGCTGCTCTGGCCTCAGGTCCTGGGATAATAAGAGTTAAATGTTAAAGTCCTGATGTTGAGGCAAGGATTTCTAGCAGTAAGAGAAAGGGATAGAGAAGTTGAGAACTAGGCTGGCCCTATGGTTTCAAGTAGAAAGTCCCATGGCACTTTGTGATGGTTAATTTTATGTGTCAACTTGGAGGGTGTTTCTGGATGAGATTAATATTTAAATTAGTGAACTGTGAGTAAGCAGACTGCCCTTGATAATATGACTGGGCTTTATCCAATCACTTAAAAGCCAAACTAGAACAAAAAGACTAGCCTCCCCAGTAACAAAGGAATTCCCCAGCAGACTGCCTTTGGACCTCATCTGCTTAATCAGCTCTCCTGGGTCTCAAGCCTACCAGCCTATTTACATTTGCCAATTTCCATAATTATAAAACCAAATTCCTTATAATATCTATCATCTATCTATGTATCTATGTATTTATGTATCTATGTATCTATTTATCTATATACACACATAATCAATATTATATATTACTTGGGGATCTGCACAGCTGCTCAGGACTATATATTTTTTAACACGTACTCAAAAATATAATTGTGTTTGATTTATTGAATAAATAAAATGTATAAAATAGGCATGTTTCAGAGGTATTCATTTTTATTTTACAAAATAAAAATGAATCAATCTGAAAAAGACATCATTTCAGCTAATGTGAAAGATGCTAAGTCTAGAAAAGAAATCTTAATTTACCATGCCTAGCCCAGCTTCCTAAGCTCTAGTTTTCACTACTTCAGTTTATACTATGTGTGTTTCCTTTCATAGTTGCTGAGGGAGTAGGAAGTACAATAGTCACTGAGAGATAACCAGCATTCTCATCAATAATGAGCATAGTTGTAGTCTACCAAATATCTTAATACATTAAATCACTTAACTGTCACAGGAAGACTGTGGGGGAGGATTAGATTTAAGAAAAGCTGAGGAATTCTTGAAAAAACCTGCATGTCAGAACTCATATAAAAGCAAATGAAGCATTCACATTGTAGAGAGACTAATATCTGCTTTAAAATCTAAAATTTAAAAATAATGTAGTTTTCCAATAGCTTTCTCAGTGTTAGTACCATGGACACAAATTTTAAAAAGTGTCAAAATACCTCAAACAACAAAAACAACCCCTTACAAAATGTTTTAACTTTGAAACTTTGTTTAAATACTTCCTCTTTAATGCTCTGTTCCTAGTTCCACAAAGAAAAACCTGTGAGGAATTAATGTTTCCCTCAGGGGAAATGTACACCTGGTTTTTTTTCTAGAAAGTCTGTGATTTGTAATGCCTTGCAGACCTCTTCAGGATATCAAGTTTTCTCACATTGAAAAGACAAAGGGAATAGGAACCTCTGCCACAGTAGTATTATGGAGGTTGTTATCCGAAGTACAGGGGTCAGTGAAACCAATCTTTTACTTTTAGCCTCTTCCCCTCAAGACATCAGAGGATTCGTGTTGAACTAAGATCCTATGCCTCTGCCGATGGGACCTTACACAGAGCTCAGTCTTCCACCGGTGGTAGCAATGGCAGAAGCTGAAGTATTCTGTCAATAATTATTGTTTCCCAATTGCCTTGAGAGATTTTATATTATTCTTTCATTTCTAAAAAAAAATTAAACAGTTAAAATGTATTAGTTTGATAAGGCTGCTGTAACAAAGTACCACAGACTAACTGGCTGGCATAAACAATGAAAATTTGCTGTTTTACAGTTCTGGAGCCCAGAAGTTTGAAATCAAGGTGTTAGCAAGGTTGATTCCTTCTGAGGTCTGTGAGGAAGAATCTGTTCCAGGCCTCTTTCACTGGCTTGTAGATGGCCCTCTTCGTGTTCATATGACACTCTCCCTAAATGCATTATCTGTCCCATTTCCCCTTCAAATAAGAATGCATTCTCATGATCTCATTGTACACTTGACTCAGTTTAACTTCATTACCTCTGTAAAGATCCTATCTACAAATAAGATCACAAGCTAAAATACTGGGTCTTGGGATGACAACATCTGAATTTGGTGGGGGACACAATTCAACCCATAACAGTGAATCTGTCAAAGCGAATGCATGGACTGACTTCCAGTTCACCATGAGTGTCCAGAAAATATTTATGCTCAGCTATCTCAATAACTATAACTTTAAACTATGATCATTTATTAGGTGTTTCCATGTGACAGGCATTGTTAGTCATTTTTCCATACATGAACATGTAAAGATAAACATATATGCATGCATGTATTTATATATTTATAAATATATATTTTAATGCAAATCTTTACAGGTCAAAATTGTTATGTTTAACAAATGAGGGAATTGGTCTATGAGAGATTAAGTAAATTTCAAAAAGTCATAGGACAAAGTAGTAATCGAGTCAAGGTTTAAACTGAGTTTTGTCTTCCATGGAAGCTGATATTCTATAGCCTCTACAGGGCTATTTTATGTACTTTCACCTTATTCTTTCTTTTTTCTTTTTCCTTTTTTTTTTTTTTTTTTTTAAGATAGAATCTCATTTTATCACCCAGGCAGGAGTGCTGGGGTGCGACCTGCGCTTGCTGCAACCACAACCTCCCAGGTTCAAGTGATTCTCCTGCCTCAGCCTCCCAAGTAGCTGGGATTACAGGCATGCGCCAACACACCCAGCTAATTTTTGTATTTTTCGTAGAGACAGGGTTCCACAGTGTTGGGCAGGCTAGTCTTGAGCTCCTGACCTCAGGTGATCTGCCCACCTCAGCCTCCCAAAGTGCTGGGATTTCAGGGGTGAGCCACTGTGCCTAGCACTTTCACCTTATTCTTGTGTGTGTGTACTTTCTGTGAGTCAGATGCTATTCTATTCTATACATGATATGATCTAGAAATTTTAAAGCAGGTATTAGTCTCTCTTCAATATGAATGCTTCATTTGCTTTTATGTGATTTCTGACATACAGGTTCTTTCAGGAATTACTCAGCTTTTCTTAAATCTAATCCTCCCCCATAGTCTTCCTGTGACAGTTAAGTGAACGTATTAACATTCTGTGTTTTGAATTGGTCATCAATTGAAACATCCAAGTGTTTTAACACAGTAACAGTTTATTTCTCATTCACATTACATTAGGTTGGTGCAAAAGTAATCACGGTTTTTGCCTTTACTTCTAATCTGACAAACCGCGATTACTTTTGCACCAACCTGATAGCTCAACACAGGTTGAGGAATGGAGTGGATCTGTTCACATAGTCATTCAGAAACCCCACTTCCTTCCATCTAGTGGTTCTGCCATCCCTGAAGTTTTTAAGGCTGATATTATGTTCTCAGCATCTTGATGATAAAAAAGAGAAGAGAGAGAATATAGAGGGAATTGCACTGGATGTTTCTACGGGCAGAGTTTGGAGTTGCATATATCTTTCCATCAATATTCCAGTTGCTATAATTTAGTCCCATGGCAAAGTTAGGTAAAAAATTTAAAAGTAAAAGGAATGAGAGACTAGAAAACAACTAGTTAGTTTTCTACAAGTGTTTAGAGAGAAAAAAAAAAGGTAGTTTAAGTGATAGCTCAATACTGGAATTAAGATCCATTGTTTATCAAGATTGATAAGCCTGTTAAGTCTTCATGATGCAGCTAAACAAAGAAAATGAATTCTACTATCCAGGGTTTGTTAAAAAAATGAATTGTCTGATGATCTAACAAATTTATATTATTGAGTATATAAGGAAAAAAATACATGGTCTTTGTCCTTAAGGAATTATATATTTTTAAATTTAGCAGTATCAACAGTAAAAATATATATCCAATTTATATTCATTAAGGTATTTTATGCAAATATTATCCAGGACTAGCTGTGTGTTAACATCTTAGAAAGAAAGGGAGTTAGTTCCTTTTTACTAATTTGCACATTAGGTAGTTCCTTTTTCTTTATAATACAATTTCATAAACTTCATTGATAATAATATATTTAAACTCAGAACAAAAACAGGCAGAACTGGCTTAACTCATGTTGGATTGCAGCAGGAAATAGTTGATAAATTGCAACACAGATCAGTAGAAAGAGATGAGAAAATTGGATAAAAAGCGATTGGAACAAATGGGCATAATTGTGTAAATAAAAAAGCAAGATTGCGATGGAATGGTTTTTAGAAGAAATGGTAATTCAGTATATGATTATACTGTGGAAGAAAAAGGAAATTTGCCTAAAAGAAAGATGTACCTAGCAGAAACTAGAGAATAGTAATACACTAAAGATTTAGTTGTAGACATGAGGAATAGGACAGGCAGGCGGTATTAACAAGGTTATTTTGTGCAGAAAAGTAGAAAAAGTCTAGTCTAAGGACTTCTGTGCACTATGACAAGGAGTTCCCAGCTAATCTGAAATTCTGATGACTGTGAAGTTTAGTGTTTACTCTGGCTAAACGGCAGAATATTGAGCTTAGAGAAGACTAGGTTCTTGAGGCTATCATAAAGTCTTAGATATGGGAGCACATTGCAAATAGAGATAAACTACCCATGATCATGTCTCCAAAGCTATGATATCTGTAGAAAAGAAAATGAAGCTGTGTATAAAAAAGACATTGAAGTGTCATTTGTAAGTAGAACCTTCTCTTGACTCTTTCTTAATTTATCTTCACATTGAATTTGTATTGTCAAATTCTGAGGGTTTTTCTTTCCTAGACTTTTTTTAATTGGGAAGGGTTTCCTATAATATACCAATGGGATAAAGATGGATAAAAGGGGACAGAGGCTAGGAAGAGGATGAGTGCCAAAGTAGTCTCAAAATAACATGTATCTCTAAAGACCTGTGGATGGTATCATAATAAATATAGATATCTCCTTATTTTTAACAAAAAAAAAAGTAAAGCTTAGAGAAATAACAATACTGTCTAAAAGTCTCAAATCTTCTCATTGGCAATTGTAAATATGAACACTGGTTTATAACCCAAAACTCACTTTGTAATTCTATTGCTGACATTAAAAGTCAAATTAATCTCCTCATTACAGTGCAGATAGCATTGCCCAGAAGGAAAAATAAGCTTTGCCAAGTCAAAATATGTCATCAGAAAAACCATGCATTCACCTGCACATGTGTGAGCACACACACATACACACAAATATGCATGCTCAAGTGTGCAAATACAACACTTTTCTTTACAACTTAAAGCAAATAACATTAGACGAGGTAGGACTATGACTGTTTGAATATATTTAGTATGTAAATGCAGTCAAATAAGATTTTAAATCTTCCTTTTGATCTATATAAGCCCAGTAATTCACTGACAAATCTATTTTGTTTAGAGAAAATTAACAATTTGAATTGCACTGGGTTGGTATTAATATTGTATAGATATTTGTGTTGAGAATCAACATACTGAAATGATCAGTTTTATTCTTTTAGTAATGGATTCAAAAAACATTCATTGAGTTCCTCTTAATTTCCAAGAATTATAGTAGGTTTCAAGTTGTAGTAAAATATAAATAATATATATATTTATACATACACACATACACACCTACCCACACACATATATTTATATGTTGTGTGTGTATACATAGGTATAATCTATACCTATATATACCAAATTTGCACATGTATTTTCATTAAGGTTGTAAATGTTATCACAGCTCCACTTCCAATTAATGGTTATTATTACTCCTTATGAGCTAACCTTGTTTACTTCTATTCTGTTCCCTACTACTTGTATTTAAGCATATCTATGAATTACCAAAACAATTGAAAAATATTGAAGAAAAGGTGGCATATATCATGAATCCAGCATCTTCTCTGTGTTAATTTATTTGTTCGTGTTTTCCTGCTGTAAATCCTCAGGCTTCCTTACCTCCTCATCTGCCAAGCTTCACTTTATTACAACAAGGGACATTGCTATAACAATGAATACAGTGAATTTGTATCTCCTTCAAAAGAGGGGTTCAGTAAAAGACGGCCATTTTATTCTGATTTAAGAACATTTAATTAACTTTACTGTCTTGCTCATTTGCATATTTTACCCACAGTGCACTATAACACATTTTCCTTTAAAATTATCATGACCTACAGATATGTCATTTTTATATTTGTGGCTACCATAGAGCAAAGTGATGGACAGATTGAGAAAGTACTGCAATTACTGTTTCAGTCATATCCAACTGAATATATAAATGTTAGGAGAGAATGGAGGGCAGGAGATTTCAACTTGCCTGATCTGATTCTCCCTTTTTTTTTCATTCTCCAAATCTGTCAGTGACTGTAATAGCATTGATACAATCTCTGAGCTGCTTGTCTACCATGACTTACACATTTTAAATTTAAACTAACTTTCCTTTTTGTATGTATCTCCTATTTCCTAAATCAGTGGACTAGTAAGCACAAAAGTGCATACCATGAAATGGGTAGGTAATTCCTCCCTCGTAAACATCTTGAAAGACATAGCAAATAAATAAAACCAAACCAAACCCAATGAAAAGAAACAAACAAAAATCTACTGCTATGATGTTATTATAGCCATGATAATGGGAATTTATAAACATAGTGCATTTTACATCACATTATGCTCAGAATATGAAAATCACTTTAAGTAGGTTTTGATTAATGAGACACTCAAGAAGTTAATTGAACAAAAATCTGACCTGGCTTTTCTTCTAAAGGCTAATTATAAAGTTTGTATAACTCAATTTACAACTTTAGAAAATATCCATGTTTCAGAGTTCTCGTTCTTTCATTACTTTTTACTCCTGATGATGATTATGATGAAGATCATGATGATTAATTTTTGGGATGAGGGGAATTTAGCTCAGGGTCGATATCCTAGACTTGAATTATGATGACAAACATATGAAAAGACTCCATCATTATAAGCACAATTCCAACAGCACTACATTTTATTATTAACAACTGACTATGCAATTCCTTAGCATGTGAGAGAAGGATATTTGACACTTTTACAAATGAAATACTTCATTTTTTTCCAAATATATCAAAGAATTCCACCTACTTCTGACATTCTCCACATAAGCCTATTTGAGTTACAGAAGGGCAGACTCTTTAATACCTTCAATATATAAAATTTACTTATGATTTTTTTTTCTGAAAATGAAAAAATGGTCTACGTTCTCTTCAAAGTGAGTTGAAATTGATTGAGTATTAGTAGGCATGATGCTATTATGGCACATTTGCATAATTCCTTTATGATTATTTTATAGTGGAAGTAGAGCTGCAACGAAGGAGCTCTTTAATTAAGTCACTATCCCCTTTTTTAGAGGTCAAGCAACTCCACTCAAGATAATATTTATTCATGTCTTCAATTACCAACACACTGCAGATGAGACCTGTTTCTCAGTCTTGAAATGAATCTAGAACTGGAGGGAACAAGTGCATGCCAAAATAGAATGGGTTTCTTTCCACCGTTTTTGGCCAGGACTCAATCAATGATCTGGTCCCAGAAAGCAAGAAGAACGATAAAAATGACACTTGGAGAATGGGAAACCTTCTCAAATAACAAGATGAGGGTTTTGCTGAAATCCTGGCATTTCTCAGATGATTTGAAAGGAACCCAGTAAAAGATAATTGGGCGGATGTCTAAAAAGAAGTAAGAAAAAGCAAGCATGGCAGGAGTGACAGAAATTAAACCCTGAGAACTCTTCTGGAAAGATGAACTTCATAGGGATATTTCCTTTCCAGCCTCTGGTTAGATAAGACCTTCTCTAACTTTGTATTTTGTTTGAACAGGAACACATTTTCTCTTAAAACCACAAAGGAAATATATACATTTCATTTATTATAACATTAAAAGCATATTATCTTATGTACTTAGGTGTTCCCAATCTTTTTGGCCCTTAAGTTCTAGGTTAAACTAGACAAATACAGTTGAGTTTTACTATTATTCTTCCTTCCTTTAATATCATGAAAGGAGAAAAGCCTTCAGTAAAAGTTTAGGAAGATGTGTATTAGCAAATTAACACAATAAACATGGGTTTTTCTTGTGCATGTTTTAGCACATCATAATGTATGTTATGTAATATGCATGTGTTCCGTGGATTAAAAGCTCTCTATTCCTAATAAGCCTATCAGATTTTCAAGTACTCAGCTAGACAGAATTTCAACCTATACCCCTGGGATCTTTCTCCCATTACCACCTAACAGTGGGATTAATTAGTAGCTGGAAGAGTCATGCTGGGGTTTCAGTAATTGCTCAACTACTCCCTGAGTCTGCAGTCATTTCAGGAAGGGAAAAGGGTACTCTGCTGACAACGCTACCAGTGGGCTTTGTTTCTACATTTCAATGTTAACCTTAAGACAAAGGAGAAATAACTTTTATAAGGAATTGTGCAATTAAAAGAGCTAAACTGCAATATCGCTTCTTTCCTAGAACCCTGCTATTGCCAAGCATAGTTTACATTGAGGCCTGCCTGTCTCTTTCACAGTGACACCAGAATTTGACACATTCAGGGGTGGTGAGGCTATAATCTGAGCCAAGATACTAATTATAAAGAACATGAAAGGATGTTAAATTTGGCTAGAGAACAAAAGCAAATGACTGTGCTTTTAAAACTCAGTTCTAACATTTGATCTTCTTAATCATTTATGGTGGTTGTAATAATGCTGGAAAATAACCCTGCATAAAGGATTAGTAAACATTGCTAAGAAGAAATTGGCCCAAAGATAGTAAGATTACATTTGGTTGAAAAACCCGGTTCCATCCTCATCTATTCAACATTTTTGTGAATTCTGCACTAGAAGCCATCTCTGGTTTGCCAAATCTTTGCTTGATTTAATTACACATAACAATTATCTTTTAGAATATAAATATAATTGTTTTATAATTGTATTTTTGCTTGATGGGGTCAGGGTTCTTTTGTTTCTGGTAAAACCCACGTGGTTAAATGCAGTGTAGAGAGAGATTATATGCCATGTGCTTGCTCTTAGCCACGTGTTTCTCTCTGAATAGCTACTTTCTCCTTAATTATGTCTTAATGGGGAAGGTGTACACTACCTACTTTATCCCTTCAGCCCTCACAACTTCGCAAACCAAATCTCATTTGAACCAGTTATGCACCCTTTTCCTAACTAAGGACATATTGGTTTAGTTGCAGCATTCCGTTTTTGTTCATTGAAATATTAACCAACCGAAATTCACATTCAAGTCAGAGAAACCTTTCTCAGCAGTGGAAGACAATCGTGTATTAGTTGTCTCGTTTGTCAAACACAATCCAAACACTGTCAAATCATCTCAATGCCTACAACATTTATAGTACAGCTACAAGAATCAGAATAAAAAAATACTTGGAGTACATATTTTCCCTAAAAGCTTAGGTAAAGTTTAACTCTTATAACAAACATGAAACCTTGATCCTTCAGGGTGTAGAGGTAAAGTTTTTGCAAAGAAAATACGTACCCAGGAGATACATGGATTTTGAACTTTGCCAGATGAATCCAGGACATAACATACACTAAAAAGCCCCAAGGAAGGAAATTCCCCCCTTCTTTTTCATTTTTTAAACTTTCTTCCTGGGTAAATTCAGGCAGTTTTTCAATTTATGAACGTTTCCTTCCTGCAAAGTTTGATCATTGTAAATGCATTGCTGGAATGGCAGGCGCATTTTGGCAGAAAATCCAGAGTCAACAGATATGTGCCCAGGAAATCAAGTTCCCAATCTGGGTAGGCCAAATTCAGGTGAATTGCAAGAAAGTCACTTTTCAGTCATGCTGATTTCTTCTAAATTAAGCAGTATTGGAAAACACAGACACTGGCGACACTGCTATTAAGATAAGTTTGACTCATTTAGCAGCAGTAGTAAACCTGGGAAGCTGACTCAAATGAGCGAATGCCAGTAATGCTGGTAAACAAGTGTTCACACCTGTTAACAGCTGTGTGGGTTTCCTGCACCAGGTGTGCTATGTAAACTTAACTCAATGCCACATTTGTCACTTATCAAGAGTTATCAAAATGCATCATGCAGACTATCCTTCTGGCAAATGTCACATGTATAGCTGGATGCCATTTATCAGGAGCCACAATTAAGTAGATTCACAAGCATAATGTATATGAGAGATCATATCAAATGATCTCTATGAAAATTCTGTACTATGAAAAATAGCAAAGGAAGACTCCTCCAAAACCGCATCCCTGGAAGAGTTCCACAAACCATTCAATTCTAATATTTTCAATAAGCCAATGGAAACCAGCATGTTAAATTTTGGAGGGGGGGGAAGCACAATAGAAAATTATGATGAAGAGGTGCAGACGACTGATTAAACAGATATAAAGCCAATCAAACACCAAATTTGAGAATTTACATATTATATAATCTATTGTAATAATGGGAGATACTGCGTGCAGATCTTCCAGGTGCTAGTTATGCAATTAACTTGATTGTAAATTTCTCCTACTTCTGTATAATATTCTGAATAAACTGAATAATCCTATCATGGGTGTTGAGGCCCTTGAATACTGAATCATAGAATTAAGATGTTGGAAAGTACCTTAGGGGTCAATTGTCTAATATATTCTCCCTCAGCTTTTCTAGAGAACCTCTTTAAAATATGTCATAGTGATGAGGGTCTCAGTTCTTCACAAGAAATATATTTCTTTTCTGAAGATTGAATTTCTCCATTACGTTACATTATTCTTCCCCACAATTGTATACACTAGTCCAAATTCAATGCATTTGAGTCCATTGCTTCCCACAACAATGTAGCTCCCAGAAGCACAGAGACTGTGTTTGACTTACCCATGTTTTTACCCACATCATTTGTGTACTAGTGTACTATTACACAATCATTTACAGGTCTAGATAGTGGACAAAATAAATACATATGTTGATTGAGTTAGTAAAAGAACAGCAATTAAACCTCTTTCCTATTATATCCTGATAATCATGAAAATGTTTAAAAACAATTATAAATCCTTTCATTCATTTCACACTCTTCAATTTTTATTTATGTATTTCACCATCCTGATTGCATATCCATGGGTTTATTTGTGTGTGTTATGTGTGTCTGCGTGAGTGCGTGTGTGTGCGTTTTCTTTGGCAAGAGAGAGAAGAGATGCCCATGGTTTATTACCTTATGCCAGTATTCTTTAGCCATTGACAATTTTTTTTTTTTTTTTTTTGAGACGGAGTCTCCCTCTGTCACCAGGCTAGAGTGCAGTGACATGACCTTGGCTCACTGCAACATCCACCTCCTGGGTTCAAGCGATTCTCCTGCCTCAGTCTCTCGAGTAGCTGGTACTACAGGCCCACACCACCATGCCCAGCTAATTTTTGTATTTTTAGTAGAGACAGGGTTTCACCATGTTGGCCAAGATGGTCTCAAACTCTTGACCTTGTGATCTGCCCGCCTTAGCCTCCCAAAGTGCTGGGATTACAGGCGTGACCCACTGTACCCGGCCGACAATTTTTAAATGATGTGATTATTTTACCTGGCTGGATTCTCTTTGTCCTGGTATATCAAAATCAGGGTCATGGTATAGCAGCCTATTTACACTATAATGATAAATTCTTCAGCAGTGTTGTACCCCCGAGTGTTCAGGATATCAGCCATGCTTTTCCCCCTCTCCTTCTGGTCTTTCCCCTCCCTTAGTACTGCAGCTCTGTGGCGCACAGAATGCTGAGACAATGCAGAAGAAGGAGTCTATTTTTCTGAGGTAGAGTTATAGGAAGGGAGGGCCTGTGTTTTATGAGTCCATTAGAAAAACACAGTCCTTACAACTACATTGGTCTGTTCTCTCCTGACTTGATGTTTGGAGCACAGAGGGGATGAAAGGGAGGAAGAGTTCCCACTGCCAGAATAAGTTAACGTGAATACTACAGATGAAATTCGTAATGAGGACAATATCTATAATATTCATTCCTATATCTTCCTGTCTCTTTCAAAATGATAAATTCAAGCAAAAATGATGTTGAAAACAATATCTATTCCTTAATTTATATCAGTGTCTTATGAGGTCCTTGAAATATATCTGTATCATCTATACTGATGATATAGACGTCTGCACCATTCCCTAAATTTTGCACTATAGCGAAATATGCACTTTACCTTGCTCTTTTTTAACTTTAAAATTGAAGACTTCAGAAAGTAAGAAAATTCAATTTTTTTTCCTTCCCTTCTATCATATATTATTGTGTTTAAGTCCCAGATCTGTTAGCAGCTAGAGCTGACATTCTCTGGTAATCATTAACAAAGATTTTGAAAACTTCCCATGGTGAATTCTTTCTAAGGAAAATAGTCCATGTAACAATTATTTATTTTGTACCTACTA
The DNA here is from genome assembly GCF_002776525.5 of Piliocolobus tephrosceles. NCBI lineage: Eukaryota > Metazoa > Chordata > Mammalia > Primates > Cercopithecidae > Piliocolobus > Piliocolobus tephrosceles. The sequence continues at coordinate 23,323,066 of NC_045439.1, forward strand.
TGTGAAACCATTTTCAACACCATTCCCAATGGAGATTTTATTTGAGATGAGAGGAATCCCAAAACAAATAAATGTTATGAGTGAAAAATATATTTATTAATGGATAATAATAGTGTACAAATAAAACAGCCACAGTGTTTTGGCCAAGGGTATGAGAGTGACAATTTGTTGGTCAAACACTGCAAAAGTAAAACCTTTGAGTAAAGAGATGAGGAGAAAGAAGTAAGAATTATGGAGGTAACTGATACAAGCACACAAAACAAGCTATTGTAAGGTAACTCAGACTTCACTGTACATATACATGAAGTCAAGGGGCACGGGGTGTTTACAGATAATCCCATCGGGAGAACAGAATTTGTCAGTATAGTTTAATAAAAGATCAAAAAGGAAGAAAAAAGGAGAATGATTTTAGTTATTTTTTAAATGGTTCCATTTTTATATAAAATAGAAAAATTCTTCCTTCAGCCCTTAATCTTAACATAATGTTCAACATTTGTGATTTTTATTCGTGTTGCCATTATTTGAACCTATTTTATCATACTTTCTCATTTTCATGTGCTGTCTCACTTTTGGAATCCATTAGGTGCTAAATGTGTGAGTGCCAAGAATATCACTTGGGATCCTGTTTTGCATGAGGATTCTAGAGCCAATTTTGCATGCTGAGATGGATGGGAAAGGTTTCAGGAAAGCTATTGAATTTTCATACGGGAGCTCAAATGAAACCTTGAAGCCATGTAAATTTACTTCATTGAAACACACATATCGTATAAATTTGCATTATATTTTATAATACATACTTATTTTTCTCATCTCTGTAGTAAATTGGGAGGGCAACTAGGCTTTATCAAAACTCTAATCATCTAAATTAAAAGTCTTAAATAATTTCAGGGTGTGTTATGCATGCAGCATATGTATGTGAGCTCTCACTCTCACACACACATCCTTCTCAAGCTGATTTCTGGAGAGCAGCTAAACCAAATGTGTCGGAAAGGAAAAAGCCTATTAGAGATAGAATCAAATCTTTCACATGTTATCTTCTCTTTTCCTTCTCTTGCGTAGGTAACATAATTCAATTCTGCCTTGGCCACTCACCTTTGACAGAAAACTTTAAGGTGGAGAAATTAACTTTGATAAAATAATTCCATCCTGTGGATATCTTGGCTTCATGTATTTATCATCATTTAGAAAAGTGGCTGAAATGTTACCTTTAGGACGAGGACTTGCACAGGCTGAATAAATGCTGAATGTCTTTAGTTGGCTTTGCCTATGAGTTGAGCATAAAATGGATCACAGGAAATAAATTATTTTCTTTCTGCACAGAGCTATTCAACATGTATCCATTATCATAGGAACAATTCAATTAGCGGCTCTTGGGGACCAGAATATAGCCCTATAATCTTCACCTTAATAGCATCTATATATCATTGCAATCTAATCTCCAGGTTGAACTGAGTGGAAATGGTGGTTACCCATAAATTAAAGAAAAAAAAGTTTAAATAGTACTAGTTTAGTTCCATTCCCATTATGCTCTCCTGGTATACATTTTAAATGTTTTCCTGTAATGCACACTCTGAGTTCTGCAAATTTAATATTGCTATTTTGATTTGACTCAGTCTTTTTAATTTTTAGATAAATCAGTGGGATGAAAGAGAATTGTTTGCTAGTTGGAGCCTATTTACATTATCATCATAAATTCTTCAGCAGTATTTGTCCTCCCTAGAGTTCAGAATATCAGCCATGCTTTTCTCACCCTCTTCCTTCTGGTCATTCCCCTTCCTTAGTGCTGCAGTTGAGTGAAGCACAGAATGTTGAGATGATAAAGAAGAAGGCGTCTGTTTTTCCGGGGTAGAGTTATAGGAGGGGAGGGCCTGTGTTTTATGAGTCCATTAGAAAAACACAGTCCTTACAACTACATTGGTCTGTTCTCTCCTGACTTGATGTTTGGAGCACAGAGGGGATGAAAGGGAGGAAGAGTTCCCACTGACAGAGTAAGTTAACATGAAATGATCTTTCCCATTACCTCCTTCCTTACCATTGCAACATTAGGCAAACTGCTACTCCTACTCTGATTTAATTCATTCACCAAAAATACAAAATCTGGTGTATATCTGAGCTGGAAAAAGAAACTGCAAATAGGATGGAACTCATGTGTGAAATAATTGCCAACCATGAGAGATCCATCTTGGCTTGACACTCACAAAGCTGGAGGAAACAACTCGGTCTAATGGAGGAACTGAAGAACAAGAAGTTATACTATGTATATGAGGGCATTCCTTATGGTCATTGTGTGATCTTATTTCCCCTGACATCACCCTTACTGTAGCTCTTACCATTTTAGATTTGAATAAATGACTTGTTCCCAGCCACTAACCTACTCCGACGCATTCCTCCAAGACATCACACTCTGACAGATTAATCTTTCTTCAAGAGAACTTTACAGATGTCTTCCCTCTACTTTATGCTTGCAATGGACCCCTCTGTTGCTCCCTGGATGGCAGAGTTCACACTCCTTAATCATAGTATTGGAGATATCATGATCTCTTCTTTCCTTACTATGCTAAGGAAGGCCTCCATTCAAATCTTGCCTGCTTGGCCACTTTTACCTGCCAGAAATCTTATTCTTACACTGTGTGGAAAACCTGGATGCTTTTTTTTTTTTATTTTATACCTCCTTCAAAACTCAGCTTATGCTCTTCCTGGCCCTTCAAGGCCAGGAAGTGACCTTTTCCACCTTATTTTTCACCACTTTCTCTTATACAGTCTGATATGACGACCACACAGCTTCTTCAAGACTTTACTATGCTATCTATGCTTACCTGTGTTTTAGGTGATTGTATGACAACTACCTGGCATGTTGCAGATGACAACATCGCCTTCCCTTTTCCAATTACTCTCTTTGTCCCTTGTCAGTCTATTGAACTCCTACATAGTGGCTCAACCCATTTATTTACTTTTTTTTTTTTTTATCAGATTTTCCCAGCCAAAGCCCTAGGAAGAATTTGATCCTCTCTCATCTGCACCCCCATTCATTTTTATCTATACACTTTTTTATCACAGGCATATTTTTTGAGTTAGTGTTTACGTGCTTGTCTCTGCTACTTTTTAACCCAACCTGTAATTCTTTGAGGGTAATACAAGAGATCTATTTATTTACATGCCCTCAAACCTTAGCAAAGTAATTTTGAAACATAGTTGGTCCTCTCTAATGGTTTATCATTAATAATATTTCACCATGGCTTCCTTTGTTATATAACTGAAGTAAAAGAAAATTTCTCTCTTCAAGTGATCATGATCTTTTAATTGATTTCACCAAAGACAATAGTCTTAATACATGCTGCTCTTAAGCTGATGAGTGTCTTTTTTTCTTAGCTCTACACACTGGGTAGCTGGGAATTAAAGAGGTAACCCCGCCAGGAAGAGCTGAAAAATGTGCAGAGCTCTCTTAAAGCAATTCAATAGACATGAAAGAAAAATCTCTTTCTGATTTTTAATAAAGAGCAAGTTGAGGTTACAGCAGTGTGATATTGACCTCTCAGCAATCATCCCAGAACATCAACACATTATCTTAAAAAAAACCCTGGCATTTAAAAATATTTAAAATAAGGTTGATAACAATAGCTGTAACTATGGGAACCCTGCACTCCCCTAGGTTTGAATTATAAAAAAGAAAATCTCAGAGGGATTTGTTTTATCATTCCTAACAAAAGGTGCTACTTAGAAAGAATAAATGACAGCTTGTGAATTTTGAGATGTGAATCTGATGTGGGCTTGACAGTTAGTCGTCCCCTCTATCAAGAAGACAAATAAGTAATAAAATTCTGGGATCAGTGAGTAGATTTAGGAAACAGAAACTCGAACTTCCCTTTCTGTGGCTCTGCACTTTTGACCTGGTCTGCTTAAAATCCACTTCCTCCCAAACACTGGAAGAAGTTAACAAATATTAGTGACACATATTCCTATTTTCTGCAGTTCAGAAGTGGAAAAGTTACCATATCGTGCAAGATGCTGTTCTGCAGTAATTTGCATTCTAAATGGGAGCAGAAAGTTACGGGGAAAAATTATATCCCTTTTGGCATGTTTTCAAGCTAAATTTGGGAGACCAGAAAAATCTGAATAAATTATCAAGCCTACGCCAAACATCTTAGAAAGTGATTTAAACTAAACCCAACTTATAAGAATGTTTCTGAATGAGTATTTGACACTGACTTTTGCGTGTTAAAAACAATCAGTACTGTTCTTTTTAATTATTGAATTTATGTACCTCAAAGTTAGATAATAAATACTTTTTCAATAAAAAAAGAAAAAACCAAAAGATTAAGTTAAAACAGGAAATCTCAAAATGCATCAGTTACAGAGCAATTATAATCTTTTGAACAATTCAACTTCAGGACATTTCATTATTCTCTCGTTCTCTGTCTGTCTCTCCTCTCCTTTTCCTGAAAATAGGGACTTGAAAGTATTTATATTCTTAATATTCCAGAAATATAGACTGAAATCTTCACTCTTTATTCTCAAGTTTCTGAACATCTTGTTACACAAACTACTTTGTACTTTGAATGACAGAATAAGGAAGGAGAAAAGAAAAACACAGAGGCAGAGAAAGAGGAGGAGGAAGAAGAGGGGAGGGAAAAATAGTGAGAGCTGGACATTCTGGTAGATTCTGGAATAATGACAGAGAGCAAGATAAGTATATTCTGTGCTGCTGGGGAGCATAGAAAGCATTTAAAATACGCTCAAAACGACTTGCTTATTCAGTAAAATTATTCCTTCAGGGCAATGAGCCTTATTTATCTTGAGGTTTCAAACTCCCCTTGGCAATCTGACCCCGCTTCCAGTGGATATGAGCATTCAGTTTGAAAAGCAATTTCACATAGAAGTTTCGTAGCCTGGGCCATGCATCTGGGCCACTCCTCTGTCACCTCTCCCCCCTCCCCTTCCTTCTATGTTGATCAACTGCTTTGCATCTTAATTTTAAAGCAAGAATGGTAGGTGTGAACTGTGAACTCCCACACTGCAAAAAGAGCTTGCCTGAGCATTGTGTTAAGAGACTTAACTGCTTCAGCCTGGCTTCTGCCTGCACTAGACCCAACCACTAAAAGCGACCACAGTTCCAAGTAAAATATTGCAGTACTGCCAAACCACAAAATGTACCTTGTCCCAACCCACATGGTCCACCCAACCACTGTCAATAATTTTCTACTCATCTCCCTCTATGATTTTCTATTTCCCCTTAGATTCCTTTTTGTTTCTTCATCACTCTCCTTGCTGCTTTTTGTGCTTTTTCACTTCCCCATGGCCCCTTTTTGTTTCCTCTCTATTGTTCCTTTAATACCTCGGTCACCTTTGTCTTGGTTGGAGTTGAGTTCGGTTATAGTGGAATCTTTTTCTCTCACTGCAGTAGTCAGAATAAAGTCTGTCTTGCCAAGTTTAACAAGTGTTTAGTGCTATTTCCCTTTGACATAGGTCATATTGGCTATGTAGGGAGCAGTCAATTAGTAAAGCTTATAAAGAAGGTGAATGTTATTCCACACAGAGTGTAATTGGCAGATGGGAGAGAAGGTACTCCCCTGAAGAGGCAGCGGCATCTCAGCTTCTGCTTGTTATCTTTATATTCAATCTACTCTTCTCATATATTTTATTTTTTTGAAAAAAAATCAGAGAGCATTTTTTTTAAGTAAAATTTTTATACTGTTAAAATGATGACTTAAATGACCAAACACTGTAATTACCAAATGAATAAACACTGTACACACACACACACACACACACAAACACACATGCACACACACCAATAATTTCCTTCCTTACTATGGCAGCTTGTGAATGAGAATGTGTGTGTATGTGTGTATTTTTAAGTCCTTTGGGATTATAAAAGCAAGAATAAGAAAAGTATTTTCTATCATTTAATGTAAATTGCTAAACTCACTGTTGCATCCTCTGTTCGAGACAATGTTATAGTCAGAATAACACATACAAGAGATCCGTCTTATTAGCTAATGGAGGGATTCTATCTATGGGGCTGTCAGTTACTTCAGTCTTGCTAAATTTATGTGAAAACCAGTCTATTTCCCAGGCATAAATTATTTCTCTAAATAAAGGAAAACATTACGCTCAACAGACATGGTTCTGATTGTGGATGTCACCTTAGTTATAGTGTCACTGCTATACAATAGAGCCACAGATTTTCAGTCAATTTTGTTACATTTGACAATAACTGGTTTCCTTTGTGTTAAATATTTTACATTGTGTTTCCTCACCAAATAAAGGAAAAAGCATTTCAGTAGGCATCATAAGAAAATGGTAACCAAAGTAAGACTTGTCATGAGTATTTTTTTCATCTTCTGCAGAGAATTGCTTCCCCTTTCTTGTTGTCCCACTCACCACCAAAAAAGCTAAGTATTTCTCATTCCTCTCTTCTTCCTCTTCCTGTTATTTTCTTTATTTAAAAAAAGTCCATGCTTGTCTCCTTCCTTCCATTTGCATTGGATGTTGCTAGAGAATAAAAATAATTATTTACACTGTAAGGTTTATGGAACAAGTCTCATCCATTTTATATTCTGTCATCATTATACACATGGCTTCCAGGAAATATGTTGAAATAACACATACAAAATTTTTGGACATACTATACTCTATGTTAAACATTGTGGCTGGCTGTACAGTATGAATCCCGCATGTCCACACTGGGTTGTGTAGATGATGATTCTATCTCCAGGAATTAGTCTGTTCTTACACTGCTAATAAAGACACACTCAAGACTGGGTAATTTATAAGGAAAGAGGTTAAATTGACTCACAGTTTCGCATGGCTGGCAAGGCCTCAGGAAACTTACAATCATGGTGGAAGAGGGAGCAAATACGTCTTTCTTCACATGATGGCAGGAAAGCAGTGCAGAGCAAAAGGGGGGAAAGCCCCTATAAAACCATCAGATCTCATAAGAATTCAGTCGCTATCATGAGACCAATGAGAACCACTCACTATCATAAGAACAGCATGGAGGTAACAACTCCCATGATTAAATTACCTCTCACCAGGTCCCCTCCTACGACAGGTGGGGATTATGGGAACTACAATTCAAGATGAGATTTGGGTGGGGACACAGCCAAACCGTATCAACCAATTTGATACGAAAGTCTTGAGTACTTTTAATCAATTTGAATATCGGTTCTCAGGCATCGGCTTAAGATAAAACTGAGAATGTAGAGGTGTCCACATTTTGACAAAAGAAAAGCCAGCTGGATAAAAAGCAAACATACAAAGTCAGAGTTAAAGGAATCAGAGAGAAATATAGCTATATACCTGAAGATATCACAAACCTTGGGAATAAACTCTTACCTGGAACTTGCCCTACCCCTATACGGTATTTTTCAGTTGTATAAGACAATAAATAGCTTTTATTATGTTAGCCAGTGAAATTTAGTTCTCTATAAGTTGCAGAGAAAAACATTTACTTGATACACACTCAATGCAAAGTCATTTAAAAGTGTCTCCCAGGCCTGCAAAGCCTGACTATGGCCTGAATGAATATATTAATCCTGACATTTGGTAGCCAGGATTAATTGAATTAATTATAGGTTTTAATTAAGACTTTAATTGTGGGCTTTAAGTTACTTATAATCTCTCAGTCTGAGTTTCTTTTCATCCGTCTATAAAATGGGTTTTATAATAGCTATTTTATAGATGTTCCAGGACTATTTGAAAAAATATGTAAATACTTAGAGACTATATGAAATACTTGGTAAGAGATGGCAGCAATAAAGAATGAATGTGGCTTTGCTAGTCATGAAAGAAAAATAATGCAAACATTGCCAAAGCTCCTCCAAATCCTGGTCAACAGACAGGAATATTTGCCAATTGACCATGAGCAATTCTATTGCCTTAGCAAAGGCATCTGGAAATCATTCATTCAACAACAGTTTATTTCACATTTACTATGTGCTGCCCATCATCCTAAATGTTAGAGCAGTGGATGCAATAGACAGTATTTTCTGATTACATGACTCTTGTCTTCTAATGGTAATAGAAATTAAACAAAACGCATGTGAAGTGTACAATCTGCTACACGGTGGTGAGTACTATGGAGGAAAAATAAAGCAGGAAAAAGGAATGAATGGGTAATTTCAAAGAAGAGAAAGTTTTAACCTAACCAGAGAAAAGTTTGTTGAAAATATACTCTATGTGCAAGGTCTCAAGTAGGTGAGAGAGTGAGCACTGCAAATAACTGAGTGAAGAGCGTTCAGGCTAATGGTGCAATGTGCAGAAAGCACCTGGGGCTGGAGCATGCACCATAAGCTCAAGAAATTAAAGGAGATGGCTGAGCAGGCCTGAGATGAAGTTCCAAAGGTAATAATGATGGTAGGCAAAATACACGTTAACTCAATGCTAATGCTTTTAAATGTATGGCATAGCTAACTCTATTCATTTTGGTTCCATTATCTACAATTTTTCTTTGTTGTTAAAAAAAAGTTCAATTTTTTCTATTATTTTGAAAATTGTCAAATAAAATTAAAAAAAAAAAAAAAAAAAACAGAATTGCTTTCCCTACTGTCATCTCTAATCTCCATTCCCAGAAGGCTCTCTTCTCAACTCTTAGCCGTTTCTTCAGGCAATTATCACCATATTACCAAGTGCTATTCTTAAACCATTACTGCATAATTTAGAGATTTTACGTATTAAGCCTCAACTTTTTGCTAGGTTAGATGAGGTTTAGTGTAATTTCTCTTCTCTTACTTTCTTCGCTCTTCCATATAGTTAGATCACTTTCCTTTATGGCTTTTATGATTTTTTTTTTTTAGCAATTCAAAATTAACATGCCTATCTTATTCGTTGAAGACTAAAGATGTCATTTCTTGATTCTCCATTTTGAAAATTGAGGCTTCAGCAGCGCTCACCCTTCTCGCCAAGTTACCTCTACCTTCCAGAATCTTCTACCTACAAAATTGTGTCATTTGCGTTTTTACTTTTATATTTTCAAGCCTGAAAACATTTATATGTTATTCTGTAACTATAAATACATATACTATATATAAATAAATATATAGCATATACATAAATATATATACTATATACAACTGTATAACTATATAATTATATATTATGCAACTATACTTTTGAAATTAAAAAACATAACTATGTAAATATTTATCACAGGCGAATATTTTCTTTCATTTACGGATCCCTTCCATAACTCTGCTTCTCAGATCCTAAGTGTCCTTTTTTTCTTGAATAGCATGTCTTTATCTAATTATTTTTATTACTTCCAGTTTCCTCAAGTGCACCACATCCAGACAACTACCCCTGTAATCTTCCCTTTTACCTCTGTATTTAAGCCCTTTCTTCCTTCTCCAAAATGCAAATAGTGTCTTCTAGCCATGTTCCAAAGCTTATTTTGGGGACCTTCTCTTCATATCTTTTCTAGGTTGGATCCACTATTTTCCTAACACTCTCCCTCCCACCTTTCTCTGTCTCAGCTAAGTCTTCCTTTCCCTGGAGTGTATCATCAAGTAACTTCTTTAAAAATTTATGTACGTCAATTTACTGAAACTTCTGACTTTGAAGATGTCTTTATTGTGCCTTCACACTGAGGTTCATACTTTTGCTTGATGCAGAATTCCAAGTGAAAAATAAGTTTTTCTTAAACTTTGGCTGCCTGAGTCAATGGAGCAACTCTCAGTAACTAAGTCTGACGCTGGTCTAATTCCTGTGCCTTTGAACATTGCTCTCTCCTCGAAAACTTTTCTCTTTTATACTTTGGGATCAGAAATAGTTCAATGATATGTTTAAGTAGAGAAATAACTTTTTCCTTTTTGTTGAGACGGAGTCTTGCTCCGTCACCCAGGCTGGAGTGCAGTGGCGCCATCTCGGCTCACTGCCGCCTCCGCCTCCTGGGTTCAAGCAATTGTCCTGCCTCAGCCTCCCAAGAAGCTGGGACTACAGATGCACGCAGCCACACCCGGCTAATTTTTGTATTTTTAGTAGAGGCGATGTTGGCCAGGATGATCTTGATCTCCGGACCTCGTGATCCTCCAGTCTCGGCCTCCCAAAGTGCTGGGATTACAGGCATGAGCCACTGCGCCTGGCCAATTTCTTTTATTATTATTATTTTGTTGGAAACTCAAAAAACATATAAACACCCCTCTGCTCTTGAAAATTTTTCTCTATAGCATTTTTCCTTGTGGCTTTCTTTCTGATTTCTGGATATTTTCTTTTAAGAAATGTTACGAGCTGGCTAATGAAGCCTAGATTTATCTTTTTATATCATAAGTTTTGCTCGTATGTCCCTTAGTTTTTATTCTACTTTATGGAATAACTTTTTAAATGTTTTTTTAAAAGTTGTTGTTTCCATGACTTAAAAAAATCGCTCTATTACAATCATGCAATATATAAAGATATTTCGGTCAATGGCAGACTGCATATATGATGGTGGCCTCAAAAATCATAATACCATATTTTTACTGTACCTTTTCTATGTTTAGATATGTTTCAATACCCAGATACTTACCATTTTGTTCTAGTTGTCCAATGTATTCATTATAGTAACATGCTGCACAGGTTTGTAGCTTAGGAGCAATAGGCTATGCAATATAGCCTAGGTGTGTAGTAGACTATTCCTTTCAGGTATTTGTAAGTGCCCTCTGATGTTCACACAACAAATGACAAAATTGCCTAGACACATTTCTCAGCATGTATTTCCATAGTTAAGCAATGTATGACTGCTGTTTAAAAAATATGTTTGACACTAAAGTTTTATTTAATTTAAAAATATTTCACAAGTTTGAGAATACAAACTGTGGGGTCAGATTTCTAGAACCAAATCCTGCTCTGCCACTTGATAGCTATTTGACAGCTTACTTAACCTCTTCATACGTCGGTTTTTTAATTGGTAAATTAGCGAGAAAAATAGCTCCCACATCAGAGTTACAGCAAGAACTGTGAAGTGAATCTATGAAACGTGCTTGAAACAGTGATATGAAGTTGTTTCCATAACATATAACCTATTATTATTAAGTTGTTAAACAAATGTTTATTAGGACTTATTACGTATCAGACATATTCTAAGTGCTTCAAATACATTAGGAGAGAAAACATGCAAAAGTCTCTTATTTTGGGAAATTCACATTCAACTTGGGAATATTACATGAAACAAAGATGATAAATAAATAAATTTTGTAGTATGTTAGAAGGAGTCACTGCTATTTAAAAAAGAAGGAGGAAGAGGAGAAGAAGGGGGAGGAAGAGGGAAAAATAAAAGCTGCAAGGGAACAAAGGAGATGAGGAATTCCAGGTGTGTATGAGAGGCACAGATGAGGTTTCAATTTTGCATAAGGCAGTCAAGGCCTTATATTTAAGATTACATTTAAGTATTTACTTGAAGAAGGTTATAAAATGGAAAATCAGAAGGCATGTTGGGAAAAATGGGGCAGATCTGTCCTGTCCCAGGCAAGTGTTATCCTAGCATCTCTTCTGACTTGCCGGTTGTCTCAAATATTTCATTTTATGAAAATGATGAAATGGTATTATTATTTATAAAATTAAAATGAGCTAGGATCATTTTGGAGGGTCTCTATTTTGTGCTTCCGGGACTCGGCTTGGTCTCAGCCTCAGTGTGAGGCTCATAAGCAGTGAACAGAACCTTTACTTTGGCATGAGATTAAATTTTAACAAGAGAGGTAACAATAACCCATCTATTCTTTTTTCAGCCTTTTCTAAATGCAAAGTGACTAATGCTTCCTTTTCAAGGCCAGCATGCATACCAGTGGTTGATGATAAAATGGAAGGCTCTTGGACAAAGGTGTAGGGGCAGCTCTCTCAGGTAGAAGGGAAGGGCTTGATGCTGCTGTCCCTACAAACCACGTGATGACTATGTAAGCAAGCTGTGAGATGTGTTATTTGAGATATGCATGGCTGAGAAACTGATTTAACATCATGACCACACACTAAGAATCTTTACTCTGAGTGTATTATATTTTGCTAACCAGATGATCAAAATAAAAATGATATTTGCATATTAGTTATTTGCTACTTACTTATCTTTCAAGTCTTAAAAATTTTTCAAAAATATTCTTATTAGAAAATATTGTATGTAATTTTTATTAGTTTAGAGTACCTTTTCACTCTAAAGTATCCAGATTTGAACAGTAAATTATATGATCACTTGATTTATATGTGAATTCCTTCATCTTATGTTAGAGCCGGAGTTGGCAAACTAAGGCCCACCTTTTGTTTCTTTTGGGGGGTATAGTCCATAAACTAAGAATCATTGTTACTTTTTGAAATAGTGGGAATAAAGAACCCCCAAATAACATTTTGTAATACATGAAAATCATACAAAATTCAAATTTCTGTTCATAAATAAAGTTTAATTGGAACATGGCCTTGACCATTGGTTTATGTATTGTGAATGACTGTGTTCCTATTTACAAAAGCAGAGTTGGATAGTTGCAACAGATCATGTGGCCTGCAAAGCCTCAAATGTTTGTTATCTATTTGACCTTTTACACAAACGTTTGCCAACCTCTGAACTAGAGTATTCTGATTCCAGTAACAATGATCTTTCACTATACATTAATTAAATCACCATATTGTTCCTGTGATATTGGTTAATATGATATTTCCCTGTCTGATGAACATGGATTTTAAAATATAAAATTTCTCAGATAGCAAATATGAGAGCGGGTATCTAATTCTTGGCAGATTTACTAATGTAATGACTATCGTATGGTAAGGCTTCTTGGAATATTGCAGGGTAGACATTTCTAGCAACATCCAATGATGTCTCTTGGTTTTTTTAGTTTTTCATTTTTTCCATTATGCTACTGATAAAGATATTTCAATGTTCATTGTCTATTTGAAAATCAGAGATCCAAAATTGCTTACAACAGGCATGTTATATTACTAAGTCTGTGAACAAGTGTCGTGTATTGCACCGCAAGCTTGCCTAGGTCCCATTGTTAATGCACCATTTAAAATGTGGGTAGATCAACAAGGTCTGCTAAGTATTTCGTGGAGAAATATATATGTATTAATGTTCAGGAGTAGGGGGGAAAAAGGAACAGAATTCTTTGTTTGATGGGCTTCAACATTTGGGGCACTGTGGGTTTAATATTATAAATTTTCCATCTGTTCAATTGCCAACCCCGTCACTTTATGTTTAGCTAATTAAAATTAAGTGTGAAGTTGTACTACTATTGTGTAGATATGGTGCCATTCAAACAATTGATTTAGATAATTAAGGAAAGCAAATTTAGTTTAGGAACTCATTCTGAGGCTAAATGCATAGAGAAAACTGAAATATACCCACTTTAATCACCCATTCTAAAACAGGTTCAGCTGTCAACATATTCTACTGTTAATAGCAGTTGCAGGGTAAACGGAAGCCTATGGTAGAGTTTTCTAGTATATTTAACCATAATGTACAAGAATAAAAGAGGTTACGTTGACTGCAATATTTCAAGCCATTAGATCACATTGAATAATCTGCCCATGATAATTTTGAACACAACTTAAATAGGTTTGCTACTTTCTTGCAATAGTCATTGCTGCTATTTATTATTGCTGCTATTTATTCAGTGTCTATTACATATGCAGTAATTATAAATATAAGATCTGACCCACGTTGCTGTTGCTTGGATTTGTTTTTCTTCTTCTTCTTCTTTTTTTTTTTTTTTTTTTTTTTTTTTTTTTTTTTTCTGTTTTTTGAGACAGAGTGTCACTCTGTTCCCCAGGCTGGAATGCAGTGGCATGATCTTGGCTCACTGCAACTTCTGCCTCCCAGTTTCAAGCGATTCTCCTATCTCAACCTCCCAAGTAGCTGGGACTACAGGCATGCACCACCATGCCCAGCTAATTTTTGCGTTTTTGGTAGAGATGGGGTTTCCCATGTTGGCCAGGCCTGTATTGAAATCCTGACTTCGAGTGATCTGCCCACTTGGGTCTCTCAAAATGCTGGCATTACAGGTGTGAGTCACTGCTCCTGGCTGGATTTGTTCTTTATCCTAATTCTTCACATATTTGAAGACTAGAGGTAAATTATTTAATTTTTCCATAATGTCATTTCTTGTACACAGTAACAGTTTGTGAGAATAAAATTTGATAATACAGGCTAAAATCTCAGAAAATAAAATGTAGCAGAATCATTATCATTACTTTACTTTTCATCTGCATAACCATCCTTCAAGGTAGGCATAGCATCCTTTTTGCAGTGAAGGAACCTTGGGATTAGAGAATTGAAGAATCTGTAGAACCACAGTTGTTAACAGACACACTGAGAATCAAAGACAGAACTCACTGCTGAGAAAACTCCCATTCATTCTTCCTATTTTAGCCCATTGACTCTTACATATCCATCTGTTTATAGAAGCAGCAATGTCTGTGGCCCACACACCAAAGATTTCCAGTATCTAACCTAGTTTCCAACTCCTCACAAATTCAATTCGTTTAAATTGTGATTTTAACAGCTTACCTGATAAATTTGATGTCATCAGGAAATTCTGAACTTCATACTCATTTGTTTTAATTTGCAAAGGAATGAGATATTATCAAATTGTATACAGATGGAGTTATTTTTGGTCAGGGAAGCTCCCAGCACTCTTCAAATTACGCATACTGCAAGCCAAAAAAATCATCCACATATCTCTCTGTTAGAGGAAGAAACAAAAAGAACATTAAAATGAGTTCTTAGGAATATCTCAACTGAAGGCTTACTTGGAATTCAAGAAGCAAGTGAAAAGCATTTGGATGCATTTTAAGAGATAATTGCTACCAAATAATTTATAGGTGCAGAGCAATACCCAAAGAGAAAATACCACTAGTTAAAACCTAGTAAATTAAAACCAAACAGTCTACATGCCTGGTGTCGTGTCTAAGATTAATTGGATCATAGCAGAAAGTGCATATTATGAAGATCAAATACTAGGAGAAAAGTCATAAAGTTTGAAAACATATCAGTATATCTTCATCCCTGCAGATGCCTTTTATTTATTGTCAATGTAAACAGATGTTAATGACATTGTAAGAGCTTTTGAGAGAGAGAGAGGGAGGAGGAGAGGGAGAGAGGGAGAAAGAGAGACAGAGGATATTTCCCTGCAGATAGAGGAGGAGAAAAATGAATAATAGGAAACATCTTATAGCTTGGATTTTCAAAAAACATACTTTCCAGTCTAAAATAAAAATTAGTTTATTTTCTCTGGATTAGTTCTAAAAACTAATTCCACATTCTGAGGACAAAGGAATGGAATGGCATGGGGAGGGGAGAGAAGGAGAGATACGGAAGGGAGGGGGGGTGGTTTGGATTATTGCATCTATTTATTAGCTAACAATATTATGTTTGGTTGGCCAAAGAGTATAATTTTCTTTGAATTATGCTATTGTGAATAAAGCACCATTGTGTTAATGAGATTTTGCTATAAATATTGATGCAAATAGTGAATAAAAAGTACTATTTAACTCTTATTTAGGACTCTTGAATATTTTCTCCTTTATCCTTTCAATGGATATTGCATCCTACTTCCATTGTAGCTCCCATCATTTTTAATCACAATGAATTATTGAGAGGGTGTATCTCACCCCAAACAATAAGCTCCGTGACAGCAGGAACCATGCATACATCTTCCTATGTGTAGTATATCATCAGTGTTCCATTTATATTTGAGGAATGTAAACTCTCAGGATATGTGAGAACGTCCATGTTTCACCTAGAGCAGAGTTGCTCAGCCTTGGCACTATTGACATTTTGGGCTACATAAGCCTTTGTATTGGGGACTGTTCTGTGCTTCATAATGTTTAGCAACATTCTTTATTTCTACTCACCAGTAGCCAGTTGCACCTTTCCAGTCATGAACGTAAAAAATGTCTCCAGATATTGCTCAATATCCTCTAGGGTTAAAATCATCACCAGTTGAGAACAATGACTTAAAAAATAGCATTTTATGTTAATATACTAGATTGGGTGGTATGTTCAACTTATTCCTGCCACTGCTATCCATTCCCCATCACCTCTCTGTCTCTCTCTCTCTCACACACACACAGACAACACACACACGCGCGCGCGCGCGTACACACACACACACACATCACTGAATTTCATATGGTGTAACATGATGCCCTGGCTGGGTAGGAGATGGAGTCAGATACGCTTGGCAGTTTGAGTTAAGTAACTTCTTTCTTTCCTCCAGCAACTTTCAGTGATACACAAATACTAATACGGCCAAACAGACACCTTAGAAAGAACTTGCACATTATACATAGTTTGTATGAAAATGGGAGTCTGTTTGATAAATAGGAAGATATATATGCAAAGGAAGATGTATGCATGGTTCCCATGCTCACAGAGCTTATTATCTGGGGTGAGATAGACCCTCTAAATAATTACATAGGTGGGATTGGGTGACAGAAACAAATCACAAATAGACCAGGCAAAGGAAACTCTCCATGAATCAGGCTAAATGATAACATCTGATAGTTCAAGGAAACAACTTGACCCACCCATTACCCAGAAAGCCTGGAGAGTTTTATATGTAAGGAAGAATGTAAAAAAGATCTTTAATTATTGAACACGCAATGTTTTATTAATATTTTTATTTTTGGTGAAATTTTATCAAAAGACTAAAACACAGAGAAGTTGCTTTTCTACCACCTGAAAAACTGTCAAGACCTTCTTCCAGAGGATTAGAATCATCATTTGGAGACTGGGGGCATTTTCACTGGCCCAAAAGGAACACAGGGACAGCAGTGAACAAGGGGAACTTAATGTTGCAAGGAGGCTTGAGGGTTCTGGGATCAAGGAATAGAGGGAGAGGAAGCCATGGGCAGAAAGGCAGCAGGGCAACAGGAAGCTAAAGTAATACATACAGTCCACACAGGCTGGATGGGTCATAAATCTCACAAAAGATTTCAGTGGTGGGGTCTGGGCGTGGTGGCTCACGCCTCTAATCCCAGCACTTTGGTAGGCCGAGGTGGGCACATTACGAGGTCGAAAGATCGAGACCACCCTGGCCAATATGGTGAAACCCCATCTCTACTAAAAATATGAAAATTAGCTGGGTGTCATGGTGCATGCCTGTAGTCCCAGCTACCTGAGGAGACTGAGGCAGGAGAATTTCTTGAACCCAGGAGGCGCAGGTTGTAGTGAGCCTAGATCGTGTCACTGCACTCTAGCCTGGCAACAGAGTGAGACTCTGTGTCAAAAACAAACAAAAAACAAATAAAAAATATCTCAGTGGTGGGATTTGCACCAGAAAAGAATCCATGATACAGATGCAGGTAAAGGCTCAGGAGACTCGACAGAAATTCTTAGATACCTCTTGGAGTTCTTTCAAAAGGACAGGAGGGGGAAAGAAAACTTGAAAAGTGGTGGTGCTGATTGCTAATTCCCAATGATTTATAACCGAGGTTGAGATAAAGCAGAATATGGTTGCATTTCACATAAAATTAATCTCAATAATGCAAAGTCTGTTAACTGTTAGGTAACATATCAATGTATTTAATGGTATTAATGCATTAAAGGAGAAAATTGTACCATCTGAAGAACTACAGATTTTTGTTTTGTGATTTAACAATCATTCGTCATTGAAACAAACAAAATTTTTTTGTTTTCAAGTTATTAAAAAATTAATTTTAAAAACGTGGACCAGGTCTATCTTTCCTTTTTCTTGTTCTTTCTCTGTTATCCAGGCTCACTGCAGTCTTGACATCTCAGGCTCAAGCAACCTTGCTCTGGCCTCCTGAGTAGCTGGGACTATAGATGTGTGCCACCACTTCTGGCTTTTTTTTTTTTCTTTTTGGTAGAGGTGGGGTTTTAATACATTATCTAGGGTGGTCTGAAACTCCTAGGCTCAAGCGATTCTTCCACTTAACCTCCTAAAAGTGCTGGGATTACAGACTTCAGCTACCTCACCCACCCCAAAATTCTAATAAAACGTTTATAAAGTTAACTGCCTTGTACTAATAAGGAATATTTAACAAAAACATAACAGCAAATATCCTACTGTGAGATAAAATATCAGAAACATTGCCTTAACAGTAACCCACAAAGCAAGGATTCTCAGTCCCTGCTATGTTCAAAATTTTACTGAACTTCAAAAAATGTAAGAAGAAAAGTAAGACAGATAAAAACAATAAATGTAAGGATTGAGAAGTAATGAAAAAAAGACTTGTCTTTCGAGTAGCACAGGATGGGTTCTAGAAGTTTCCACAGGTACTGAGAAGTTTCCACAGGTTCTCCTACTGTGATTCAAATCCATATAATTTAACTGAGTTTTTCTCTATATAACTATGACCATCTTTAGATGTTGAATGTGTACAGGTACAAAGGTAAACAAGCACTGTCCTCTAAGATTCCATATGGTACAGAGATTAAGGGGTTCAGTGATTAAAATATGGAGTCAGAAAGAGTTTCAAATTTTGTTTTGCCACCTTAATAACTGTGATGTAGGTTCAAGTTAAATGACTTTTCAAGCCTCAGTTTCCCAGGGTTAAAATGGGAATGACGGTGTTTCATGAACATATTTGTTGTCAACTTGATCATTTAAGATCAGCTAATACAAATATCTAACCCTTATGATAGTCATGCTTTTTTCTTTTGTATTATATTATTTCCATTATGAATTTCAGAACCCGATTATATTGGACAACCTCATGTTCATTTCCATTCAAATTTGTCCCTTTAAGTTATTTAACATGATTTGCTATGAAGGTATCCCTACTTGGTATTAGTATCTTGGCATCTGATACTGGTATGTTTGTTATGTGTGTTTTTTCAACACTTTGTAGGTTTTTATATGATGAAAACATTTGTCAGAATACAATGATTGTCAAAATTTATCATTGTATTCTGATAACCTGCATTCCTTACTTGGGATTTCCCAAGACAGTATAGAAAAAAAGGATATATTTTCTTTTTAGAAATTGTGGATGAATTAATAAATAGTTTGATTTCCTGCAGGTTTATGATAGTAGTTTTCTCAAAAATATAATGTTTGAGACTGTCACTGAAACACTAATTTAAACAAAATATAAAATTATGTACAGTGTTTTACAAATGTGAAAAATATACAGCAGTATTAAAACTAGACATAAAGCAAAGCTATTTTTTCTATTTCTTAATTGTAATTATTTTACAGTTACAGAAATGAAATAAAATTGATTATAATTGACGTGAGGCATTGGTCATTTACTTCTAAACTCTTAAGAGTTTAAATCTTCCAAAATAATTTTCAGTACTAAAGATATTTTCTTCCTGCCTTTTAGTGAGTAGTAAAAATACCTCTAGGGGAATAAGTGAAAAGAGAACAATACCTTTCAAAGATGAAACCAAGATACTCTAGAGTGAAGTAGTTATTTGCTTTGGTAATATATAATTTTGTCTCAAGAAAACAGAGAACTGGAGAAAAAAAAAGAGAAATATTTAAAAGTTGTTTATATTTTTTCTCCTATTGCCATTTACAAAAAGAATGGAAAAAGAAACAGAAAATACAGACAAGCAGATGGACCCGAGGCCTGCTCTCAGGCTCTTGCCCCATTTGCTTTTGGTAGAGATGGATCTGCTCCTGAAAAGGCAGCAGATGTGCATGGGCTGCCTGGACTTGAAGGAGATGGGCAGAGGAAGGGGTGCTTAGCACAGAATTCTCAGATGTAAGCAGTCAGTAAAGCTGCTCTGCCTTAAACATGATCTGTTAAATGTTCATATTCCTATGCAATTCTACCAAGTGCTTGCCCAAAGCCTAATCTCAATTCCAGCCATGGCAGCCCCCAGCCGAGGATAAGCCTGGTCATATGTCCATGGCAGATGGCAATCATTTTATGGCAGTCTGGTTTACTCCTGTTTTATACAGGGTTATAGTGTTTCAACATTCATTAGGTTCTGATGAAGGACAATACAATGACCCCAGAATAGATGGAAGGTAGAAGAACTCTTTCTAACTTATAGCTCTGAAGGAGAGAAGGCTGCCACACAAAGCCACACAGGGACCTCTACCCAGGGAAAAGCTAATAGCCAGCTGGAACTGTAGGAGGTGGCTTATACATATATGGCAAGCAGGAAGGAGTTGCTAGGTTTAGTAGCCTTCCTATATACAGGTGCTTTGCATAATTCCATGGACCCTAAGGAAAAGGGGCTGTCCCAAGATATTTAGCACCTGGAGACCTCTGGCAATTGGGTGTGTGTATTGTAACTTGGAATCATTAAAGCCCAAATAAGGGAAGTGGTTGAGATGTATGCTTAGCAAATTGCCCATGAATGGTAATTAAGAATTCTTAGCCACAATCCCAAACCTGGGCCAGGACAACACTTGTGAAATATTATATTACACACACGTGGTTTATCTTTAGAAATAGATACAAACTGTCTATAGGCACTAACTGCCTAGAGTTTGGCTTAATATTTTGAATCATGATCATCTCTGCTCTTACTGCCTTTGGTGAGCACACAGATTTTGTGCCTTTGTGCACCACAGATTGACAAACTGTGGTGCACAGTAAAGCATTTTCCATATGTTTCCCTTTCCCCGCACAGGCATAGCCTCCCCCATTTCTACATCACCCATTGGAGTGACATATTTGTTAATAAATGATGAGGCTACATTAACAGTTCATTATCACTCAAATTCCATAGATTACATTAAGGTTCACTCTTGGTGTTGTGGATTCTGTGGGTGTAGACAAATGTATACATGTATAATGTAACACAACCACCATTATAGTATCATAGAGAGTAGTTTTACTGCCCTAAAAATCTTGTTGCACTCCATTTATTCATCTGTCCTTCCTCTTATCCCCTGGAAGCCACTGATCTTTTTACTATCTCCATAGTTTTGCCTTTTTCAGAATGCCATATAGTTAGAACCACACAGTGTAGCTTCTTTTAGATAGTAATATGCATTACGTTTCCCCTATGTGGTTTTCATGGCTTGATAGCTTATTGCTTTTTAGCACTGAATAATATTCTGTTGCCTGGATATACCAGTTTATTAATTCTTTCACTTACTGAAGGACATACTCATTGCTTCCAGGTTTGGGGAATTATTAATAAAAATGCTACAACACACCATAAACATCCCTGTACAAGATTTTGTATGGATATAGTTTCAACTCTTTTGAGTAAATACCAAGAGTGCCTGAACACTGGATCATCAGGTAAGGGTATGATTGGTTATGTAAGAAACTGCCCATCTGTATGCCACAGTGACTGGACCATTTTGCATTCTCACCAGCAGTAGACAAGGGTTTCTGTTGCCCCACATCCTGGCCAGCATTTGATGTTGTCAGTGTTCTGGATTTTGGCCATTTTATAGATGTGTGGTGATATCTCAATGTTTTAATCTACATTTCTCTGAGGACATATGATGTGGAGTATCTTTTCATATGTTTTTTTACAATTTTTTGACTTCTTACCAACAGTGGGGGTTATTATGATGTGGGTGACATGGTTTTGTTTGTGTGTCTGTGTGGAAGCATGTAAATGTATATATGTCCATGTCTATAAGTTATACCCAGAGGCCTATCCTTCAGAATCCTCTACTTTAGTGGGTCAGTTGAATCCAGCTCTCTGTTTGTATGCTTGAGGTTTAAAACATATTAGGTATTTAACATTCTCTGATTATTTATTCAGTTTTTTAATGTATTTAGTACTGTATATATCCCTTCTATTCTATCGCATTATTCCAGCAATAGGATAACTTAGGCCTCCTGAAGTGCTGTTCATGATGCAATACTAAATTGATGGAAAATGGTTGCTCATTTTTCATTTATTCACAATTTTAAACACATGTTATTAATTTTTTAATTACAAGTTTTAAACTTCAACTATTTTTATTTACTGGAATGCCTACTTGGGATGATCTTAGAGGCCAGCAGTTGATAACATATTATTGTACAAATAAAATATGATGCTTTGTAGTTGGATTTTTAAAAAATCAATCATGCTAGATGCCATCAAGAAAGATGTAATTATGTAAAAATGAAATCTAAATTGATATGAAGGAGATAGTCTTTATATTTGACAATGTGCTTTTCTAATAAAATTTTCAAAAAATAAAATGTAGACATCCCTCCAAGACCATGTTTATGTCTAATCCTGTAGAAAAATATGCAGATATGTAGAGACATCTTGTCACATTGAGCATCATCGAGTTATCATGACACTGAACAGGCTCTGTCAAGTCTACGTATATGAGTACTATTGGAGAAGGTGAGGGACACATTTTAATGTGCAGATAATTCTGGTTTTACTATTGCCCACTAACTTCTTAAGTGCAAGTAGAATACTAGAAAGAAAGAGAAAAACAATTTTCAAAAAACCTTGGAAGAAAGAAAACCACAGACAATCCTGACTACCTTGAAATGGACATGTCA
This sequence comes from Piliocolobus tephrosceles, assembly GCF_002776525.5. Classification (NCBI taxonomy): domain Eukaryota; kingdom Metazoa; phylum Chordata; class Mammalia; order Primates; family Cercopithecidae; genus Piliocolobus; species Piliocolobus tephrosceles. The sequence continues at coordinate 23,345,413 of NC_045439.1, forward strand.
GCAAGCTGTGGGGTGTCCAAGACCAAGACACACAGTCATTTTCACTAAAATACTAATCCCAGCAGAACACTAAGTGTAAATCTAGTTACTTGCTACTCAGTGGCATTAATAAATCAAATTATCCAATGACAACTATGAAAAATTATATTTTTCTTTTATAAAAAACTTCACAGAAAAATTTGAACAGTTGGCAAATTAAAAAAAAAAAAAAAGTTGCAAATCAAATTCTAGCAGACTGTGTGAACTTGACCTTTCCTTCCCCATTATCCTGCCACTGTAAACTGGTAAAACACACATAACACTTATAGAAAAGACTGACAAGACCACATAAAAGAAAAATAATTTCCCTTACCTCTAAGTCCTCTCAAAAATGTCACTTGTTTTGGTCTCACATTCAATGAAGTACCAGTTTTTCCACGGACTCAATTTCCCTTATTTATATTTCATTCCCAAACCAAACATTTGGCATAATTTTGGTTAAGAAGGTTACCGTCACCATCTTTCATATCTAAGCACCATTGCTATGAAATTAGATTATAAATTACTACCCCTATGGTATATGAGTTAAAGCAGTGTTGCATTATAAAGGATGTCAAGTGTTTATTTTATAATTATGCCATTCTACAGGGAACTTCAGTAAGTGAATCATGTGTGAGAAAGACAAACTCAATTTGTCCATTCAACAGTAAGATTAATTTTAGAGAATTAAGCATCCATTCATTTTAAAAACTTCTAATGAGAACTTACTACATTCTGGAGACAATACTGAGAGCACAAAGATAAATAAAACAAAGATCCTACCCTTTGGGAACACACATCAGAATAAAGGAGAGAGAAATGTGACTAATCCGAATACATGCTATCTTTCTCATGAATGATTCCCAGTGTGTCCACAGCATCTGGTAGGAGTTCAGCAATATTTTTTTAAATGTGTTAACAGAAAACAAAAGCTCTTGTAGGAATAAGATCACAGAGAGTTATACATGGGAGTTTTCTGAAGGTGATAGGGATAGGGAATAAGGATTTGTCTAAAATGAATGTACTCAGATTTGCTAAATGAACAGGTCATTATTTTTGAGGAGGGTACACAGTTGAAAGAAGATGGTGAGGCAGAAGGTTAAACTGCACAACCAAGGAATCCAGTTAATACACCAGAAAGAACCCAAATAATATGTTCACAAGAGACTGAAAATGACACAAACAAAGTAGTGGGTCTTTATATTGAGATACTAAGTTCTGAGGAGCAGGGACTGTGTCCACTCTGTTCACTAGTATATTCCCTGGGGCTCTGGAAGTTCCTGCAGCAGAGAAGGTACTCATTAAATATTGTCAGATGAATGAATGAAAACAATAATTGACATTTACAAAGGCTTTACTCTGTTCTTTCTATTACCTATGTTTATCCTCAGCAATTCTATGAGACATTTTCTATATTTACCCCCAGGAAACTCAAGCAAAGAAAGGAAACATCACATGCACAAATTTTCCAAACAAAGTAAGATTGGAGCTGGGATGTAAAACTCGGGGTTGCAGATGCCAAAATTGGGACTGTATATCCCTCTGATTCAAATAGAGATGTCCATACATTTTTGTATCCTAATTTTCTTACTATTACCTAAAACTCAGCAAGCTTATACATGACTCCCTTATGTTTTTGCAAGTACTTTCTAATTAATAATGTATCTGCATTGCCTAATATTCCAGTTACTAAGCCTGTGTGACAAATTATCACAAAATGTATGGCTTACAATAATAAAAACATTCATTTTATTCATTAATATGCAATTTGGTTGGTTTTGGCAAGAGTAGGTCCACTCAGCTCTGCTTGGCATCAGCTGTGATGGTTCAAAGGCTGTGATTATCTGAAAGCTTGGTCACTTTCGTGTCAGGATGGCGGCAAGGCCTTAGCTGGGACTGTCAGCTGGAAAAACTATGCTCTCTCTATGTGGCTTGGGCTTCCTCAGAGCATGGGGAATGGGTTCCAATGGTAAACATCCAGAAACACAGAGAGAAGAGAAACAGATTGAAACAGAGATGCAGAGCAAGAGCAAAAGAAGAAGAGAGAGGAAGTAACTCTGCCGCCTGGTATAAGTTAGCCTTGGAGTCATACATCTCTATTGCCACTGTCTATCCATTAGCATGAATCATTAATGCCATCCAATGCTCACGAGGAGAATTAAACTCCATCTTTTTATTGAGAAGTCGCAGTGTTTAGAAGACTGCTTGGGACAATAAATACTACTGTGAGCATTTTTGAAAAACTCAACCTGTCCGATCAACCATAAAACAAATAGGAAATTCCTTTAGAAAATGGAATATAGATTTTTCATATTCATGGAAAAGAGTTAATTCCTAATGTCTTGATAATATCAATATCTTATGTTAATTAATAATTTACTCAGTGTTAGTATTCATTTAATCCTCATAGATCCAGTTATTATCTCTATTTTAAGGTTACAGAAATGGAGGCACAGAGAAGCATAGCAACTTGCCCAGTGTTACACAGCTAGTAAGGGATATAGCTGGCGATCAAGCCAAGGCAATTTACTTTTGCTATTAGGTGCCACTTTACTGCCTTTCTTAGAGTAGTCTTGAAAAAAATAGTTGTTGGCCAGTCACAGTGGCTCACGCCTGTAATCCCAGCACTTCAGGAGGCTGAGGCAGGAGGATCACTTGAGACCAGGAGTTTGAGATCAGCCTGGTCAACATGGTGAAACCTCATCTCTACTAAAAATACAAAAATTAGCTGTGCATGGTGGTGCGCGCCTGTAGTCCCACCTACTTGGGAGACCAGGCAGGCAGGAGAATTGCTTGAACCTAGGGGGCAGAGGTTGCAGTGAGCAAAGATTGTGCCACTGCACTCCAGTCTGGGTGACAGTGAGACTCCATCACAAAAAAAAAAAGAAGGAAATAGAGTTCTTACTCTTACTCTACAGACAATTTTGACAGTTTGATCTTTCTTCCATACAATTTCCTTCCATTCACATGTTCTAGACAACACAAACTGGTTTGGTTATACTGGCAATGTGTCCACTTAAAATACTGACAGAAAGAAACTCCATTACGCAACTGAATTTCATGGTTTTTTTGGCAAAGAAACTTATTTTATGAGCTGTTTTAGCAAATAACTATATATGTAGTTCATTAATATTCAAAATGTTAATAAATGTTAAAGTGTAAGATATAAAGAAAAAGCACAAGAGAGATTTGAAATTTTTCTAAAAACAAATATTGTATATTATAGAATGTAAACTCTTTACTTCATAAACTGATCAGAACCTATATGTAAATAACAATATATGTTAAGCCAGGAAGCAGTTGAGGAATGTATGAATAAGATAAAGATATATCCTATTTTTCTTTGAAATGGTGAAGAATATTCTTGAAATATCTGCTCATAGTTTTCTGATTATATACTGTTGTGTCCTCACACACAGTTTTTATTTTTAACTACATAGGATTATTATTTGTCAAAGCACTACTGCAATTTAAAAAATAATACATTATTAAAACTATTAAAATCTGGATAATTGCCATCACTGCAAAGTAATGTTAAAATCCTAGTTTCTCAGCACAGTATTCATGATTATTATTATCATAAAAAAACACTTAATGACTTCCTTTTTGCATTTTACACCTATATAAATTCAAAAAGCAATAGTCTTTTCCTTGTAAATTCTCATCATGCAAATTAGACATTTCTGCTTATCTGTAGAAATTTTGAAAAGATTCATGGCATTCATGGACTTTTTAAATAAAAAAGAAAAAGCATTTTTCTGTACCTGGCTAATTAAAAAAAAAAACAAAAAACAAAACCTAAACTTTTGGCTAATTTTTAGTAAACAACTAGATTATTTTATCTACAACTTATCATCCATCCAGTGTGAAAATTTATAACCTGTGATTTGAGATATAAATACTGATGTAAATATATAGCGTTTTAGCTTGACATAAATATGTTACATTAAATGGGTTAACATTGTTTAACATATGTTGGTTGTATATCAAAATGATTTGGTTCCCTTTAAAATGTCAGATTGTTGAATCACTTTTAGAATATTCCAGTAATTAACTCAGACAACCTGGGTTTTAGGTGAGATGGATAATAAGAAACAGCTGGATCAGCTATTCTGCCATCAGGCGATATCGTCGTAAAAGAAGGAGGTTTATAGACCGAAGTTCATAAAATATTAGAATGACAAAGTACCACAGAGATTGTATAACCAAACTGACACCTTTTAAGGATGAGAAATATGAGGTCAAGAGAATGACTTACCCAAAGTCACATAGCAAGTTAAGTGTTACACTCAGCCTAGAACCAAAGTCTCTGTTTTCCAACACAAGGCATCATCTTCTACATCCTACCATCTGCAATATGGACTGCAAGAAAACTAAAAACATGTTTTTTTTTTTTTTTTTTTCCAGTACTATTTTACTTACTCTGGGGAAAAACAACAGCAACAAAACATGCACAGAGTGTCTTTGAGATGTTAACTCTCAGAAAACACTATGAAAGAATCTGACAAAATTAACTCCAAAGCTGTAGTTGGTTCCAGACAAAAGTATCTTTTTGGATTAGCTACAACACTTAACCTTAAACTATTTGACAGTATGTACAGGCTTTTAGTGCTTGTAAGTTGTAGTATATGGAATAATAACCACCCCAAAATATCAAGACCTAATCCCTGGAATTTATACATATTGTCTTATTTAGGAAAAGTCTTTGCAGATGTGATTAAATTAAGAATTTTGAGATGAGGAGATTATGCTGGAATATCTGGGTGGACCCTTAAAGCTATCACAGTTATCCTTACAAGAAAGAAGCAGAGGGAGACCAGACACAGAGGAGAAGACAATGTGAAGAAGGAGGCGGAGATTAGAGGGATGTGGCCACAAGCCCATTGTATAATCAAGAGTTCTCCAGAGAAGCAGGATGAATAGAATGCATATATAAATGTATATAGAGAAAGAAACTTATTTTAAGGGATTGGCTTTTGTGATTGTGAAGACTTGGTGTATTAGTTCATTTTCATGCTGCTAATAAAGACATACCCAAGGCTGGGCAATTTACACAAGAAAGAGGTTTAATGGACTTACAGTTCCACGTGTCTGGGCAAGCCTCATAATAATGGTGGAAGGCAAGGAGAAGCAAGTCACATCTTACATGGATGGCAGCAGGTAAAGAGAGAGAGCTTGTGCAAGGAAAATTCCCCTTGCAGAACCATCAGATCTCATAAGACTTATTCACTATCATGAGAACAGAACGGGAAAGACCTGCCCCCATGAATCAATTACCTCTCACTGAGTCCTTCCCACAATACATGGGAATTCAAGATGAGATTTGAGTGGGAACACTGCTGAACCATATCACTTGGTGAATTCAAAATCTAATGGGTGAAGTCATCAGGCTGGAGACTCAAGAAACAGTTTTAGTTCAAAGTCAAAGGCAGTCAGGATGGAGAGCCCAGAAAAAAGCAATATTGCAGATGAAATCCAAAGGCCAATAATCATATGCTGATTACTATTTACTGAGTAAATAATCAAAATGAGTATAAATCCATTTCATCAAGAAAATGCTTTTAATCATTAAAAATTATGTTTTTGTTGATGCATGTTGTTATCAAATAAACTGTTATAGTTGTTTGAAATGGTCAACTCATGCCATTGAGTAAACTGAAGTTAAGACAAATTAAAAGCCATATGTAAAATAAAAGCTACTGGTAGAATTTCCTGTTGTGAGAGAGGTCAGACTTTTCAGGTTTTTTTTTTCAGGCCTTTCACTGATAAGATAAGGCCGACACACACTAAGGAGAGAAATCTGCTTTACTCAAAGATGTAAATGCAAATCTTAGACAAAAGCACCCTCACAGATACATCTAGAATAATGTTTTCTGGAAGCTGTGGCTCCATCAAGTAAACACACAAAATTAGACATCATACCTAGGATTAGCCACTGGAAGCGAAAAGAGACAAGGAACAGATTCACTCCTAGGGAAACTGGAAAGATTATTTTTATGTTTTACTTTCTATTTTTTTTTCTAAAGAAACTGTATTTTAAAATTCAAAATCAACTGTATGAATCTCTAAATATATTAAGTGAAACATCCTGGGGTACTTGGCATTCCAGTTCCCATAATCTTTTGCCCCATTTTATCAATCACTGCCATATTAATAAGGATTTTTAATAGTAGTTGAATAAGAGTCAAAATGTCCAAGTAAAAATGAGTATAAACGTACTTCTTCAAGAAAATGCCTTTAATCATTAAAAACAATGGCTTTGTTGATGCATGTTGTTATTAAATATACTGATATAATTGATTTGAAATGGTAAATCAGTGCCAGTGAGTAAATTTAAGTTCATTCAAACTGAAAGCCATATGTGGGAATTTATACCACACAAGCACACACACACACACACACACACACACACACAAATATTTATATATTGGCTTGTCATTTAGAGCAGTGCCTAGCACAGAGTAAGTGCTACCTGTAAATTCATTAAATATGTAAATCATTTAAAAATACAATTTAGAATAAATAAAAATTAAAAATACAGCTAGAAATAAATCCCATAAAAGTTGCAAAATAGCCATTTAAAAACTTTTAAAACTTTACAGTAATTGAAGAATAACTAAACCATTGAGAGATGCAGCTTTATTTTTAAACTTTTATTTGAAGTTCAGGGGTACAAGTGCAGGTTTGTTACATAGCTAAACTCGTGCCATGGGGGTTTGTTGTAAAGATTATTTCATCACCTAGGTGTTAAGCCTAGTACCCATTAGTTATTTTTTTATCCTGTCCCTCCTTCCATCCTCCACCCTCCAAAATGCCCCAGGGTGTGTTTTTCCTCTCTATATGTTCATGTGTTCTCATCATTTAGCTCCCACACGTAA